>NW_028327175.1:46002772-46352605 GCF_987537825.1 Furipterus horrens
GTGAACTCTAAGAGGTAGGATCTGGAGCAGGTCAGCTGAGAAGACCTCTTTGGGCCACCTCTGGGTCTGGTTTCTTCTGCCTACCACTGACTATTTGGACTTTGTGAATCTCAAACATTGAGGCAGGGGGCTAGAGACCAGGCATGATATTCTCTAGCTTCCAAATCTGTCCTGGGAGACAACTTCAACCCGGGCACAAGAGAGCTCAATTTACAGTGTGGTTTGTGCAAGGTAAATATTGTCACTTACTGAGAGTGTGCAGCGTTTCCTTACCATCATCCCTTGTTGTTTTAAGGAATGGTTGGGTGAAAAGAAACCATGCTTCTCAAATACCGAGCTTGCACAGAGGGGCTTTCATTAAGTGATTGTTCAGTTCTCTAGGCTTTGATTTCTGCGAGGGGAGACAGAGAGTCACTATAGAAGAGTTTAGAGAGAGCAAAGTGATTTACCCGAGGTCATACATTTGGGAACACTACAGTGCAGCTTTTCAAAAGTAGAGTGATTATTTATTTTCTTATGTTTTTATGTATTTTAGGTGGAATATAGAAGTTTTCCAGGTTCCTCACAGTCAGAGGTGAGCTAAGCATACCTTACGTATACTGCCATCCTCTATTTGTGGATAATAAATGCTCTTTCAAGAACTTGACACTTAGGATCTTATTTTTCAGATTATACAAGCGATACAGAATTTAACCCGTCTCTTATATAGCCTCCAGGTAACTACGCTCCTCTAATGTTTGACCTTGTGAATGTTTCTCTTAATGTAATTCACTTTATTTGATGATTCCCAGATTTTAAAAATTAGAATATTTGCGAGGCAGTGAATGACCTGAAAAGAGTGCCAACCCCCCACTGTAACTCAGCGAGATGTGTTGAACTTCACCTGGTTTTGTAATCATGAGGCAACACCACGACTACATTTTATACCAATCTCTTCTGAAACCATAAAACAGTTCATATCTTTGAAAAATACTGATGGATATGACCTGGCTTGAAGTTTACAATGAAACTCTTAGGTGAGTGGGGCATGACTTCACATTTTCTGCTGAAAACTCAAATTCACGCCTAGACTTTCTTCACTTCCACATGTTGGCCTTAGGCCTTTCGAGCAGTTAAATAATCCACATGCTCTTTCATTCTTTTGTTTGTTCACCTACCCAACATTTACTGAGTGTTCTCTGTCCAGGAACTATGCAGAGGGCTGAGCATACAGAGGCAAAGGACCACAAAGCCTGATGTCAGATGACTTGCTGTCTGTCAAGCAAAGGCAGGCATAGACATCACATTTGCATTTAGGATTATAGGTTTGGATGATCCCTTAGGCCATACACAAGAAAGGCTGAATACATTGAATTGCTTAATTTGTGGATTAAAAATATTTTTAAACAATATCAAAGCCATGGTTGTATTATAGACAAATTTGTAGAAAAATATGAGGCTACAAATCAACAAAATAAAATAACTTGTGATTCTAAAGAGAGTTATTGTCATGTTGGTGTACCTCCCTCCTGGTTTTTAGAATCATTCCACATGTAGTCTTGCAACATGAACCTTCCTGTGTCATCAGCCATTGTTCTATAGCACAATGTTTAATGGTTATATAATGATCCAGTCTATGGAATTTATCCAATTACTCATAATTCATTCTTTTGTATTAATTACGCTCTAGAGGTATCCTTACACACTAATTTCTTTGAACCTATCTGTGTTTCCTTAGGATCAATTATCAGAATTTTTTCTTTAGGTTTTTAGTAGACATTTCCAAAATAATCAATACCTCTTTCTACTTCTCAATTTGAAAACTGGTCAAAGTATCTAGTTATCTTAATTTTAATTTTTGGACTTCTGTTAATATTAAACTTTTTCCCTGCCAGTTTATTACCAGTCATACTTCCTATTTCATATCTGTTGAATAGTAAAAGACAGTAAAATTAAGTCTGACTTTAAGTTTTCACCAGAAAAAATGTAAAGTCATGCTACATTTGATGTTTTCTTATTTGTCCTTCAAGTGTGTCAGGACTTCTTTCTCTTACATTCTATTGGTCATCTGCCTAGTACCACTATCTTAACTATTAACATTTTAGATTACATTTACATATGTGACAGTGCTACTAGTTTCCTCTTATTACTTTTCTATGCTTACCTCTAAGTTCTTTCATAAGAGCTTTTGAATTACTGATAAGTTTCTTACCTTTCTACCAAGACTGTTAAAATCTCATTATACAGGGCAGGGCAAAAAGAGGTTTACAGTTGTGACTATGCAAAACACAGAGTTTATTCTTGTATTATTAATTATTGCATTATTTTTCATATGAGCAACTGTAAACCTAGTTTTTCCCTACCTTGTATTTATTAATTCAGTTGGGGAGAATTGGCACTTTCACAATAATTAGTCCTCTTTTCTGAGAACATGCTGTTAGTCATCTTTTATGCTCTTCTGGGAAACGTTGTGATTATCTTCAGGTAGGTACTGTTTTTTGTTGTTTGTTTGTTTGTTTTGGCTAAGTTTATTCCTAGATATTTGTCTCTTTGCTTCTATTGTGAATGGAATATATTTTACTATGTTTCCCCCATAGTGGTTGCTGATAATAAGGGTATTGCTTTTTATTTGTTTATTTTGCAATTGGCCACTCATTGAATTTTATTTTTTTAATAGATATTTTGTTGATTCTTTGGCATATTCCAAATAGAAAGTAGAAACTTGAAAATAATGTTATTATGACTATTTTTCAATAATTTTATCAGGTGTTTTTGTTTTTGGCTTACTGCTTTAGCTAGGACTTCTGAAAATATATTAAATAATAGTGGGGCTAGTAAGCATCCTTGTCTTGTTCAAGATTTAGTGGTAGTGCCTTTACTTCCTTACATTAGACATGCTGGTCTGGGGTAGATGTTCTCAGGGACTGGACTTATCATGTAAAACAAATATTCTTTCCTTTCAATTCTGAGAGGGGATATAGTTTGAGTATAGCTTATTAACTTTGGGGAGGTGAAAACATTGAGCATTCCGGCTTGTGTTGCCCAGTGAAAATGCTTACCAAGTTCTATCTGTTCTTTTCTACTTTGAATGCAGCCCTGAGTGGATTCAAGGTTCAGAAAAGCCAGGTGACCTACCTAAATGACCTAGCGTTTGCAACTCATTAGGTTGAAGCAACATGGGATTCTCTTAACCACAGTTTTGAGCTGGGCTAACGATATGGGCCCTGAGAGATTTCTGTTTGCGGCAGTCATCTCTTCTGAAGCTGAATTTCTCATGTATGATTGAAGTTTTTACATAAACATTTTTGAATCAGATGAAAATGAAATTTGATCCCTATGTTAGGAGAGCAGAGTTAGAGATCAGGTATAGGCAGAGCAGAAAGGAAACACCACAGAGTTACCCCAGCAAAGAAAAGTTAAGAGAGAGTGAGTTGGGAATTGCCCTAAACTTGAGAAGCAAATGCTATTCTCTGTTCTAATTATCAGCATTAAATGTGAAAATAAGTACTATCCAATCTTCAAGTTCCACCTCTATGTGAAGAAGAGAAAGGTCTTATCCCAAATGTTAAGTATGGTAGCACTTAGTCTAACTGTAACCCTTACACGAGAGCTGTCATTGCCTATGATAGTTTTAACGTATATAATATTGGGTTTTTGTTTGTTTTTCTATATTGATGTCCTTAAGATTTGTCAGAATTAAATGGTGATGTATAGTCTACAGTTTGTCTACCCAGGTCCTCAGAGTCCTGAATGACTTATTATTTCATATTTAAATATCAAAGTAATTAGTATCTATTCTCAATTATCGTTGTTCTCTTTATAATAGCTTCTAAAATACATTAATTAAATATTTATGTGAATTTGAAATTTCAAGAATTCTTTTCAAGTTTAAAACTATGGATTTCATTTCAAAAGATCCCAGTGAATAATTTTTTCATCTTATTCCAAGGCAATTACCAGTTTGAAATACACATATACCTTAGTTTTTTAACCTTCAAAGTTAGGAAACTGCTGATACAATAAAGAACTAGTGGTCAAATCCCCATCTTTACAGTGTCTGTTGAATGGTCAGTTTTAAAAATTCTTAGGAAAGAAAAATGTGACTTTATCCCTAGGAGAGTAATAATTTCTCATAATGAGTCAAAACACACACACATACCCAGTATGTGGCCATTTTCAATTTGTCCCTCTGTGCTTCTTTGCACTTTAAGTGGGAACTTTTAAAATTAAAAGCTTCCAAGGGCATTCACAGAGATCTTTTTGTTTGGTTTTGTGGAATCCTTCCAAATCTTGGCAATTATTTCCTGTGATGCTGCCAAAGTTTTTATAGGCAGATACCGTAACTCAAAATGTTTTTTTAATCTAGTTGGTAATGTCCTCTGGGCTTTAGAGTATCTGTGTCTCCTTAATCATTCCTACCTCCTGTTAGCAATCTATAAATGAATTTCAGTTTAGAGTTTTATGCATGATCTTCCTACTATAACACAAAGAAATAACAGTAACGAGACTAGCTTTACCACTTACATATCCTAAATATGATATTAGCTGCTATTCCTAGGCATTAGACTATAAAAAGATTACTTACTGGAAGTCTACAAGTGGTTGACTTTCATTTTTATGTCTTCATATATGCAATGTAGTTTAAGTAACTTCTGCTTTGAGACTCAAAGGATACTACTAGCTTATATAGATTCTTAACTTCTCATGAATTCTGAAAGCATGAGACGTAGAACAGGAATGCAATCTTGTGAATTTTTGTACTGAATTCTTATTCAGAAGGTTTGCTTACATAATATCTAAAACCCCTCAACAAAGCCCATTTCCAAAAGTAGGGTTTTGCTTTTGTGCTTTATTTCTTTGGCTATAAATTCCCAGGCCATACCACTGAGAAATGTAGACAAACCCACATGCAGTACAGAGGCTGGTCTTTGGAGGTCACTTAGGAAAAGGGCAGCAATAGCAAGAGAAAATAATTTGGTCATGCCTTTTACATTGAGATGTAGTTACAACCCAATGTGGAACAATGTGGAAGCCTTTTCCTTTTTCCTCTCTGCTCTGGCAGGCCGCCTTGACCATTCAGGATAGCCACATCGAGATCCACAGGCTGGTTCTGCAGCAGCAGGAGGGCCTGTCCCCAGGCCCCTCTCTGCGAGGCAGCCCCTTCCTGGACCAGGACAAGTCCCGCAACCTGGAGAAGCGGCGTGAGGAGCTGGCCAACCTCCCCAGGCTGCAGCACCAGCTCCAGCAGGACCAGCGGCGCTGGCACCGCAGGTGTGACCTGCAACGGCGGGAGCAGGCGGCCAGGGAGAGCCTGCTGCAGGAGCGCGAGAGGGAGTGCCAGTCGCAGGAGCAGCTGCTGCGGAGGAGCCGTGGGGAGCTGGACCAGCAGCTGCAGGACTACCAGCAGGACCTGCAGCGGCTGCGGGAGGGCCAGCGCCAGGTGGAGAGGGAGCGGGAGCGGGTGCGCGCCCAGCAGAAGCTGCTGTGTGGCTGGAAGCACTGCCGGCAGAGCAGCCTCCCCGCCGAGCTCCCTCCGGGAAGCACGGAGGTACGATCTCCCGATCTCCCGTGCGCGCCCAGGCAGAGAGCAGGGCAGCTCCGTCAAAGACGGGTGCATTCGTGGCCGTCCTGTCTCTTTGTTCACAGGAGTTACTCGCTAGGCAGGTAGCAGAAGCTGGAAACGTTCTGAGACAATGAGTGTACATTTTGATTTGATTTGAAATACGGAAGCTGGCAATGCGTAGGCCCTGTTTGATCGTGGGCTCATGGTAGAGGGAAATGCCCTTCCCCAAGAAAAGGAAGCCACAATGGAGCTGTCCCAGTTAGACGAGGTTTGTCCTGGGGGCACACTCACCGTGTGAGCAGGCCGTCTTTCCTGTAACTGAAGGCCCTCTTCACATGATCTGGTCTTAGACTTGTGTACAGGTTTACCTCTTAGAAGATCAATTAGCTACTCATGTGCATGATAGGTCCTGAATTTCGCAAGTCAAATGTTATTCCGTTATTCCAAGCTTACCATCTTTTTGTCAATTTGGCATAGTAAATTCAAAATCCCCTTTCCCTAATAATGTTTAACACGAGTGTACTGATGAAGGTCTGGGCAGACTAAAACCTTTCAGAAGATTCTGTGTTCCACTTACACCCTCTCTAACCATGCTTGCCAATTCCATTTGTCCCAGGAGTTTACTTTTCTGTGTTATGTGCACATATATGTTTTTGTTGATAAGTACACGAAGTTGTAAAAGTTGATAAGCTTATAAGAAAGATCTGTTGAGCCCTGGATCAACCAGTTGGAGTGTCATCTTGTCCATCAAAATGCTGTGGGTTTGATTCTCGTCAGGGCAGATACCTAGGTGGCGGGTTCGATCCCCAGTCAGGGTGTGTGCAGGAGGCAGTCCGTCCACGTTTCTCTCTCATATCAGTGTCTCTCTGTCTCCTGTCTCCCATTTCTTTCTCTCTAAAATCAATAAACATATCCTTGGGTGAGGATTAAAAAAAATAAAAAAAGGTTTGTGGCATCTGACTTTCCTTTCAAGTTAGCTAAATTATATTTATTGAAAATACATATATGCATGAATATGTTTTTATCTTTTTTATTTAGCAAAAGTTCAATAAAATGCTGCTCTCTCGAAAAGTGGAAACATTTGAATGTCAGAGAGCACTACTGCTTATTTTATTGTGTGTGTGTTTTTTTTTTGTTTTTTGTTTTTAAGATACGCTGTTAACAACAAATTGAAGTTTTTAGTACTAGCTTATTAAAAGGGAATGGGAGGAAGGAGTCAAGGGTAATATTCTTCTTGACTTCATGCTTATTAAAATGCTGACTGCTGAATTCTATTAGGAATAAATGCTTGATAAAACTTGTTCAAATGCCTGGAAAAATTGTTGTTGTTTTTTAAATTTTCCTACATAGGTAATGGAACTTAATCGATCCGAAAGTTTACGTTATGAAAATTCATTCTTCATCAATGAAGATTTAGTACAAATGTCATTTAACACTTCCGACAAACCAGCTCCATCCACCACCCACCAGGATGCCACTAACCCCCTCCGTATATCTAATCCTGATTCGGTAAGGACTAGTAAAAATCAAGTAGACCTCAAGACGGACGTTTCTCAGCCCTCGTGTGTCAACCATGAACTGTGGACAGCTGCTGAGTCCTGTCATCAGACACCCCCTCTCCACCAAAGCAGCGAGGATTCTTGTAAAAATGGTAATTAACAATTTAAGCATCATCTGTGTAGTTTCAGCAAGAAACTGTGTCTCTGAAAGGTTGGCTCTTGTTTACAGTGAATCAAAGTAGGCCCTAGAATGGGAATAAATTGGTGCTGACGAGCTGGAGTTTGTGGCATAAACTTCTCTTTGGGGAAATCTGGGGACTGCCATCACTTGGGAGCAGCTAGACAGGCTAGACCAGGGCTGAAGGGCCTGTAGGATACCAGCACGCTAGGAACAGACAGGGTTCTCAGGCCTGTGGATAACAAGAACTTCCTCCTAAAAGTGAAGCAACTTGCTATTTACTCCTCACAGTAGACCCTGCCACATCCAGATACACATGTTTGTTGACTCTCAGAAATAAAAGATATGGACTGGCTTTGCGGTAGGACTTTATTGTCTATCAGGGCAACTTCCTGTATCGTTAGTAAAACCTGTACTACTATTTAACACCCCAAATGAAACTGTTAACATCATTTGTTGTTGTAAAGGAAAGTGTTGTCTCCATAAGTACCTCGCAATAACAGAATTTGCTAATCCCATTAAAGCATTTGCCAAATATCAATGAAAGGCAGCTCGAGTTACCAACTCCACATGAATCCAAATGATTTAAATTTAAGTCTATTATAAATTGTTTTCCATGGGGTATGAGGTAGGGAATGAGAAGAACTTGAAACCTCTCTGCCAAAAAACAGATGGCATGCAATAGAATAAACAAATGGCTGGCCACATGGACATGAAATAAATCACCAACAGCAAAATGTTTCAGAAACATAAAACAAGCAGCAGTATAGAGATCTTCAGAACTGTGCACAGATTTGCTTCCATGCTTGATATATATTCTTAGTTTGTCAGTGGGGTAGTTTTTCAGCAGTGGAAAGTTTTAAAGGTATTCAGCTTCTATGAGTCGTTATTACTAATCTGAAAGATGTTGATTTGTAGAAGCGGATAATTCTTTATCGTCACGGCAATAATGTACCTATTTCTTGTCTGCATGTAGGAGAAGATGAAATAGTATTTTAAGGTATCATTTAAAATATTTTTTAAATAAAAAAGATACAATGGAATAGTTCATTGGGATTAAGTAAAATGAAAAGTCATTAAAAATTTATAAAATGTAACCACTTTAATATATTATTTTGCAACTCTAGCATGATGGAGATCACACTGCAGAATACTTTTTCTAGGTACATGTTGCTTTGCTGTTTTGATTCATTAACTTGCTGTTTCCAGTGCCTCAGATGTTTTTGTCAGTGTGGTTTTCCATACTTGCTGTGGTATAATTCAAAAACTCAGTTTGAGTTAAACCACATTCAGCTTTTGTTTAAAAGAAGTCTTTCTCTCATACTTTTTGTATATCTCCCATCTCTTTCTGTTGCCTTGTGCCTCAAACTAGAAAGCTTTAAACATTTGGCAGCACACTTGCAGGAGATAGAGAATGTCCTAAGCAAATAAACAGTGATTATATACAAAACCAGCCTCTCCACATGTAAGGAGTTAGATACAGCCAAGCGAAATGCTGCGAAAAAGCACATCTGCTTCAGATATGCTGTGTCCAGTGCAGGCCGAGGCCACTCAGGGCATCGACGGAGGACAGGAAAACCAACTTGGGCCTCAATCTCTCAGGAACATCCTGGTGTGTGCAAGCAGGGATTAGCTCAGAAGTGCAGCGTGTGCTGTTAAATGCTGGAGTTTTGCGACTAGTTGGAAACCCTATTCATGTTTGTTTACCTAAGCATGATAAGCAGTTCCTGGAGAAGAGAAAAGCAAGTCAGAGATGAGGAGGTGATAGGGGAGTGGAATGAAAATTGGATATATATTCTTAAGAGGCTTATCAGACCCAGATAAAATAGTTCGAACCATGCCAGAGCCTTCATATGATTGAAAGCACAAAATACTCCCCTGATGTTGGTCTGTGGTAGACTCTGCCAGTGCTTTCCCTGCATCATGTGGAGTGGGAGCTGGGCTGGGAGAAGCAGGCCCAGGGTGTGTCAGTGGCGGGGACAGTACTTGCGCTGGAACCAAGGGCAGGGCAGTGCCATTGTCCCCTGCTTCCACACTTGGCTGCTGCATCTTTGGGTGAGGGGCCATCAGTGACCACTTCTGTGGGCCCACAGGTCACAACATTCTAACTAATAAAATCTGTCTCTAGTATTCTTTTATAAATTATTTTTCATCGTATTTTTTTTTCCATTACCATTTATCCCCCTTTGTCTCTAATACTCTTGGCTGATGTTTTGTTAAATGTGCACTTAACCATGACTTCATTAATGCTGCACTGAAGGTTTCACCTATGGGCCCTCCCTAAGGTCGGCTGCCTTCAGGTAGCTCCTTCCAGATTGGCTTGCTCGATTGTCAGTCCAGCGCTGGCTGCACAGGACCTGCTCATATCAGGGGCCATGTGAATTTCTGGAACAGTATAAGCCAGATGGAAAAAGTTGTCTGTAAATAAAATTTTCAAATGTGTTTTTCTGTCACCTCAATTGGAATTGTCATCAGTTTGCTCCACCCATCCTCACCAGATGCTTCCCTGAGCTCCTTGTGCTCTGGTTGTAATTGGTGTTTAAATGGCTCTATCACCACCACTGACACCAACAATTATATGACACTTGCCAAATTTCAAGCAAGGCACTAGGGTTTTATATGGAAAGACTCATTTCATGTAACAGTACCTAGAGATGGTTCTGTTATTATTTCTATTTGAGAGGGGAAACTGAGGAGAGGTTCAGAGACTTGTCCAAGGTCACACAGCTACTAAGTAGCAGAGCCAGAGATGGAAGTGGGGAACACGGCTCTGGAGTTCATGCTGTTCACCGTTACACCATGAACTGTTGACTTCTAGAAAGCGTGTTTGAATTATACTTTTTAAAGAATTTGGAGTAGAAATAGAATAAACTCTGTTGTAAGGCCTAGCAAGATGGTCACGATTAAGAG
Organism: Furipterus horrens; assembly: GCF_987537825.1. Classification (NCBI taxonomy): domain Eukaryota; kingdom Metazoa; phylum Chordata; class Mammalia; order Chiroptera; family Furipteridae; genus Furipterus; species Furipterus horrens. The sequence continues at coordinate 46,012,902 of NW_028327175.1, forward strand.
CCAGGGGTGGTGGTTATTTTCTGTCCCTCCCTTCCTTTAATATTACCATTTGGAAAATATTTCTATATCTTTTGGATTGCAGTGGGCAATGCTTGCATGGGTTCTGAGTATCTGCAGATATCATAAATACCCTTCAGCTTCACTCTTCCCAGAAGACATGTTTTTCTTAAGCATAGTGTCTATAATGATGCCTAATGATAGCCCAGTCTTATTTGTAAATATTTTTTGAGGTAGCACTTTAAAGAACTTCCCTATCCAGTTTTGGAAGTTGTTTCATAAACAGAATCATTGGATGTTTGAACATTAAATCCAAATTGGTATTTGGTTTTATTTATGGAGGAAGAGATGGTTAATTTAAGAATTTAATCTGCACTCCTCTGAGGGACAATAGCCAAGAGTACAGAAAATGTGAATTTAATACAGTCCCTGTAAGATAATTGCTATGTAATTGACCCCATGAAATTTTCAACTACATTCTTCTTCTTAAAGGCAAAACAAACAAATAAATACTTTATTCCTATGAGATTTTTCCTTATAGCTTTAGAATTCTAGAACTATTTAGTCAATGTATCTATTAGTTTATAATGTTTGCATTTTTCATTAGTCAACAGAGGAAACACTTTGTAGTATGAAAATTAACCTGAAATCTTCTTCGTCCCCATTTCAGTTCTATTTCCATCTGTAGGTCAATATTTGCAGGTTACCTTAAAAAGTTTCTCTTCGATGTAGTTAAAGCATTATTGTTTTGCCATGCATGTGATAAGATTTAAATCAAGAGCCAAATTTTATGAGTTAGTCATGTAGATATTAGAAAAAGATAATAATTTTATTATGTTAGAATTCCAAAACACTGTTTCCCTTTACTACATATTTGAATCTGGTGCCCACCAAAATGTTTTCAAAATTCAAAGCATTGTATTCAGAATATTTCATCTTGGCAATGATTTTTTAAAAATATAGACAGCTGTGTTGGACTTAAAATGACTTTTTTTTTTTTTTTTAATATGGAAAGAAAATAGAAAATTTCCAAATGAAAAGCAATGCTGTAGTTAGTATTTAAGTAAGTCTCTAAAAAGTGAGTATATGATCATTTCCAATGTTTTATAAATATTCCATAATTCAGAAATGGTACCTTATTTGTGTAATCTGTGTGGAAAGAAGCTTTGCCAAAGACCTTTAGGCAGTTTCCCATAAAACTGAAACTGGCATTAGATACTATAAACCTCAGTGACAAAGGTGTATTTGAAAAGGGGGCTGTATTCATCTGCTAGTGCTGCTATAGTAATGTACCGTAAGCTTGAACGACAGGAATTTATTTCCTCACAGTTTGGGAGGCTGAAAGTCTGAGAGCGAGGTGTTGGTAGGGTTGGCTTTTCTGAAGGCCTCTCTCCTTGGCTTGTAGAGAGGCCTGTCTTCTCTCTGTCTTAGAATGGTCTTTCCTGGGCATGTCTGTGTCCTAATCCCATCTTCTTCTACAAATACCATTCATAATGGATCAGGGCCTACCCTAATGACCTTGCTTAATTAGCTCTCTGAAGGCTCTATCTCCAAATACATTTCAAGGTAATAGGGGTTAGGCTTTCAATATGTGTATTGGTGGTGGTGGGGGCATACTTTAACTCTTAACATAATGATTATTTTTCTCATTGCAATAATTGTAGGTGTTATGATGACTTTAAGTTTTTTTAATAAATGTACCAAAGTTAAACTATAATTTACCTACATTGTGAGCCCCCCCCTTTTTTTACTTGTTTAGGGAAGTGAATTAAACTTTGTTAAAAAATGACATAACAGTAAAATTGTGATAAATATATACATCTATATGTTTATTGGTATAGGTGTCTTATCAAGCTTATGTCAACTCATAGAAATTAGGGCAGAAAATATTGAGTCTGTAGATTCATTAGGCTGTATTTCCAAACCTAGGCCTTAATTAGGAGCTTTGGGAATACTGAGCCCTCTTTATGATTGGGAAGGATATTAGATGCCTGTATATTGGATTGCTCAAATGAAACCAAAGCTGAATGGTCGGAACATTTGTTATGACATCAAATTATTATTTAGATATATTTATGGGATTTTATAAAAGTCAAAATTAGGAAATCATTGGGCAACTCTTTATCATCTAGAATCTTGACTGGCATTTTGGGTAATATTTTAAAGGAAATGGTAATATTGCTTGCTCTCAGTAATCTACATCCTGACAAGAGTGTAAAGGATTGGGCTCAAAGGCTTACTTTTAATCTTTCTCACTGACTAGTGTAGATGATTGACTCTCCTTTTGCAGATTTTGTACCAGGAAAGGGAAACATGCCATTTGCTTGTAGAGCTTGGTGAGCCACAGGTGCTGACTGCCAACTTCCTGATTGCATAGTTCTCTGGGGGCAGATTGACTGTGGGAGCCAGCTGGGCCAGGGCCATCCCGCCTCCGCTCACAGAGGCCAGTACACAGCAGGAGGGCAAAACCAGCAGGTGGGTGGACTCGGAGGCAGCCAGCCAGCCTGTTCATCCCCACCCTGGGTTCTAGTTTGGTTTGAACAAGCTGCTGAAGTAGGAGTCCACTCAGTACAAAAGATTCCAGAGGTTAGGCCTGGCCTTGGGTTTCATCCTTAGTTTAAAACATGAAAAACATGCATACATACATGAACATATACACACATATATGTGGTCTGTGGGCCACATACTAGACTGCTCTAATACAGTGTGGCTTTTATTCTCAAAGTGATTAAGGGTTGGGCTTGGAAGGGAAGTTTATAATTATTTACATACCAAACATACCTAAAGGATAAGGCATGCCGAAACTGGCAATGGAAGCATTGCCCTGTCCACACATCAGAATCTAGGGACTGTCTCCTTCCTCATCCCTGTGTCTATCCGATCATGGAGATTCCAATTTTAGGGCTCAGTTAAAATATGGAGTGTTCAGCTGAGGACTGTTATTTTATGTTTCCCTAAGAAAATATGACCATCTGGTTCAGTGGGTGGCAAGCTTTTTCTTAAAAGGACCACAGAGCCAATATCTTAGTCTTTTTGAGCCATCAGGTCTTTGTGGAATATAGTCAACTCTGCCACTGTAGCTTGAAAGCAACCACAGACAGTACATCAAGAATGAGGTAAAATTTATTGATAAAAACAGGTGGCCTTATGTTTTTTCTCTCTACTTATATTGAGGAGGTTATACTCCTTCTGGTTTGGAAATGTCATCCCTATTATTACCTTGGTAATTCAACCAAAGGTGGATTACCAATGTAATATCATATAGCACTTCAGGTCATTCAAGAATGTATCTGAATTCCTGTTCACATTTTGCTCTTTACAATGATTTTGTGAGTTCACGTCTACTGTCTGTTTTTCAAATAAGGCAACTTTTCTCTTCCACTTTTTAGTCTCTGTGAAAAAAACAAATTTAGAAAAATGAAGTTGAATATACTGGATGGAGTTTAAAGGCCAGTGGCTTAAAACTTGTAGAGACTTTTCCCCTTAACTCCAGCTCCAAAGTCCTGTGATGGTGTTATGGATGGCATCCTCTACCCATGACACTAATGCAAAGATACCAGGGGTGGGATCAGTGGCTAGAACTGGCTATGAATTGGGGCTTTCGGAAGAGTGCAATGAACATGGGAGTTCTTCTGTTCAGAGGTTCTCATTTGGTAGGGCTTGGCTGAGGCCTGCAGATTTCTGTTCCTAACATGCTCTTTAGGAGATTGTGAAGCAGCCAGCACTCATCCCTGCACCACCAACCTGGGCTTGAGGGCAGAGAACCTCAGTTCAAACACTCAACTCAGGCTCTTGTGGCTGCCTGATTCCTAGGCCTTAATTCCCCGTCTGTACAAAAGGGAAGGAAATGTTAAGAGAACTAAAAACAGAAAGAAAAAAAAAAAAAAAAAAAAGCCTAGCATGTCCTGGGAACCAATGAACCTCAGCTTTCTTCCTTTGTACCTTCTGGAAATAATTCGTTTTAATTGTGATTCAGGGGTGGTATGCAGATAAAAATGAGGGTGCCTCCTAAATGTCAGCAGGAAGCCAATAGTTTAAAATATGATTGTTAAAAAGCAACTATAAATTGGAGACTATTTTACTCAGAGTGCAAATGTATTAGAACGTAAAGGGTAACTGCCTTTCTGTGTTGCAGGCGTTTGTTAGCACGTCACCAGAACTGTCCTGGGGAGGAAGGATGGAAAGCATAGCATTTTCTTCCATCTGTTCCTCTCTGTGGAGGAAGAAGTTACATCAGTCAACCATGTTTTCAGGACCAAATGTGAGAAATTTCTGGCAACAAGACTAAATATCTCAATTTGGGATATAGAGTGTCCGTATCTACAGAACGCCCAACCCTCATTGATTGCATTTTGTCAATATCGCCCCAGGAAACCTTCTAATGGCATGTGGATTCTTTGAGTAGTCTTCCCTACCAGATAGAAAATGTTGAGGACAGCCAACAAGAGTGTTTGTTCTTCAATGATTTCTCACTTTAAATTCTAAAATTGTGTTCTGGTTTATGACCTTAATCTCTCTTCTGAGTTTGGTTATCCTGAATCAGTTTCTCCTTGTTAGTCCTGGATAAACTGATTTAAAAAAAAATAAGGTTCAGAGTCACCAGAAAGCATGTCTTATTAGCACTAATCATAATTAGAATTAACGTGTAATAATTTACGTCATGTCTGTCTGCCCCAAAGTAGAATAAGCTTCATGGCGGTAGAGAACTACATGTGTCTTCTTTAATTGCTCTATGACAAGCATCAAGCACAGTGTTTGGCATACAGTGAACATTTGATAACTATTTATGACATGAATGAAGGAGTTAAGATTTGCCGTCTTTAGCAGATATGAAAACAACTGTGAGCTTGTGCCAAGCAGCTTGACTCTACTGAGTCGTTCAGAGAGGTTGAGAAAAGCTAGTGGAGCTATGAAGTGGGATGGTGGTTAATACAGGCAGGCTAGACAGGTGCCTCAGCCTAGCTGAGGGACTGAGCGAGTTTCAAAACTTTTGTAAGATGGGCGCAGTTAGACGGTGTTCTTCTTTTTGTTTGTTTATGTATTTATCTTTAACATCCTATATTAGTTTCAGGTAAACAGCTCGGGGCCAGACAGCTATATAAGTTATGAAGAGATCCCCCTGGTAATTCTAATACCCTTTGACACCATACATAGTTATTAATGTATTATTGACTATATTCCCTAAGCTGTACTTGATATCTGTGACTATTCTGTAACTACCAGTTTGTACTTCCTTATCCCCTCACCTTTTTCACCTAGTCTCCCCACTCCCTTCCTATCTGGAAACCCTCAGTTTGTTCTACCTATGAGTTTGTCTCTGTTTTGTTTGTTGTTTTCATTAGAGTCCACGTATAAGTGAAATCATATGGTATTTGTCTTTGTCTGACTTATTTCACTGAGCCTATACTAGATGATGTTCTTAAATGGCAGGGTAACTGCAAGATTGTGTGCCTTTAATACCTTAGTGGATTCTAGGTAGCAGACTTTAACAACTACCAACTTTTCTTCCTCGTTAGTGTTGAAATAGGTTTGTTTACTGAGGTACAGTACTGTTTATCAGTTTGGTGCAGGTACTCTTTGTACGGCTCTAGAGAGCATCTTTCTATATAAGTTATTTTTCATTTAGATCATTGTACGTGTAGTCCTGTGTGGCCAGGTATAGCAAATAAAAACTTAAGTGTGTTCTCCATAAAAAGCTTTAATTTATTCTAAACAAGTAGAAAAGCATGCATTGCTGTCATTTTAGGAAGAGGACACATAAACAAGTTAGCATTTAATTGTTATATCAGTAGCTATTAGTCAACCTATCTGTTCACTGGGGCATTTTTTAACAGTAAAGTAGCTTAAACACCAGTAAATTAAACACAGGTAGTTAGCTCCACATCAATGAAACACTTTCTTAAACCCTTTTTCTTCTGCTAAATCCAATTTAACAGTCCAGTGTATATCCCCAGGCAAAACAATTGTATTTGTTTAGTTAAATACACTCCTAGAATGCGAACCAATTTCCCTGGCAGGACCTTCTGCCTGTCAGCTTTAAAATATTGCCTGAAATATCACATATTCACTATAGCAATCTTAAAATTAAGTGTGGTGGCATCTGAAGAAATATATCCCTTTGCTTTACCCCAGACGGACTGAAAGGTACCAATGTGTTCTCAGCTGGTCAGTTCCCAGACACAGCTGGCTGAGGGGAGAAATCTTGTCCTGTTGTTCTGCTCGTACTTCAAGCCAAATAATAAATAAGCCTGCGCCTGAGTTTTGATCTGTGGCGATGTTAATTTGCTATGATTAATCACTGTTGAGTTTCCTTGGATAAGGGTACAGGGTATCCATTCTCTTTCTGGATGAGATATTAATTCAATTTAATTCAATATGTTAATGCTTCGTTTGAAAATTTACCTAAGGAAAAATGTAGTCTTACAAAGTTCCCAGTTATGCAGGATAGGACTCTGAGCCTTTGCTGAACAGTTTCACAGTAAGGCTGTGCAAAGTTATTTTCATGGTGACTCTCTGCCACAGTTCTCTTTGTGCAAATTTCATCACACTGCAGTTTTTTCTTCCTATAGCACAACATGCAGAATGCTTGGATTAGACAGAGAATATTTGGATCATCCACCAGAAATGCAGGACTGGTTCTCCGGTGAATTGAGGCCAGTTAGGAAGGAATGGTGCTGTAAGGCGTTGGAAGCAACATTTACAAGCAAAACATTGGCAGAGTTAATTTTATTTAATGACCTGCTTCCTACCTGTGATCTTGGCACCGTGTGCAGTGATTTGCAATCAATTAATCATACAGAATGTTGTAACACTGCAATAAGGGCATTGCACCCTGAGTCCCATAAATCCACCAGCAACAAAAACAGGAATTATGTGCTCAAAGCCCTCTTCATGTGAAACCTCGAATAAGAAGGTGATTTTAACATTGTTTTCTAACGTGTCCTCAGTAGCCTGGACGCTTTCTTGCAGATTCTGAGTTTTGAAGCTCCCATTTCTCAAAAATGGCTTGGCCCCTTCCTGGGCTGTCAGCCTAGGAGTTTGTTTGCCTCATTCAATGTAGACACTGGTCACTTAGGTGAGAAAATTCTCGATTCTTCTGGATTACTGAAAGAAGGTTATGGTTTTGGTTTTCCCCCCAAATTCAGAGCAGTTGTGCTCAGCTGCAGTAGGCCATATTTTTGGATGCCTTTGTAAGGATGATTCAGAAAGGAAGCATGTTTCCATCCAGGGACTACCCTGACATTTGCTAGAGGCAGATGGCAGAAGATGGGATGGGGTCATATTAGAAGTCAAGGAGATTTCACATACTCGGCTCTGCCAAAAACTCCTGGAATCTGCATGTTTAGGAGCTTAGCTTGTGTCCTTGTCATTTCAGATGTGTGCCCTCGAAGTTGAAGTTAACTGTTTAGCTATGCTGAATTTTTTCTTACTTCAGCATAAAATATGGGACTATTACATATTCTTAAAATTATATAAGCTTAAGTGTATGTGTGTTTTGTTGTCTTCACTTGCTTCCATATCTTTTTATCTGCAGGATGTTCTTATAACAATAATATGGAAACTTAATGTATATTCCATTTGATTACAATTGAACCCTCTTTTAAGAAATTAAGGCTTTCAAAGTTGATATTACTTCCAATGAGTTGGTTAAACTTCTGACTTTTGATGAATTTATTCCTACCAGAGTTGTGCTATTTTTGATTACTTGTTCATTTATCCAGATTTGCATGGCAGATTATACGCAAGTAGCTCATCCTGTATTTTTAGATGCTTGACGCTTCTGTTCAGCATGAGCTCTAAAAGAGACTCACAGAGATTTTCTTATGCAAACTATTATTCATTGGCACATAGGCTAGAGGGAGAAAGCACAAGGAAAAATTTCGACCAAAATGTGATGGTCTATTGGTCTGTGTGTAGTCACGAGATCCTGCTTTGCATTCAGGCTCCAGTGTGAGGAAGTGCAGTTGCACACGGATGTCTCCCTGGGGACTGTGCTCTGGAATCACACCCCCCGCCCCCAACACACACACACACCTTGAAGGGAGAATGCAGCCATACCGCAAGGGGGTGGGTGTCCTCAACTCAACTTAGGGTACTTGACTCAGCTACCTGCATAGATTTAAATTTTTTTGAAGTTATTTTATGCTAAACAGCAGCCTGAGGTAAAGCATTGCGAAAGATCAGATATTAAATTTGTCTTTTATGAGCTCCCTCTGCTCTGAGAGGTCTTAATGAAATGGGGTGAGTGGGGGGCCTGAATCTGAACTGTGCAAGCCTAAAAGCAAAGGAAATATTGGGGAAAATCACATTAAAATTATCCTGCTCAAAGTAGTTATCATTGCTCCTAGTAAGAATATGAAAGCATTTTTGCAAATGTTGCTGCCAGAAAATTAAAATACTTCCTTTTTGTATTCATCAGATAAGAGATGTGGATGTATTGAGATATAGAGATAGGGCAGGTGTGTTTGTCAGATTCAGTCTCTTGCCTACTGCAGTACCTAAGATATTCAGATGCTCACCCACACACACCTAGAGCCACCCACCCACCCACAGAGGCACATAGTTACATTTTTATTTTTATAAATCAAAGTGGGCTTAAAGGCAAAAGATTTATTTTCTGAAACAAACTTACACTACTATAAAAACATAGTTCTTCAAATTTATTTCTATGATGGTTATTGGTGATAATTTTCAGTTTTTTAAGAGATGATTATTTTCAGGTGTGTTTTTTTCTTTGTGAGACCATTGGCTAACTTTGAGAAGGTATGGTTCAAGAAAATTCAGAAGGTATGTTTCATCAAAGGCTTGATTAAATAACTGAATCAAGACTGATCCAGAAAATCCACTAAGGTCAGAACCTGCTTGGCAAATATTATTTTTTATCAAAATGACCAAAACCAGAGATGCTCCTGTGAGGAAAGTAGGTGATGTGCATTCAAAGGTGAGAAGATAAAGAGTCCACCTTCTTCCATCTCCTAAACTAAGTTTCATTAAAAACAGACCAAAAGCATACTTTTCCAGTATAATGAACTTTACATGAATTTGTTAGTACTTTTACGTGAGGGAGTTGAATGGATGAACACATGAATGCATGAAGGAATGTAGTTGATTAATGCTGAACAATGGAGATAGCTGACTGACATAGTGGTTAATATACAAGGCTTGGAACTTATGTCTGGGTTCATATTCCAGCTCTCATTTATTACCTATGAAATTTTAAACAGGTGTTTAAATGTACAGAGTGTGTCTGTTTTTTCCTCTATAAAATTGGACCTGCTTTGTAGGTGGGAGGAGAATTACGTAAGACAAACATAAACTACTTAGAACTTTGGAAGGACTCAGTAGACACAGTTGTTTTCACTGTTACTGCTGTACCTTGGGTTAAGGAAAGAGTAGCTCAGGAGGAAGTGCATTGGGTCACTTGAGCCCCTGGACTGCTCCCTAACTGTTTGCTCTGGTGACCAGAGAGGCTTACTCTGTCTTTTGGGGGTATTATTATTTAAGAAGGCACATCCCCCCCCAAAATGTTCCCCAACTCTAGTGGCTCTTACTAGGTTTTACATGACAAAAAGTTCCCATGATCAGATAATATGGAGAAATGCTAGTTCAGGGATTGCACAATTTTTCAGAATTTTTACTGAGCTCATGTGTACTGTGAATCTTTGCAAGTGCCACTTCCCAAGCCTATTTAACCACAGCATCCTCCTCTCTGTCCCAGCATCTTGCAAAGCTACTATTTATTGAAATGTACTGAAAAAAGCACTGATGTAAGTAGATATGGAAATCTTGCTGTGGCACACCCTTCAAATATATATTGTTTTCTCTTTTGGAAACAGTTCAAATCCAAACGACATATCCCCACACAATTCATCACATGGGTTGTCTTTTGAAAACCAAAGTCAACATGATAGATTTAAGATGGAGCATTGTTGAGCCCCCCGGCCAGTCTCTGGGCCTGTGGATAAGGGTTCATGTCCAGTCCTCTCATGGCTTGTCTGGGTCAGCTTTCTTGGGCTTATTCACACGTGCCAGGTGCTGAAGTCAGTCATCCCTGAGGAAGCACAGGCGGTTATGTGTTTGTACCTGGAGGACTGATCTGGCCTTGAACCTCTCAGTCTCAGTCTCATTCTACTCTGTCCAGTCTTATCCTGTGGTCTATCAAGTTCCCCCAGTCATGCAAAAGGGCAGGCCCCTACATCTTGTACATATATTTCCTCTGGGGGAATACCCTCTCCTCCATCCTTTATTCCCAACCTGGTTAACTCTTACTCATCTCTCAAGGCTTAGCTCAGGTCATTTTCTTCCAGACTCTATCCAGACTCTCTCAATCTGGATCACGAGCCTCTCCTGTGTGTGATCCATATTTTGTCACCTTTCCTCACTTTAGACTACAAAATGCTTTATATAGTTGATTTATATATTGATTAAGATGTAATGTGTATACAGTGAAATGCTCAGCGATGAACTCTGCTACTCAATCAGTTTTATGGAAAGAATGAATATCAAGGCACAGAATGTTTCCATCCCTCCAGAAAGCTTCCTCGTACCTCTCTCCAGCCAAACCCCATCCCCGGAAGCAAGCTCTCATCTGCTTTCCATCACCGCAGGTCCTCTTGTGCATTCGGGAATGGAATGGAATCAGACGCTGGATCTTTTTGTGTCCAGTTTGGTTTCTTACTCCCCTCAGTGTATTATTTTTGAGATTCATCCATGCTGTTGCATGAATCAATAGCTAGTTCCCTTTTATTACTGAATAATTTTGCATTGATACAGTTACCATTTACTTATCCATTCTTCTTTTGATGGATACCTGGCTTATTTCTAGTGTTTTGCTACTGTGAATGAAGCTGCTGTGATCATTCTTGTACAGGCTTTTTGTGAATCATGTTTTCATTTCTCTTGGATAAATACCTAGGAGTAGAATAGCTCCTAGAACAGGTACCTACTTAATTTTTAAGAAACTGAAACCATTTTTGAAGTGACTATAAACATCCTGGGTGCTGGGACAAGATCTTGTTCAACTCAGTTTCCCTGGTGGCTGGCCAAGTATAGGGCACACACTGGTTCTCAATGCTTATTGAAGAATGAGTGGGTAAGAAGCTCAAACCAGTTTATTTTGACATACCTTCTACTATTTGACAAAGAATGAAGGCTTTATCCATCAAAGGGATGAAAACTTAATTGGCTAAATATGGACTCATTCCAGGCAGGCAAACATCAGGGGCAATACAGCTCCCTTCTCCCTGCTCCTGGAACTGGATCTCTTATTCCATGGCAGCAGTGTGCGCAGGTGAAGCCAAGTGTGTAGACTGATAGGGGGCCATAAAAGGGTCCTGGGCACCAGTAGCTGCCATGCTTACCCCCTAGAGTTAAAACTAGCAACACTCCCATTTAAGACCCTCCACAACCTACTTACTTTTCCAGCACCCAACCTTCTTTTCTTAAATTTTATTTATTTATTTTTTAATATGCTTTATTGATTATGCTGTTACAGTGGTCCCAATTTCTTTTCCCTTTGTTCCCCTCCACCCAGTGACCCTCGTCCCTCCAGTTGTCCCCCGCCCCCGCTTAGTCCATGCCCATTGGTTGTGCATATAGTTCTTCTCAACATCTTCCTGTCTACTCCACTCCCTCCTACTATGCTTCTTAATTCCTCTGTACCATCTCCCTCCCTTTCCCCCATTCTCTCTCCTTGCTGACCTCCCCCCAGTATGTTCCCTATACCTATAATTCTTTTCCCACTCTTGTTGCCTACTTAAATTGCCTTTGTTTCAGTTCCCTAGCTTCTGTTGTTGGTTGTTGTGATACAGTTTTCATTTTAATGTTCATAGTTTTGATCCTCTTTCTCCTAAACAAGTCCCTTTAACGTTTCATATAACAGTGGTGTGGATCTGATGAACTCCTTCAGTTTTACTTTGTCCTGGAAGCAATTTCTCTGCCTTTCTATTCTGAATTACAGCTTCACTGGATAGAGTGATCATGGTTGTAGGTTTTTGCTTTTCATTACTTTGAATATTTCTTGCTAGTCCCTTCTTGCCTGCAGAGTTTCTTTCGAAAAATCAGCTGAGAGTCTTATTGGGACCCCTTTGTACATAGGTCTCTTCTTCTCTCTTGCTGCTTTTAAGATTCTCTCTTTATCCTTAATTTTTGACATTTTTGATTATAATGTGTCTTGCTGTGGTTCTCCCTGGGTCCAGTTTTTTTAGAACTCTCTGTGCTTCCTAGACCTCTAAGTCTATTTTCTTCCCCAAGTTAGGGAAGTTCTGCTTCATTATTTTTTCACATAATTTTTCAGTTTATAGTTCTTCACCTTCTAGCAACCCTATGACTTGGATGTTGGCCCGCTTATAGCTGTCCCATAGGTTTCTGAGCCTCTCTTTTTTCTCACTTTCATTTCCTCTTTCTGCACTGGTTGACTGTTCCTTCCCTCTGTTCCGATTTGTTGATTTGATCCCTGGTTTTCTTTCCCTCACCACTAATTTTGTATGTGTTTTTGTTCATTTCAGCAGGACTAGCCTTCATTCCTTCCCAGTCTTGTTTAAGATCTGCTGTTAGGTCTGCAAGCATTTTTATAACCAAAGCTCTGAACTGTGCCTCGGAAAGATTTCTTATCTGCTGCTTCATTAGATTAGATATTTGCTGTCTGGTCAGCTGCGTGGCTGGGATCTCTATCATGATCTGTGCCATCCTGACAGTTTTGTGTTTACCTTTGCTTCCTGGATGGGCTGTCACACCTCCTACACTATAGGGGCAGAGCCCCATGCACTTGTCAGAACTGGGTGACCCTTCTCACCACGCTGTGGTGTTTTCTGTGGTGGTAGGGGTCCAAGATGGATTCCTGCCATTCACTCCGCTGAAAGACCGGGAGCCTCTTCCTCCGTCCCCACACCTTCCGGGCCTCACAGTCCATGGCAATGGCGGTCTGCCTTCCCCGGTGTTGGAATCACAAGCTGATGGGTCTCGTCTGCAGCCAGGAATGCTCTCCAGGCGCTTCTCGCCTCCCCTTAAATACAGGTGTCTGAGCTTACTGCTGTCCTGCCACCTTCGCCTCTGCTGCTGCTGCCAACACAGCTTGACCTCTCTGCCCCGGCTTTGCCCCTCCTACCCATCTGGATGAACACCACTTCTTTATAACTTCATACGTTGGACTTCCGTTTATTTTCTGGAACTTCTGGTTATTTATAGTTTTGTGGTAGTTTTATTCCTTCTTAGTTGTGGAGGGAGATGGAGCGTGTCAGTCTAGGCCTCCATCTTGGCCAGAAGTCAACCCTCTTTATTTATCTTCTCAAACTAATATTCCAGCCAAACTTGACAACTCTTTTTTTCCTGCAGCATCTAGCATCTTCTCCCCCTGCAACAGTGGCACACTCCACCTGGAATACCTGCATAGGAAGCCATTTAAGGAGACATCTGGTCAGCTTTCAAGGCTCAGTTCAGATGCTGTCTCTCTGAAGTCTGTCCTAGCCACCACATCAGGAAGCTTTCTCTCTGGAGGATCCGAATGTGGTGTCCAGCTGTGGGCTGTATTCATTAGCCATTGAGCAGGAAGTCCTGTCTTGATTGCAGTTATCTGGGTTCACATCTTCCGACCCTATGACGGAATAGGCTTTTTCAGGGCAGCGTGCTTTGTGGCCCTCAAGGGTCTGGAAGGAATGGGGGCTACTAGTCACTAAGGGAGTAGCTGAGGATACTCTTCATGGTCCTTTCTTTTGGTGGCTAATTCCACTAAAGAGAAGTTAAATTCTATGGTAATGCTGTGGCTCCTTCTTAAGAAAGCAAGAGGTCTGTCTAAAAGGAGGAGAATATTGTGCCAACTTGGGATGCATGTCTGTTAGTAGATAATTAAAGCTAAATTAGCAAGCTTCTTTAGGTTCCAATGTTAGTCATAGGTCACATGTCAGAAAGGACAAATGTTAACAAGTTGAGGAGCTTCATAGGGCATTTGTAAGCATAAGACAATTTAAAATTGGGAAAGATGGCTCTAAGGAATAGAGCATTTTATCATGTGATACATATCCTCTTTTGATTGCTGTTTTGGTAGTTTAAACTCCTAATTTTTCCTCACTCTGAAAACTGTCTGCTTCTTTAATTGTATAATTTATTAAAAATATTCATTTTAAATTTAATTTTTAGAAACATAATATAATATCTTTACTGTGATAACAAACATAAAAGGGAAAAGAATGCCAAGGGTGTGAAGATCTGCATTAAACAAAACATTTTCTATATCTTAGGTTGTACTTTTAAAATTACTATAATTTTTGAGTGACAAAGTCAAGGATACGGTTGGAAAAGATATTTCAGGGTTTGGTTCTTGACAAATGTTATTTCAAACAAATAAGAATTACAAAAATAATGCTTCTCATTTTCCAAAAGAATTTTATGTTGCTCTGAAAACTGTAAGTATCAATTTCTTCAAACAGAAAAAGCATGTAAGTTCTTCAACATCTCACAGTTTTATAGATGATCAAGAGAAAACCTCATTTATAGACCTTTCAAAAATTGCATGCCATTTTTTAGTCTGGTAATAACATAATTATTAAGAAGTAGGTAGAACTAATTAGCTTGGGTATGTTTGGTATAATTGCATACCGCCTTCTGGTTTAGAGAAAAATACTGGATTTTGTGTGCTTAAGAATTTGAACAGCTGCTTTTCCCTCTACTGAACCAATAAGAAGTAAATGCAGCATTAAAATTCCTAGGTTGATTTCCTGCATTATTCACCTGGCAGAGAAATGAGTTCAATTTTTCTTTTCTCCGCAAAATGAGAGGTATAACTCTTTCCATGAGGGCAGGTAGGGTCATGCCGCAGGCAGTTCCCAGAAAGTCCACTTCATTGGCGTGGTACTGAGAAGTCCCTGGTCACTATATCCTTCAGAGGAATTCAGTGCCATGGAAATACTGCCCTGCCCTTGTTGCTGGAGACTTACACATCATTTTATTCAACACACTCTTAAAAAGTTGTCCCTGGTTTTTGGCAGGTACTCCAAGATTTGAATATCTTAATTTGTTTTGATCTAAAAACTGAACTTGGCATATTTTTGTCTACCTGAATGTATTATGGACAATTTCAGACATGTACAAAACTAAACAGAGAAGTATAACAACCACTCAACTTCAAAAATTCATGAACTTGTGGCCAGTCATGTTTTAGGTAGACTCATACTCTCCCACCCTGTATTATTCTGAAGCAATATCTAAAAAACATGTGTAAACACTTATTGATCGATAGCATTTCAGTATACATCTCTAAAAGATAAGGCTCTATATTTAACTTATTATCACACCAAGGAAAAAATTAACAAAAATTTTATAATATCAACGTATAATCAGTATTTAAATTTTCAATTGTCTTGTAAATGTGTGTGTGTACTTTTTCCAATTTGGCTTTTTTTCTGACTGAAGATCCAAATAAAGACCACACATTGCAACTGGTTGCTGTGTAGTTTAATGCATTTTTAATATGAAATTTTAATTATGAAAAATTTCAAACTTACAGAAAAGTATAGAAAATGTGCATTAGGCATGCATTTAACAAATGTTAACATTTTGCCATATTTGCTTTAGCTGTCTCATTGCCTTTGTTTAAAGGACGTGTTACAGATATGAAGTTCCTTCACCTTATCTTTTTCCTAGAGTTAGCCAATATTTATAATTGGTGCCTGTCATTTCCACAGTATATTTTTATGCTATCACTGCATATATATGTATCCATAAATAATGTTTTATTTTTAACACTTAAATAGCCTATCCCTCTTCTCCTGCCTCCTGTTCCCCTCTTTCTTCTTTCCTCCCCTCCCTCCCTTCCCCAGTCTCCCCTCTTTTCCCTCCCCTCCAGTCTTCTCCCCTCTCCTTCTCTTCTCTCTCCTCTCCTTCCTCCCTCTCTCTCCCTCTCTCTCACCATATATCTGTATGTATATATGGGTGTGTGTATGTCTTTTGCAACTTGTTTTTTCCACTCATCACACATATTCATACATACAGTGCAAATAGTTCATTTTACACTGCTGTATGCTATTCCATTATATGAATAAACAACAGCGTATTCATTACCCTACTAATGAGCAGTTGGGGTGTTTCTAATTTTTTTTTCTATTACAAATGAGCCTCAGTAAAAATCCTTTTATACACATCTCCTTGTGCACAAGAATGGGACTTGTTTAGATTATAACACCCAGAGGTGGTAGGGATGCCTTTGGTGTTGCTGGGTATTACTGATTTCTCCCTAATGTTGAGTAATATCACTTTCAGCAGCCATATATGAGCATGAGAGTTCCAGTTTCTTCAGGTACTCCCCAACACTTAGTACTTCTAAATTTTTGCCAATTTTATGGGTATGAAATAGTAACTTATTCTTTCAATTTGTACTTCACTAATTACCAGTGAGATTTCGTACCCTTTTTATTGGCTTTTTAGGTTTCCTCTTCTTTTTCTAATAGCAGATTTTGTCATTTCAAAAGTGTCCACTCTTAATTATACAGACACATTGATTCTTTTTGCATGGGCTCAATTTATTTTGTACTTTGAGAAGTCGTATTCAGAGAAGTCATGTTTACAAGTTATATGTGGCACTTGAAGAGTGGGAAAACATTTGTGAGAACTGAGCTTTTTCAAGGTGGAGAAAAGTCAATTGCATGGGCAGAAGTTACCTAAAATAATGTTGTTGACTATTCTGTTCTATCGTCCTGAGACTTTAACCATCTGCCTGGTTTTTTTCGTTTGCTTACTTTATTCCTATCTCCCACTCTGTTTTCCTCCAAAGCTCCTATTCTCTCTCAATAACTGATCGATATCTTACACACACTAAACACATCCAATATCTATCAGCTTCATTTTCCTTCTTAGAAATGTCCCTTTCCCGACCCTCTGCCCTCCTGTTTCCAGGTGCCCCTGTTGTTTTCCAGGCCTGCTATGGAGCTGTCCCCACGCCCGCTCTGGGCATCCCTTCACCTCTCGCCTGTGTTGGAGCTCTGTTCTCAATCCCATTCTTCCTCTACAATGGCATATTTCTTTATCTGGTGGAGCATAGCTCCAAATTCCCTAAGAAAAGGTCTGTTAAAAGCACATTTTTTTCAAATTCATTGAAATGTCTTTTTCATTTCATTTATTTATTTTTGCTCTTTTACACTTGTTTTTTATAATATATGTAGCTTAGAATTCTAGATTTAAAAAAAATTTTTTTTAGAATTTTGAAAGAGTTGATTCTCCCACTTCCCAAGGTGCTGTTGAGAAGCCTGTTGCCATTCTGATTCCTGACCCTTTGTTTATTACCTGTTCTTACTTTGTAGAAGCATTTAGAATTGCCTTTTTATCCCTTGCTGGATGAATTTTATAATATGCCTTAGTGTGTGTGGTCTTTTGTTAAAATTTTCTTTACTGGTTATTCATTAGGCTCTTTCAATCTAGAGACATATTTCTTTTGATCCTGAGAAATTTTGTTTTTCTTAAAAAATTGCTCCTCTTTAGGTGTATCTTACTGGAACTGTTTCTGGTTATAAGCTGGTTTTCTTGCAGTCTCTGATTTTTGTTTTTACTCTTTGTCTTTCCCTCTATTTCAATTTCTTCATGTTTTTGTTCTGCTTTCTGGGAGATGTTCTTATCTTTAAAAAATCCAGCTAGCATATTTTTCATTTCCAAGTGATATATCTTGTTCTCTTATGGTTTCTATTTTATGGAATCTTGTTCTTGTTGTGTGGCTGGAATATCTTTTAAAGAATCTCTTTGAAGATAGTGATTATGTTTTCGAAGTTTTCTCCAGCATTCTGTATTTTCAAGTTGGGCTCTGCTCCCAGCTTAGGCTGGTCTCTCTGTGTCGGCTCTAGGCTCTTTCACGGGCCAGAGTTACTTGCTATTGGAGACTGGTGTGAGGATTGAACTGGATGTTTGACTTAAGGGCAAAGGGCAAATAGTGTCAGTGGCTTGATGAGAGAAGCCCTACAAAGCAACACTATCTTGATTTTCATCTTAATTTTTCTGAGAAGACAGGAATTAGGCTAAACATTTTAAGGTGCTTGCTAAACATAAGAATTTCAAATAGGTGATTCCAAGTACTCTAATTACAGTAGGTAGAATTTTTGAATCGGGTATTCACCAATTCATTCATCCTTTTGACAATACATATTGACACCTACTATTATTATGAACTGAACTGTACTTTTATATTGTTGGACTAGACATACTACTTTTACTTCCTATTTCTTAAATGTTACATTTTAGTTTTAAGTAAACTCAAAAGGCTAAAGAATAGCCAAATTCCAAGAGAACCTTATTAATTCACTACCACAGTCAAATACACATAGGGTATAAAATGAGATCTTTTCTGAATTATATGTCACATAGGAGATGTTAGATTTTTTTTTCTAGGCAAGAGCAAAGACCATACCTGAATCTGTATCATTTTTTATGAGTAGCTATAAACTCAAATGAACCTCATCTGTTTTATGGAATAGGTTCATACAAATTGTGTATTTTTCCAGATAGATCCATGGCACTTGCCAATGATTTGTCATATGGTTGCATTAAAATTGATCTAAACACACTCAGCTTCCAAAGGAGGCCTCTAATTTATTGCCACAGTGTTCCATTTATGTCAGATACATAGAAGCTATACTGTTGTAATAACAGAGAACCCTTTATAATTTTATAGTCCAACTATGGACTTTAAAAAATGTATCATGGAACATTTCAAACATATACAAAACCAGAGAGAATCATTTAATGAACTCTAAGCCTAACGATTACCAACACACGACCAATTCTAGTTCATCAGTGTTCTTTTCTCTCCCCTCCTGGGTTGTGCTGTCTTACAAGCACATCCAGGACACCCCATCAATTCATCTGAAAATACCTTATTATCTTTCTCTAAAAGATATGGACTAATTTTTTTTAACATCAACACAATATCATTATTACGCCTAAAAAATTAGCAACTTTTACCTAAAATCATAGTCAATTCTTGAATTCCTCTGATTGTCTCAATTTTTTCCCCTTGGTTTGTTTGAATTGGGATCCAAGTAATTTCATATATTGTATTTGGTTTGTGTATCTCTTAAGTGTCTTTTAATCTGAAGTTCTCCTGTCCTTTTTTTTTTTTAATCTTACAAAACTGGGTTGTTTTTTTAAAAGACTTTCTTGGGGGGAAATTATTTTCTGAAAACTTTTCTTACATTCTGGATTTTGTTGATTGTGTCCCTGTGGTGTCATTTAACATACTCTTCTGCCTCTACATTTCCTATAGACTGAAAGTGGGGGATACATTTGATGTTTGACGAGATACAGGGCTTATGTTTTAACATGAAAAAAATCTTCATAAATGGTGTAATATATTTCCTATGTTGTATATGTTATATATTTTCTGTTTGCATCCTATTAGGAGACTTACCATGTCTGTTTCTCCTTTTGTGTTATTAAGGTTGATCTGTGGGTTTGGATGTTATCAGTTTGATCCATCCCATTATAAAGTTTCCCATCATCTCTTCTCCTAATAATTTCAGCAGCCATTGCTGATTATTGCCTGGGTCCGCTATAGACATTATATACAAAGCTAAGAGGTTCTGAATTTGGGAAACCTCACCTATTTCCAGCTTCTCTCCCATGATTTATTCTAGCATTTTGGTCATTGATTGTCTCTTTCTTAGCCTACAATAGGTTTCTCATTTTCTAGTGCAGTATTCCCCAAAGTATCCTACATGGCACACAACACTGTAAAGTACACTGTGAGGGTATCTTGCTGAGTCTGGGAATTGGCACATACTGTTTTTCCCTCTGAAATTTATAGTAGAGGTGAGCCCGTTAAAGTTCTGAGGACCCTGTCAATAAAGAAACTTTATTTACCCAGTGTTTCATCAACTTACTTGACCACTGTATTCTTTCACTACTACTACCAATTAAGCATCCTGTTGGGAGAAACACACTTTAAAAAAATAAATAAAAAGAAACACAGCTTTTGAAATGTATCTCAAAGAGGGGAAGGTAGAAGCAATTGCCCCATTCTCCCATGGAGCTTGCTGATGTTGAGGTTATGACTCCTTAACATTGGCACCCTCTAGGGAGAAGAAGGACATGAGAGCAAATCAAAGTTCAGACAACAGAGAGAACTGGCATATCATAGACTGTCTTGTGTTAATATAATCACATCTTCTTTGTATTGATTGCTTCAATTACTGTGTTTCTTGTCAGCATTACCTATATAACCAACATAGGTTATTCCAAATATGTCAGTTACTGATAAGAAAATAAAGTCCAACTCTAATAGTCACAACTTAAAAATTAATATTTTATTTCTTATATTACAAACCCGTACATGCATACCACACACATGCACGTGTGCACGCACACACACACACACACACCCAGAGCACACTTTTGTTATTTTGTCTCAGGTGCAGTATTGGTACATGAGGAATAGTAAAGGGAATCCTAGCACTCATTGAGATTGCTGGCTTCACGTATTGACTCCAACGTGGTTTTTATGCCAGAGGCTCACATCCTGTTTGTGGCTCACTATGGAAAATGGAGTTGAGCAAAATAAGGGACAGAGACCAATTTTTTTCCTTTGCTCTGAAGACACCTCGAGCTTTGTACAAGAAGTGTTTTCCATTAGAAGGAAAATGCTGTGCATTAATGCTCCTGAGGAAAAATAACGATTGCCAGTAATGCCATCAGGAAACGATTTTTAACATGTTTCACAGTACAAGCATGAATCAATCATTAAATAGGGAATACAACTAACTTTGCAGGCTTGGAACATTAATGACAACATTTTTTGGAGGTAGAGTTATTTTAGGAGAGTGTGAATTTTGATTTTAGAAACATGCACAAGGGATATAGTAATGAGTGCAAGTCAGACGCTTCATTAAAATAAACAAGAACAGAGCCAAGACGTGAAGACACGAACCTCTCTTTTGTGAGTTTTGTTGAGGAGAATGGAACAGGATAAGACATGGCTGAAAAAGGCATCGCCAATAATCTCAACAGTGGACTCAACGTACCTTGTTGCACTGGCCTGCCGGATGCCTGGTCACAGGGCTCACTATGAAGCTAAATTTAGACCTTGGACATTGATCTTTGTAATGAAGACTATACTAGTGCTTTTTAATCTCAGTAAAGCTTTTGTTTAAAAATTATCACGATTTAAAAGGCTTTTCTCTTCAGAAAATGCAGACTAAGGCAGACTACATTAATTAAATAATTTTAAGTGATAGCCCCTTCTGACTTGTCACGAACCTGTTCTTTATGACACGTTACCCTTAAGTAGGCTGTTCACAGAAGGAAAGATCAAGGGCAGGTCAGGACAGTGGACCTTATCTTACACTTATTAGGTAGTTTTGCAAATCCTATCCTTGAGGACTGGATGTAGGCTCAACTCCAATATGTGTTATTGGGAGATTGAAGGTAGAGGAATGGGACACATGTCTGGAAATTACCCTAAAAACATTATTTTAAATGCAACTGAAGGTAATAAATGTGAATTTATTGAACATAAAGCAGTTGAAAATATATACCATTTGTGGCACTTCTAGAATATTATTTGGTGAGTCACTGAGCCAAAACACAAATGCAAAAATTCTCAAGCAGTGTAAGAAGCTCAAGAGGTCTGTATGATGATTTCAGTTGGACCCTCCATGAACTGAGGCCTGGAAGGGAAATGACTTGCCCAAGGTTACATTGCGGTTTAAAATATTGTATTCACTTCTCAGTTTAGGAGGCACTTTGTTCATTTTTCATATGGCACATCATTGCATCTTACACCCTGAGTTTAGATTCTGGTCCTGAAAATAACCAATGGTTCAGTTAGTTCAGAAGAATAATGGTAATGGTGAGCTGATTTCCATGGTTGAATGTCATCCCGGGCCCCAGTGTCACTCCCCTGATAGTTTGCTGTCCCAACAGCTGATGAGCAGAGAAAAGTGTGAAAGTGATAAATGCAAGTGTCAACCAACAGGTTGCCACGAAGGCTAAAAACAGGAAGATTAGGGAAGTGCCTTGGCCATCAGTGCAGAAGTTTTCAGAAGACTAACTTAGGCTCCATAGTGGATCTAAGTTAGGAAATTTCTCATGAAGGATGAAGTTTTAGGATATGAAGAAAAGTTCAGTTAACTAGGGAAAAAAAAAAAAAAAAAAACCTGCCCCAAGATTCTACCTCTCTGCCTGGCTTAACCGGGCTTTTGGGCTTTCATGTGTTTTATCTTATTTGTCCTTATTTTAAGGTCGACAATGCTCACTTGTTTTATGTCAAATTTATGTCAACCAAGAGGGAAAGTTGTGCTAAGACACTAGATTGAAAGGTTCTTTGTAGTTTGAAATTTTGTTTCATTATAGTAGTATTTGGTTTTTAGTTGGCCACGTTATGATTGTGTTAATATTTCTTTGCTTATTAAAAAAATGAGGTATTCTATTTCTATGTCGAGTGGTTTGCAGGCATTTGAATCACAAATCAAATTGGATGGTTAACTTTATTCTCCAAGAATTCTGTTTTTTGAGTCAGTGAGGTTTTATTTTAGCAAATGGTTTTTTGAGCTTCGGGTTCTATGTAATGATCCTGGTCTCGAGGGAAAAAAGTGTGGAAAAAGGTTGCTGACCTTGAGAAATATACAATTGCTGTGCTGGAGTTCTTTCGGGGTTGAAGTGGAGTAATAATATTAGAAATCACCAAACGGTTTTTAATTTCAAAGACAGACTGTCTGACCTTGCCTAAATAGTTCAGGCAGAAACCAAGAGGAACACGGAGAAGGAAATTGAGTTCCCCTCCAGGTGACACACACCACAGCCACCTCCATTAATACATCTGGGATTATAACGTGGGCCATTCACTTGAGGGTCCAGCAAGCTCTTGCCTACAGATGTATTTTTATTCTTATTTGAAAGAATTCAGATTAAATTTATATACCCCCTTACACACACACATGCACACACAAATTACCACCCCCACCTCCAATTAATTCTTTGTTTTCTATCTTCCTGAACTAGGGACTAAAAGTTAACTTCAGATAAAAGAATTCTTTCTGATATATATTTGGTTATTTGGCTCTTTTTGAACAACTCTTTTCTTGAAACCATTGGGGGTACTTCCTAGATACAGATACCTAGACTCACCAGTATTATAGATTCTTTGCTAACAGTTTCACACTCAGAGGAAGGAAACTTACATGGACTAAGGGCTTTCCTTGTGCCCGGCACAAGGAAATAAAATGTGGCAAGCATTATAATAACTTCTTGTCCTTGACGAAAAAAAAAGCAGGTGGGCCTCAGGGCTAAACATCCTCCCCACCTGTGTTTCCATGAATACTCGGCTGTCTGCTCCAACTGGAGCTGGTTATTTGTAATTTTGCTGTAGAGCTGAGCCTCAGGGAGGATGGTCAGTGGAACAAATGCAAAGAAAATGGTTTGCAGCATTTTCTTCATATCAAAAGCCCCTTTGCCTCCCATTTAAACCATATATTAGAGGGGTTTACCAGAAGGAAAGGAGAATAGACTATGCCCTGCTGTTGCTAGGTAACAAAAAAAGAAAAAAATATCCCAGTCATAGTTGATATTGGAATGATTTTCTCTAGGAACCTGGCTACTCTCGCTAAGTGATTTGCGCAGTGTTGACAGATTTGCATAATGGTGAGGCTAAAGGGTCTCCATCCTTCAACTCCTTTCTCCCCACTCTTTACCCACACCAACAAAATCACAGATGTATTATTTGTCCTGAGGTTAATTCTTGACTTTGAGATATTTGAGAGAAGGTGCTATGCAGATGCAAATATAGTTAATTGCACGTAGCTAGAGTATATACTGTATTTCTAAGATTTTGAACCCACTTAAAAAAATAAATGGGTACCACTTTCTCAGCAGTAGCAGTGTTTTCACAGCCCACAAATAGTGACAAGTCTCTGTTTACTTGACACTTCCCTAGGACTATTTTATAAAGGTTATTTTTAGTTGCAGGAAACATTTGTACACACAACCAACTATATCTTAATGATATTGATTAAACCATTAGATACCCGTTTTGTCTCTCACTGGACTCCACCATTCTCTCCGCGGCTGACTAAGTCATGGTTCATCACCTGCCTTGTGAGTCTCGAGCTGACTCTCCTGTGACCTGTGCTGCCTGTCTGTTGCAGATTTGGACATCTCTGAGACCGAGTGCCCAACTCCTCCTGACTCCAATCCACATGCCCCTGAGCAGCAGACGTTTACAGCAGAAGCAAAGCTAAATCTGCAGACAGCGACCAGACAAGACGGGGAAAATGGAGATGGAGCTGAAGAAAATATTGTTTACCTCTAATTGTGCTGTTGTTATTTTTCCAAACAAAACAAAACACTGGCATTGTGGGGCAAATTTTTTTCCCCTTTCCTGATGTGTGTGTGACTGTGTCCAAATTGCTTTAAGAGTAATAGTTAATATTGCATGCACGTTCCCTTTTTGGGCATGAGTCTAATAATTAAATTATTGAAACCAGTCTGTTTGTATAATCGTTAACTTACCACACCTAATGTCAGATTTCTGGAGGAGAAATTAAATAAGCAAAAATATTTTCAAAGTTATGGTTCTGGACCAAAATTCCATATTGCATTTTCTACAGAATCATCTGGTTTTTGAAATGCCTTTTAAGACCTAGATGAAGCAATTTGAATGAAAAGAATGTACTCGTGATGGGCACTTTCACAATCACAGCAGCTGATTACAGAGAGTGGCCTCAGCGCCCCCTAAAGGCAGAGGAGGATGTGGCAAAGGTCTTTTCTTGGTTAGTTTTTACCTGCTAATTTCTCTTTGGAACATCAAAGAGGTTGCTCCTGCTGGTGATCTGTTACAGTCACCATGGAACCAATGGGCACTGTCTGGGCACTGTTCTGAGCAGGAGGCCACCGTGCAATGGACACAATTTGGACTCCTTGACCTTGGCCACATGCTTGCAGATGCACTTTCTTGGTTTTCATGCTGGTTGTTTTTCAAGCCACATCTTTCAAGAGAGCCCAGAGGCAAAGCCTCAGCCCTGTCAATTTTGATGTAAATGCTTCTCTCACCTGGCCCTATTTCTGCCAGGCCTGGGAGCACCAGCTACCACTCTACCAGCATCTCTGCCGTGCAGTTCTTTAAGGACAAAATCTGTTCTCTCAGCAAATCTTGCTGCCAGTTATGTGCTTTTCCAGTCGGAAAGCTGGCACATTCTGCCTTCAGAGTAATATGTGTCTCTGTTTGAGAAACAAACCAGAAAATGTTTTCAGCTTGTTCTTCAGATATACTCGTACATGTTTTGGTCAGTGTCAATAAATAACCTTTACCTGTCTCTTTTACTTTGAAATTTTAACGTCGTATAGGACCATAGTAAAATACACATTTCACACACAAACACAACCTCCTCTTATAAAAGTGGAGATAAAGGGGAAGCACTAAATCACCCAGAACTGCAACACTTACCAGGAGAGAGCTATGATAGGAAGGGGGAAAATTCACCCAGATTCCATTGTTCGCTTGTTTCTTTCCTACTTAAAGTTGCCAGTTGAATACTCACTTGATATTTTTCACTTAGACAAGTTAAATCTTAATTTTTGTTAAGAAAAAAGCAAAACTCCTTGAGGGGAGCATTCTTTTTTCTGACTCATTGCTTTTGGCCATTTTGATCACAATCATATTAAATTCAGAGACAAATCTTCACAGAATGCATACTGCTTATTAAAATTTTAGTCAATCACTTCACCTCCAAGCTGAACTCCTACTAAATTATAAGACACATCTTTCATTCCTAAAGACACCTAAAGGAAAGAAAACCCCTGTCTTCCCTCTTGCTCCAATCAAGTTTATTCCAGAATCCTATGTCCCCAAAATAAAAGCCATATAGATATTTCAGTCTAAATGCTTGCTACAACTATTGTATAAACATCTTCCCTTTTTCCTACCAGTGGATATGGGAATATCTATACTTGAAAATATTTTAAAATGTTCAAAATATCCATGGAGTTCTTTAAAAATGTGTGCTCAGTTGATTTTTAAGATCTTCAAAATATTTGTGTAGCCACCCTGGGAAGCCTTAGCATTTTTTGAGATACCTATATTCATAGGTTCCTCTTTAATTTTATAGTTTTTTAACAATATAACTAAGTTTCAACGCTTTTTTGATAAGTTCTTCCTTTTCACTTTGGCTTCACTATGTAATAAGCCCAAATCTCAACAGTGGTCACTCTGTGGCTCCCAACAGAAACTCCTGGTAGAGGCTTCCGGCCAAGATGAAGTGTAGACAGACATGCTGCGTCTCCCTCCACAACCACAAGAAGGAATTCAGCTACTTCAAAACTAAAAACAACCAGAACTACCAGAAAACTGAACTGCATGGAAGTCCAACAAACAAAGATATAAAGAAGAAACACTCATCCAAACAGGTAGGAGTGGCAAAGCTGGGGCAGAGAGGATGTGGTGTAGTGGTGGTGGCAGCGGTGGCAGCAAGGCAGTGGTGGTGGCTGACAGGTGCAAAGAGCAGTCACACATAATAAAAGTCAAGAGAGACACCTGGGAAGTGATCCCAGCACCAGACCAGATTGCACAGCTCATGGTTCCAGTGCTGGGGAAAATAAAGCCTCATGGTTTTGGACTGTGAAAACCAGTGGGATTTGGGGCAGTGGAAGAACCTGCCAGTCTCTCAGCAGAGCCCGTTTGTTTAGAGAGCCCCCACGGTCCTAGAACATATGCAGACCCAACCACTCTGGGAACCACAACCAGGGCAACAGCTAGAGGAGCGCCAGTCCCATATGGGGAGTGAGAGAAGTGCCTAGAAAAGAGATGAGTGCTGAGCAAGATGCCTCCCCCATATACAGCACTACGACGTGGTGAAATGGGTTGTCCTGCACTAACAAATAACTAAAGCCCTACCCCTTACAACATAACAGGTGCGACAACTCTACTTAATACACAGAGGCAAACACAGGAGCCTGTTAAGTTGAGGAGACAGAGAAGTATGGCCCAAAACAGGGAGCAGATCAAGTTTCCAGTGGGAGAACTGAGTGATGAAGAGATAGCCAACCCAGCATATGAGAGTTCAAAACACTGGTGATAAAGATGTTTACAAGCTTGACAGACATGATTGAGTATGGCAAACACTGAAGAGAAGAAGTGAAGGGTATACTAAGTGAAACAAAGGAAAATCCACACAAAACCAATGGTGAAGGGAAGGAAGTCGGGGTGTAAATCAACTATTTGGAACACAATAAAGAAATAAACAGTCAACCAATACAGAATGAATAAACAAGAATTAAAAAGCACTAGGAGAAGCTTAGGAACCTCTGGGACAACTTTAAACATCCCAACATCCAAATCATAGGGATGCCAGAAGGAGAAGAGGAAAAGCAAGAAATTGAAAACTTATTTGAAAAAATAATGAAGGAAAACTTCCCAAATTTGGTGAAGGAAAAAGACATACAAGTCCAGGAAGCACAATGAGTCCCAAACAAGTTAGACCCAAAAATGAACACACCAAGATACATCATAATTAAAATTCCAAAGGTTAAAGATAAAGACAGAATCTTAAAAGCAGCAAGAGAGAAGCAGAAGGTTACCTACAAAGGGGTGCGTATAAGACTGTCAGCTGATTTCTCAAAAGAAACTTTGCAGGCAAAAACAGACTGGCAAGAAGTATTCAAAGTGATGAAGAGCAAGGACCTACAGTCAAGATTACTCTATCCAGCAAAGCTATCATTAAGAATGGAAGGGCAGATAAAGTGCTTCCCAGACAAGGTAATGCTAAAGGAGTTCATCAACTCCAAGCCCTTATTATATGAAATGTTAAAAGGACTTATTTAAGAAAAAGAGGATCAAAACTATAAACATTAAAATGACAACATACTTAAAACTATCAACAACTGAATCTAAAAAATAAAAACAAAAACAAACTAAGCAAACAACCAGAATAGGAACAGAATCATAGGTATGGGGATCACTTGGAGGGTTATCAGCAAGAGGGGGAAGGGGGAGAAATGGGGAAGTGGTGCAGCAATTAAGAAGCATGATCGGTTGGTACAAAATAGACAGGAGAATGTTAAGAATAGTATATGAAAGGATGAAGCCAGAGAACTCACATGCATGACCCATGAACATGAACTAAGGTGGGTGCGATTGCTAAGGTGGGGGTACTGGGCAGAGGGGAGCAAAGGGAAAAAATTGGGACAACTGTAACAGCATAATCAATAAGATATACTTTAAAAATAAAATAAAAAAGAACTACTAACCTTCAGAGAAGACCACCCTATTTCCCAGCATAATAAACATGTTTTCCTGAAAGGATCTACTTTTCCTATGAACTGAAGAGCTTAAATAAGACAGTCATCCCTTTCAAGATTTCTTGTGGAAAGATAAACTGTTTTGGCTCTGTCCCTTCCAGGCTGCATGCATTTATATGCCATCTTATTTTATAGTCCAAGCTACTCTGTATTTCATCAGAACTACATAATTACTAGAGTGATGAGACACTTTCCAGCCAACTTACAATTAGAACCCTGTTCATTCAGAAAAGGGTAAAATAAAATTACTTGCTAAAGAGGTGGTGGTGGTGGCGGCTGGGTGTGTGTATGTGTAAGAGTTCTATGTAAGCTGAAGGTGAGCTTAATTGAATCATGGGATGACAGATAAAGAAGAAAAGAGTATGTACTCTTCACTGTGACCCTGGTCCACCTTTCAAACTCAGAATCAACCTGAGGTTATTAAGGTTCAACCATCTCTGTTTTTGTCATTGAGAGGCATAGCAGTTGGGAATATGAACTTGAGCCAGATCTTCAACTTGCTGTGTGTCTTTGGTATTTCACTTCAAATCTTAAGGTCTCAATTTCCTCATCTATAAAACAGAGATGATTACTTAATTGTTGTGAGAATTAAATGATTAATATGTGCAATATGCTTAGAACAGAACGTGGGACATAGTTATCACTCAATATATGCTAGCTAGTATTTATCATATCATTAAAAAAATCTCTTCATAATTGCTCAGCCTGGTCCCAGCCCTTATGCAAATGGCCCCTGCACAGCCAGAAACAATGAACAGAGAAGTCAAATGCCTGGAGGTGGCTAGTTATAAGACTGGACTAGGGTTTGGTAAGGTTAGCTTTCAACTTATTTGCATCTCTAAACCTCCACTCAACTTATTCATTCATGTCTGCTAAAGGCCAAACAATATGTTAGGAATGAAATCAAGATTAATAAACCTGCAAGTTGTTGGAAAAGACAAACACATGAACAGATATGAAGAAGTATAGTTGCTATGGGAGCTCATAGGGAGTGCATGTTGGGGCCAGTAATAGACAAAGGGAGGGAGTTGTCCTAAAGTAGCAGATGCCTGAGGCTGGAAGGGTAAGTAGAGAGTCGGAGAGAGGAGAAAAGATATTCCAAGCAAGGAGAGCAACCCAAACAAAAATCTAGAAGCACAAATGAAAGACGTGAGAGACACTGGAGAACACATTGGGAGGCACAGCAGGGCAAGTTCCTCCCTCTGGATTAAGGTGTCCAGTGAGAACTTCTGTCTGTGTTTGCCTCATCATACACTCTTGTACAAATTGTGAGGAACACAGAAGTTTCTCTCTCTCTACCTCTCAACTTGGTAACTGATCAGGTTCCAAGTAGAGCGAGGCTATGGAGGAATAGTCCCCTCACCCTCAACCTTCCACTCCCACCTCCACCATAAAGGAACTGGGCTCTGGTCAGTTGGTCAACTGGGTATCTGCCTACTTGATCCTAAGCCACAAGAAACCAAGAGTAAAGAAATCGCTGAAACAACATGAAGGTGCTACTAGAACAGAGGGGTCCACAAGGATGCCTCAGGGTGCTCCCACAGGACAAACTGATGACTTATAGGAGTCGAGGCAGAGTTTTAAGTGGAGGGGGTAAAAACATGCATCCTCACTTTGCTCTTATGTTTTAGTTTCTTATCTTTGTTCGTTAAGGTTTTTTTGGGTGGGGTGGATTATATTCCTGTTTCATTTTGCTCGACTGTTGATTTCTATGCATTGCAGGAAATAGCCACCTCTCCCAGACTTGAAGGTGTAGCCTCATGTAGGAGATGGGCCTTACTATCACTCCTGCCCTAGCTCTTGGTTGTCTCTTTAACCTCTGTGATTGTCCAAGCAGCATATTTTATTTTTCAGTGGCTCCCAGTAGTGAGTGTGTGCAAAGACCTGTCAGCGTCCCATGGGGGTGATCTCAGTCAGCATCTAGATTCAGGCTGATTAGAAACCAGACCCTTAGAAAGCAGCTTTTAAATACAAGCCTAAGGCCCCCTGGCCAGGAGACCAGGGCATCTCTTGGAAGACAGTCGCAGAAATCGGGGGTCCAGACGAGACTGTAAGTTCCTTTCTGGGGCATGCCTGTGACCTGTAGCAAGGCAGAGTGAGTGCCAGATGGTGTCCCTGGTTTAGATCCCGAAGGCCCTCTCACAAGTCCCTAGTTGTGTGTGTCTGCGACACCAGATCCTGGGTCCACAGGCCAAAGCTCCTGGACAAGCAAACAGGCCTGCAGTCTGCGCAGCGTCCTGGGGGTGGTAGCCTGCCCCAACCGAGCTGTCCCTCTGATTGTTACAGTCCCCTGGGCTGCAGCTGCAAAAACTGGGGCACCAGAGGTGTGTCAAAGCTCCCTTCCAGGAGATACCAGAGCAGTGTAGCTCAGGAGCAGAGAGAACATGCCAAGATGGTGCCCTCTGAGCAAGGAACAAGGGTGCCTGCAGCTTCAGAAAGGGAGAGAGTGCGCGTGCTACAATGGCTCCTGAATATTGCAGGGTAAAGAAGGCACCCACCAGCGCCCCTGCAGAGTATCTCAACAGGCCTGGCCATCGGGCCAGCGCTGTAAGAGCAGCAAATGAGTCTCTGACCGTAAGTCCAGGTGCTTTTCAAACAGCCGCTTCTGCGCTGGACCCAGGGGAGTGAATGTGCGCTGCCTTTAAGAGCCTGTTCCCTACTGCCCTCTGCGTCTCCTGGACGCCTGCCCCATTGGTTTCCAAAGCCGGGTGTTTGGCGGTCTTGGTGCAGGTCTTAAAAGTTGAGGTGCCTGATGTGGGGATGAAGCTTTCACTCTTCAGGGAGAAACTCCAGGTTTGTAAGTCCCCCCAAACCCCAATTTGTGAGTCACGGCGCCAGGGGTGGGGTTTTGGATGAGACAGCGGCTCAGCTTCTCCTCTTCGCCCAGATGTGGCCCTTTCCTCCTTTGCGGAGGTGAAGCAGCTGCTCAGCTGGTTTCAGGTCTTTCTCAGAGGAAATTGTTTTTCCCTTTGTCGCTGGAGATTTAGTGTGTCTACAGGAAGAGAGATTGGGTCTTCCTAGGTCGCCATCTTGGACTGCCTCCACTTTATTTCCTTCACTAACGCGGATGCGCACCCTGACTTTTCTCAGTCTTCCACTTTGAGCTTTGTGGAGAATGGAAAAGAAAAGAAAAATTTTTAAAGGAGTAGAGGGAACACACAGAAGGAAGATTCCAGAATAATCTTGTGATTAGTATCAAGAGGTCTCCATGTTTTTTCCTAATCGCCTCTCATAAACCAAGTGTGAGAGTTGGGCTTTGCTTGCCAACCTCCCCCCCTCAGAGTTGCACATGCGTTGCACGGAGTTGTGCTTCATCGAACACCCATGTTAATAGAATCCAAGTGATGCAATCTTGCTTCTGAGCAAAGTTTGCTTATCTATGAAATGGGGATAGTAATAGCGTTTCCTTGCAGGGTGAGAACTCAATGAATTAAGCCATGTACAGTAAATGCCAGACAGTAACCGTGCTGAAAACGATAGCAGCTGTTATATGCTGGTGGTAGAGGTAGGACGAAGGTGAGCTTGGACATGCTCAAGAATTAAAATATTGGGTTGGCCAAAAAGTTCATTTGATTTTTTTTTCTGTAAGATGGCTCTAGTAGTGCTTACTTGTCTTTAACTTCATTTGAAACAATTATGTTAGATTGTGTTGTGATAGCTGTCATATCAGTGTGCATTTAAAAAAAACCATCAAAATTGGTGGATTTTTGTGCAGCCGCTTTAACATGGAAGATGGAAGAAGATAGGCAACATTTTCAGCATATTATGCATTGTTATTTCAAGAAAGGTAAAAATGCAACTGAAATGCAAAAAAAAAAAAAAAGAAACTTGTGCAAGTGTATGGAGAAGGTGACTGTGACTGATGGAATGTGTCAAGAGTGGTTTGTGAGGTTTCTTGGTACTATTCCCATTTTGGCCAAATAATTCTTTGCTATGGGGCTGTCTTAGGCATTGAAAGATGTTTAGTATCACCCCTGGCTTCTACCCACTAATAGCCAATAGTGGGAGATAGCCAACATACTCAAAATATCCAAATCAATAAAGTTATTGGTGAAAGTGAAAAATGTGTCTTTTGTTTTACAGAAAAAATCTAAATTGACTTTTTTTGCCAACCCAATAGCTGGGCATCATTACTTTAGTTTTTCACAACCCATTTTCCTTGTCCTGCGAGACATCCAGGATCAAAGCCAAGATCATTGCTGTGCTGAGAGTAAGAGCTTCATGATACTTATTGAATGAGATGATGAGTGGATGAACAAGAGTCTTTGGAAATCTGAGATCGAAGAGTGGACAGAACTAGAACTAGAACCCTAATCTTGTTTCTATTACATTCTTTGCCTCTGGCTTGTGAGTTCAAAGCAGTCACTTCAAGTTGATGATTGAATATGATTTTGGATGAAGTAACTTGAAAGGAGACCATAGTTCAGTAGTTTTGTAGAAGCTTCATGGCTGAGAAACTTCAACATGCCATTAATTGAATCCTAGTTGTATGCCTACCAGTAAAACTCTTTGAAAAGCAGAAAGTCAGAAGTTTTAAATACTGCTGCCAGCAGTATGAGAATACTGACAACTGCATGAGGACAAAGAATGAACTTGGTGAGAAAATAGGATTAGACTTTATTTGTTAATTTCACGAGATATTATAGTTACATTAGAGAACTGGCCCTTATTTCTACAAGAACCTCCCAGCCCCTACCTCCTCCAATGACTCCTCTTTTATTCATAAGCCCGGGGACATCCACAAGTTCCTGGCTCAACTTGGCTCTGTCCCTAAATAATCTGGGGATAAATTGTCCCCAGGGCCAATGTTCCCAGGCTCCACAGAATTCCAGTCACTGAAGAAGGATTGGGAAGGTGCCCTCTCCTTGTTCAGAGACACAATTGAGTGCCCCATTTTATATTATAAAAGGGATCTAATTTTACTACTAAAATATGTTTTTACTTATCCAAGAGTTTAAGTTCTTTTTTTCTCCTTTCTCAGCTGGTTTCGGGTTGTTTGCCTAGTCAAAGAAGAAAGCAGTGAAGGGAAAGAAGCTGGAACGCTGATGAATAGTTTACTTCTTGTTAGCAACCTAAGTTAAACATTTAATGACAGGAGCGAGTATGAACTGAAATACCAGTTGGGGGCAAGTGCCCAGCTTCATTTTTTTATGCTTTCTTGACCACTACTCCCCCCAACTACCCTGATACCATGTATAATATTTGAGCAGGTATTCCGGATAATTGTCAGTGCTTATTTTTTATAACCTCTAACATAACAGCTTCAACTATAAACCCAAATATAGCTGCTTCAAGGAGAGCATCTATATAGGTCATGGAGCTAAAACAGACTCTCAGAAATGTGCTTGACATTTCCCTTGGCAGCATTCATGGCCTCCTTGGAAAGCCTTAGTTCTCCTCTCTGCTGCTGGCCAGCTCTAATTTGGGTAAGAAGTTGGCAGGTGTCAGCAAAGGACAATAGGCTTTTAATTAAGGTCTGGAGAGCTGGAAGTCAGGAAGCAAACTCCTGATGAATTTCTTTTTAACTCTGGCATTTCTTCTAAGTTCCCTACAAACAGTCATCAGGTAACTGTGGTCATTAATCTTCCGTAGTGCAGAAATTTCTTGTAACATAAAGGTAGTAATAGAATTTTTTTTTTTTTGCAATATTTCGAAAAATTAGTGTTAACATGTATTCCTGCTTTGAGGCACTTGATTTTACTATGGTGATGCTGAATGTGATCTCAGCTTGATCTTTCCATGCAAACACCCTCTATGCAACGTTCTCATTATATCTGATGTTAGCATTAATGTAAACATATTTTGGTAATGGCCATATTTTCAGTCACTTGCTTTGAGGAAGATTTTCAAATGCAGAGACTAAGCCTGTTAAGAATCGTTGCTATGGAGACTATGTGAGAGTTGGATTAATTAAGGCCTGAACAGATGTTGTGAAGTGTGCAGAATGCACTGTTTTCTGCTAGTAATTAAAGAGGGTACGTGCGCATGTGAGAGAGGAGAAAAAAATTGAGACAATCAGGGACAAAGCAGTCAGACAGATGTGCTTGGCACTGGACACGTAATATTTCCCCCAGTAAAAATTACGGCTGCTAACTCACTGACACTACTTCATTTTCTTCTCCACCCATGACAGACAGAGCATTGTTTGAAATGGCCAAACGGTCCACTCATTCTGCCCTTTTTGGTCTGATTTATAATAGGCATAGGAATATACAAGAGCATGTTCTTGGATCAGTGGGTTGAACACTCAAAAACCAAACTGAACTGTGTGAATGGTTTTTAAACTACCTGGAAGGAGACCAAGCTTGCAGACTGGAGCTACATTCATTGCCCAACCTGCCAGGGGTATTGTCATCATTGAATTGGTAGCCAAGATAGAAATTGGCCACCTGATGCCATGGAGAAATTATCATAGGCATACTTTCAAGATTAGAAAATAAGTACATATCAATCTAGATCAGGTTTAATTTGGATGGAGAATATTTGTTTTTTTAGTTTGAACTAAATGTTGATTTTTTAAATGTTGTATTTCTGTTTTCATTTGAATGATATTAATATTAAGATTAGGTCCAAGTTCAGCAAATTAGGTTCTGCTTAACTCCTGCTTAATGGTCCCCATGCAGAGTGTCCCCATGTTGCCTCCTCTTGATTGGCAAGAAGGAGTTGATGGTTGAAATCATCCTGACTTTTCTACTGGACTGCAGCAGTTTGACTAGAACTGGTAGCTTTTGAAGCATGATCATTTTTCCTTTGTGTCTCATCTGTGGAGGCAGTGTTGTCTGAAAGTGGGGAATGTGAATGCATTACAGAGGTACTTTGTTTCCTGGGGACAGTGACCTAAATCAGCCTCTTCCCACCCTCAGAACATGGAGGAGGGTCAGAATGGAATGGTGTAATGAGGAATTGCATGGCCTGGGAGGGAGAGCGATAGAGGTATAGATAGAAATAGAGACAAGGACAGAAACAGAGACAGAGATAGAGACAGAGACAGAGAGAGACAGACAGATGGACAAAGCTATCTCATCCAAAGCTTGATGTTTGATCATACACATCTGTTCTTAAAGGGCCAGGCACCTTCTCCCACCCCCTCAAAAAAAAAAAAAATTTTTGCCCAGTCTTGCCATGCCATTGATTATAGCCTGGTTCAGTTTATGAATGGGGCAATTTCTTCCTTCCCCCCTCCTCCCTCCCTTCCTCCCTCCCTCCTTCCCTTCCTTCCTTCCTTCCTTCCTTCCTTCCTTCAGTGAGGTGAAAGCTATAGGCGGCACCCTTCTTACATCTTAGAGGTCAGACACCTTACATGTGTGTGCTATTGAGAGCTATAGAGATAGGGGAAGAGGAACAAGTTGGATCAGTGTGAATTTATCACCATCTGGGGAAAAAACTCAGGTTCGCATCTTCATTTTTCTGTTGTTTTCTCCAGATGTGACCTGTAGTTCACTCACTCCCAAGCTTGATTGTTAAATCTGTTGTATTTTCCACCTTTCCTCTTATTTGAGGATAATCTTCATTTATTACATTGGAGAAAGCCCTTACTGAGGCTACAGAAATAGAAAGGATTAGTATTTGCCTTTTGAACCAACTGTGGTTTATTTCTATCTCCCTGGTCATTAATAAGAAAAATAACCTTTTAAAATATATTTAATTTCGCCTTTTTCTTCTGCCCAACACGTTTAGATAAAGATCTTGATGTGGGAGAAAAAAACCAGTGGTTTGATGCCTTTAGAGGGAGGTATGTTAAGTGTCTTAGTAGAAGAGCAACAATGTAAACCATGAAACAAATGAATAAAAACAGAGCTAGGTTAGGGAGTTAATTCAAGAGGAAAATCTCCTTTACCCCTCAATTGTCAAATTTTGAGGAAGGATTTTATTCTTTTAAACATCCATATGTCTTCTTTGTCTGCATGTGTCTGCATATGTATGTGCACACACACACACAATTTGTGGTCACCTTAACACAGGGTGGGGCAAAAGTAGGTTTACAGTTGTTCATATGGAAAATAATACAATAATTAATTAATACAAGAAAAAAACTTTGGGTTTCGCATATTTACAGCTGTAAACCTACTTTTGTCCAACCTGCATACCAGCTGCTCCAGCAACATACTTGCTATTTTTCTTCTGTGTGTCCTTCCATGTGTTAGTATGAGGCCAGAAGAAACCAATAGTCACCATGCTCTAGACACAATCCACAACCCCAGCAACCATGAAGACAAGTAATTTCCTTATTAAGCCATTGGTCAGTGGTCCAGAATTTAGGTCCTCTCTATTCATCCATTCATCAACCGTTAATTCAGTATAAAGTCAGTGAATATTTGCCAGGACTCTGCTTGAGGTAGGAACACAACAAGATGTCTATCCAAAGATATTTACCCTTAAGAAGGTCACAATTTATGGAGCCAGACAAGGCCTCTATCAGCAGTGAAAGTAGTATCGTTTCAGCAGCAATCACCAAGTAATAAAACCCAGCAATGAAATGAGCAGGCAAGCATACAGTTGTAGGAGTTGAAATGAGTGGGAGAACTCAGAGAGTGAGGACAGACTTTGTGGCTAGCAAGTAATTTGATTTGATTTTGGTCCAGTGTGAGGATTTTGAAATTCTTTAATCTTACCTCAACAGGGGCAGACCAGGCATCAGAAGGTGTTTGGAAATGTGTGGAGGTATTTTTGGTTGTCAAAATAACTGAGAAGAATTACTGGCATTCAGAGGGGAGGAGAAGGAGGGAAGCCAAAGGTCCTGCATTGGGTGGGACGGTCCTGTCTGAGAGCAGTTGTCACACTCCAAAAGCCCACTGAGAAACACTGGTCAAGTTCCAGCTTTGAGAATATTTTGTTTATTCACCACGTGAATTCAAAGGTGGAAAAGCATTTAGAAACCTTGCACACATTCTGAAAGTGACTATTTATAGCACTAGTAATTTGGAGCATCTTGATATTTAACCAGAGTCCAGATTTCTAAGAAGAGTTTCATAAAAATTTAAAGAAGAGGCTTAGTGTAAGCATTCTTAGAGAAATAATTTCCTTAACATTGTCAACCAAAAAATGATAGACAAGACCAACACAAAACCGCAGTTAATGAGGCTCTGACATTTTTATAAAACACATTCTAACTTTAGCTGATTTAAATTAAAAAGCCCAGCAGTGTAGCAGAGAGCTGATTGATTTGGAAAGCATGGATATGAGATAATGAGGGCTCTGCCATGCTCTTCATGGTGAGGGGTAATAAATGATCTATTTCTGGCCAAAAGCAAAGAAGATGAGGCTCTTTCTGCATTTGAACTACAAAAATTTGCATTGCATTGAGACTAAAAGTCATTGAAATACTGCTTTTCTTCTGCTCACAGTAGCATATTTTCATATTAATCTTGATAATGAACAGAAAAAAGACCCTGGTAGGCATTTCATGTGTCAAAGACATGAATGATTGCTTTCTTAAATTTCCCAATTTGCTTTAGACATACCAGCCTTATAACAGACAGGCCAAAATTGGTTCTATAAGTCCTGCCTTGCCTTGCTGAATGTGGGAGGTTCAGAAAGCTTAGGTCAGAAAGCGAGACCAATCCACCTTCATTTGGAACTGTATCATCTGCTTTGGGAAGAGTGCTACCTTTGCATGGTCATGAGGGGCAACATAACAGAAGGCCATGGGTGGGAAGACATGATGACAGAGAGCAGGGCTTGAGCCCTTCTTCATTGCCACAAAACTCTCATACTTCAGTTTTCCCATCCATAAAATAGTCTAATAGTCAAGTTCACCCTCTCACTGAAGATAAATGAAGTGAGGCTTGTAAAGGACTTTAACTCAAGGATCAACCCCAAGACACTCTTAAATTCTTTGGAATGAGACCACTCTAGGGGAAATTTATCAGGAAGCCAGGTTGACAGAGGCCTTCTGCAAGCCTGATAAAAGTGAACAGGACAAGAAAGCCCTTAATTTTCTTTCAGAACAACTAAATGCACATATTCTTTCTTAAATGGAGATAAAAGCACAAGTAGGCTGTTCTAAGAGTCACATCAATAGGCACAAAATTTGGTCATAATGAGGTTTGTCCTTTTTATCAGATTCCATTCATTGGTCCAAAATAACTTCAGTTTTGACTCTTGTTAAGAAGTTGTTGTCTCTCAAAATCAGTGTTGGAACAAGATATTGTGCCACCGAGTGTAGCTCCTGGTATTTCCCTTGAGAGGACATGCTGCTTCTGTACATGTAAAAAAATCACCAGTCCCTTAGAAACCTGGAGTATCAACAATAGCAAAAAAGTAGTGAAGCTGAACAGTCCCTTTGGTTCTTGAAATGTGATGCATGTTACCCTAATTGGATGTTTTCTAAACAGATCAACGTGAGATAACTCTTGGGGTATTTATATTAATTTGCTCCTTGGGGAAGCCTTTAATTATCATTTTTTCAGGTACTTCTTAAGTTGGTTGCTGTTAAACTGTGTCTGAAAATAAGCTCTCCTTGATTTTCCTCGTGGAATTCATCAAGAGATTGACTTTCAGGCAGCTTAATGAAAGACAAGGGTCCATCAACATTGTTTAAGGAACTGGAGGAACTGTGATATTTGCCAGAGGCTCTGCGTGCTGGTGGGCAGCCTTGTGTAGCCCACTGGTGCACAACTGCCCCCCCCCCCCTTGCTCCAACCCTGATTACCTGAGGAAGAAAGAACTTTAGGGGGACTGTGGAATTCTAACAACTGTGAGTGACAAGCCTGCTGAGGGACTCATCTGGGCAACAGCAGGCTACAAATTAGTTTATAGGCATGCCTGACATAATCCCAGTGAGCTGAGCTCTTCACTGCTGGCCCTGGTCGTTTACAGTGTTAGGGTTTATGCCGCTTGTGGAGGCATTTCACCTCCAGTGCATTCAACTGAGTTTGAATGGAAGTCCCAAAGTACTCCTGCAGGGGGAGCAATCCGAAGGTACCAACTAAGCATTGGGGGTGCAGAGGAGAAGTGATTTATGCTTAACTCTTCCCAAAGTCATTAGATCAGCTGGAATGTGCCAGAGAGAATTCTAGCCTTGCAGAAAGAAATTTAACTGCATCATTTTCTCTACTTCATAGACACAACTTAAACAGGGGCCTTTACAGACCTCAGGTAAATTTGTGATGTGCATTGGTTATGAGCATGGGTTCTGTGACCTGGAATTGAAGCCTGGGCTACTGATTACTACTTACATGACTTTAAATGAGTTATTACTTAATCTTCCTGTGCCTTAGTTTTTCATTTGTCAGTTGGGGATAATAATATTGCCTAACTCATAAGGTTATTTTGAGGTATACATCAAGCTTTACCTGGTACATAGAAAACTCTCCATAAACCCCCATGACTATATTAATAACCATTATTGGAGCTTACTTTTTGATACCACATTTGTCTGATGGCATTCACCATCCCCTCTACTTCCTCGAAATAAATGACTGATTCACAAAGGTCCCTTTACCTGAAAAGCTAGATGTGGATTGCAGACCCCTTATTAATTCTCATGACATCATCAAGAAGCAGATAAGAAAACAAGTAAAAGCCACTTTCCCACAGTGGAAAAGAGGTTCTTCTAACAGCATCATTGTCAGAGATGGGAAATGATGCGACGCGTACCTAGGCCGTCATTAGCTGGCTGGTTCTCTGGCCTTTCACGGTTCTCTTTTCACCATGCTTCATGAACTTAGTGACTTTGCCTGGGAAGTGCTGAAGGCTAATTTACCACCCCCAGGAGGGGAGGATAAAGAAGGAGAGAATGAAAAGAGCCTCAAGTTGTCATTACTTGAGAGATACTTAAATACAGTAGTACCCCTATCCACGGGGGATATGTTCCAATACCTCAGTGGGTGCCTGAAACTGTGGACAGTACTGAACCCTATATATATTGGGTTGGCAAAAAATTCGTTTAGTTTTTTCCATATAATGGCTCTAGTAGTGCTTAGTTGTCTTTAACTTCATTTAAAACAATTTTGTTAGATTGTATTGTGACAGCTGTCCTATCAGTGTGCATTTTAAACAATCTTATCAAAATTGGTGAATTTTTGTGCAGTAATTTTAATATTGAGGATGGAAGAAAATATTCAACATTTTCTATGTATTATACTTTATTATTTCAAGAAAGGTAAAAACTCACCTGAAATGCAAAAAAAAAATCTGTGCAGTGTATGAAGAAGGTGCTGTGACCAATTAAACAGGTCAAAAGTGGTTTATGGAGTTTCTTGGTACTTTTGACATTTTGGCCAAATAATTCTTTGCTGTGGGGCTGTCTTATTCACTAGAAGATATTCAGCAGCAGCCCTGGCCTCTACCCATTAGAAGTCAATAGTTAGAGATAGCCAACGTACTCAAAATAGCCAAATCAATAGTTATTGGTGAAAATGAAAAATTTATCTTTTATTTTACAGAAAAAACTAAACAGACTTTTTGGGCAACCCAGTACTATGTTTTTCCTTATATATATGTACCCTTAGTAAAGCTTAATTTATAAATTAGGCACAGTAAGAGATTAATAAGGATAATAATAAAATAGAACAATTATAACAATATACTGTAATAAGAAATTATGTAAATGATCTCTCCCTCTCAAAATATCTTATTGTACTGTACACACCTTTTTATTTAAATGAAGTACTTTACAGCTTCTCTTTGACATATCCTAATTGCCAGGGTCACTACTCTTGCATTTTTGGGTCATTATTAAATGAAACAGGAGTTACTTGAACACAAATGCTGCAATAGCAAGACAGTTGATCTGAGAACCAAGCCGGCTACTAAGTGGCTGATGGGTGGGGAGC
Source organism: Furipterus horrens (assembly GCF_987537825.1). Lineage (NCBI taxonomy): Eukaryota > Metazoa > Chordata > Mammalia > Chiroptera > Furipteridae > Furipterus > Furipterus horrens. Next base: position 46,053,932 of record NW_028327175.1, read on the forward strand.
GTATACGGTGTGGATACACTGAACAAAGGGATGATTCACATCCCAGGTGGGATAAAGTGGAACAGCATGAGATTTCATCATGCTACTCAGAACATCTTGCAATTTAAAACTTATGAATTATTTATTTCTGTAATTTTCTATTTAATATTTTCAGACCCAGGTTAACTGCAGGTAACTGGAACTGCAGAAAGCAAAACCACGGATTAGGGGGACTACTGAATGAATTTTTCAGTTTTCCATTCAGAAACTACTGCTGGAGTTAACACAGAAACCCACAGAGCAAAAGGAAATGGCATTTGCCATTGCTTTGGTAAAAGACACCTCTCAGGCAAGATGCTAATTTTGGTAGGAATATGACCTTTTTGTCCGAGTATATTACATGTAATCAACAGGAGTGGGGCAGTGGCTATTTAATACACAACATTCCCAAGACTATTTCAGTTTCACTCTATTTCCCTGAGCCAAGATTAATTTATCCCAGAATACACTTGGAGAGAAAGGAGTCATTTTCTAAGAGTAGGGGCTCTGGATGTCTCATATTTAGTTGTCAGAAGAATTCCTATTGGTTTTCTCTTCTGACCCAGTAGATTCTCAGGTACCATTTGTTGGGTCCAGTATGATGTGTTGCTGAATAAGGCATAAAATCCCCTGAAGCTGAAATAGAGGCTAACTGTCCAGCACTAATTTTCTTTTTGGGCTTAAACTTGTTCCCTCAGGATCCATGAAGAAGACCATCTTGAATCCATAGGTTATATACTATTAAAAGAAAAAATAAAAACAGATAAAAGAAGCTTGACGGGCTCATTAATTGAATCCAGTACCTTTTCCTAAGCTGGTAATTCCAACAGAACCATTCGTTTATCTTATAGGGTTCATAGATCTCTTTCTCTTGAGCCAAAATGAAGTTGTCCCTTGGCCCTTGTTACTTCTGCCCCCCATAGTTATGATGGTGTATGCTTAGGTATGCTGGCTGCTTGCATGTTACCTTTGTGGCTTGTTTATGCAGCATGGTTACTCACCTTGCTTGAGCTGAGCTGATAAACTCTGCAAAGAATGAGCCACGTGCAGCAACTTGGAAGCCTGGGAGATGTAGGGCCGGGAAGATGAAAGAGAGGAGTGGGCCTTTGATTTTGCCGAGGAAAGTTGGCGTGTTTGTGCAGATTTTTTCTATGAGATGACATAACATGATTCCCAGTAGCAGCATGTAATCTGGCTGCAGTGCTGTTGCTATCGCCCAGGTTCCCACTGGGAAAAGCGGCAGGCAGACCAAGCTCAGCCAAACGCCTGCAGACATTTCGGCCTCCACTGCACCCACTGTGGCTCTGCTGGCTCTTTTCACCAAGTTCTGAAATCCACCTGTGTGGGGAAGGAAATGTTCTCTTTCTGCTTCTCAATGACCCTTCTGCTAAACCAATTAATATTCTCCTTCATAAGAGCCATTTGATTTTCCAGAAACCTAATGAGTCTTAAAAAAAAAAAAATCAAGCTGTTTTATTTTTAATGAGAAAGTCTCCACCTGCCAAGAATTTTTTATTTTTTCTAGCCTGAATTGCAAAAACCACAAGTAAAGTAAGAGTTGTTCCAAGACTAAGCCAAACCATTTCCCACATTTGCCTGACATGAAACCACCAGCCCACCTAACCAAACTGGTCAATTGCAGGTAGCACAGTAAATCCAGAACCTCCAGGCATGACAAGTCCTAGACTGGGTGGGAAATGGATAAACAAAGGATAGTAGGTGTGTGTGTGTGTGTGTGTGTGTGTGTGTGTGTGTGTGTGCTTAATACTATCCTTCCTATACAAGAGTTGGTGTGGTTTCAGGCTGCGAGATGAAATTAGTGACCAGGCCAGGGCCGGAATCGAGGTCTGGACAGCATGTAAGGACTACCGTCCACTGAGCACTCACAACGTGCCATGTGTTGTGCTGACACATCACAGGCAGTAAGTATATCTGCAGGACTAGCATTAAACTCAAATTACTGAGGAGCAGGTGGAGACTCAGAACATTTGAGTGACTGGCTTGAGGTCATTCAGTGGTGGAGCTAGGTTTCATTCACTCGTTGTCTGGCTGACTCCAAAACCCAGGTGTGGTTTTAAGCATATGCTCCACTGGCATTTGAGTTAGATGTATATAAAACAGCCCACTGTGGGCTTTGTATACAAGGTACCCAGAGCATTTGATGTCTGTCTAAGGCTCTCTACTCAGAGGGCATTCTTACTGCTTTACCATCAAATTTAATTGCAGAATGTTTATTATATCTGAAAACTAGGGATAATGATAGCTAAATTTATTGAGTATTTACTAGGTGTGAGACATTATACAAAGTGCCTTAAAATATGTAACTTCATCTAATCACTACAACATGGTTGGTGTTATTAACTCCATTTTACAGAAAAGAAAACTGAGGCTTGGAAAAGTAAGGTAACCTGTCCAAGCTCATGTGACATTAGGTCAAACCATATGAAATTGCCATTTTGTGGGTCAAAACCAATCAGTTATAGGTCAACTTCATTTTAAATAGTGAAACTGGGACTTGAATCCAGGTCTCCCACCTAGCTAGCAAAGGAATAGTCTATGCAGTGAAATTGGATTCATTTGTCTTTGTTATCTATTAGAAAACAATACCTCAGATCAGAGAGCAATAAACCATTGGAGACCACGTGTGGTGGTTTTACAGTGCGTGGCCCTACATATGCTTTTAGAATCAACAGACACAAAAAGGTGTTGGGATGTGTCTTAAGTGGTAGAACTTTAACTCAGCCCTCATCTTCTTGTTTTACATTTGATTCTTTCTGCTTCCTTTCATCTCTGCCCTGTTTCTGCCTCTTGATTCCTGCCCTTGGATTCACCTCAGACTCATGCTTGTCCTGGCATGACTTGTTTTGACCTGGCTTCTTCTTTGGATTGGCCCTGAGCATTAGGTTGCTCCACGTGACTCATCCCCTCTCTTGGTTCCCACCTCTTGCCTCACTCTAAACCTCTGTACTGTTGCTCTCAATTTAACCCTGTGTGGCTTCTGGCTCTTGCTCTGCCTAGCCCTACCTGAGACTGACCTTGATGTTCCCTTAGTTCCTCATTTTCCACACCAGCCACTTTTTACTCCAGCTGATTGAACTTCCCTCCTTTTCCCCCAACCGAGTGTGTGGGCTGGAGCAGGACAGACTTTGAAGGTGTTGGTGGTAAGTTAGGAGAAGGTAGGAAAGTGAGCTAGCTCTGTTTGGTTTTTATGAGTAGAAAGTTCTTCAGAGAGTGGGAAACTCTGGCAAAGGCCATGAGAAGCTAGTGGCAGGTATGGTAAAAGGGGATGGTGATGGGTGGGGAAAGAAGGAGAAAATACAGGAATTTGGTTCTGTTGGCTACCCAAGCATGCAGATCTCTTAAAAGCTTAAGTTCTCAGAGGAAACCAACAACCAGGCAGAAGAAACACACAGGTGATGCCTCTGAGGAGTGTGAGGAAGGAGAAAGAAGCTGATTCCCACTGTTTAACTACAAAGGAAAATGTCTGAGGTCTCCCTTTTTCTCTAAGCGAAAGTAGTGACTGGGGGTGAGAGAGAATGGCATGCAGAAGCAGAGATAACTATTTTGCCTCTTGTTTTCCTTACGGAACATTTCTTTCTCCTGGCTAATCTAGCATTTGACTTCATCTCCATGGGCCAACTAATTAAAGGGATGAAAAAGTTTAAAGATCTAGGAACAATGATCTGGAGGAAAATAATTCTGAAAGATTTTAGCAGGGAGAAGCCAATCGGCTTTATGGAAAAATGGAAAGGATCATAGTAGACATATCTGGGATGACTGGGAGGTGGCTGACGGGAAACTACAAAGTGATATGTAAACTTACCTAGGGCTTTTTAATACCTGGCAGCTCCAAGACTAAGCAATTGATCTTATATATGTTTAAAGAGCAATGTAATGAAGAAAGCCCTTTCCCTACAGGTCAAACATGCTTACCCTCGCTAGGGTATAACTACATGGATGGGTTGTACATAGTCACACAAAACTTGGGCATGACAGTGAAAGGAGACTTGAAGGATCGTGGCAGCTAGAAATGTGAATGGGGAGGTGTAGGGGGGGCAAAGAGCAACAAAGGCCAGAGTCTGAGCCTGTCCGTGTGAGCCCCAAGGACTTGAACACCTCCATTTCTACACCTACACCCTCCGTAGACTGGAGAGTTTCCTTGAACCTGACTCTATGGAGGAGGTTGTAGGGTGATGTGGTTACATTAGTGAACGTAGAACATTGGTCAGTGACTCAGGTGCTTGGCTTGAAATCCTGATTCTACCACTTCCTGCCATTTAAGCAAGTCTCTTTATACTTATAAAGATCCAGTAAAAGCTACCTCATTTGGACTCAATAAGAGCATGTACACATGTAAAATGCTTGGCATAGAGCTTCATTCATAAGAAATCCTGAAAAAAAAAAAAAAAGGTAGGTGATGTAATAAGCATGATGATGATCATGACTCCTAGTTTGAGAGTCAGGTTAATAGCAAAGAAAGATGCTTTTGTTTTCAGCCTCAAGAAACCTTCTTTACTTATCTATATTTAACCTTTTGATCTCTAGATGCTCTCCAAAAACCTTGGTTTTCCTGCAGATGGTGGGCCTCACATTAGACTCATAGACGCAGACAAGATGCTCATTTCCTCTTTTTCTCACGGCCTCCAGAGCAGTGTTCTCTCCCTTGCTTTTTATCCGGCTCCTGGGGCAGATGGTACTGCCTGACTCAACCAGAAACACCTGAGAGAAGGCACTCAGTGAAGTCCAACCCTTTCTTCCAGTTGAGTTGGAGGAGAAAGCACACTCTCACTATCAAAGTGACATGAGAAGAACCAACTGTAGATTAGCTCTATATTATTTCCTGCTGAGTTATCAGAAACCATATAATGTATATCCCTTTTAGGCAGCAGGATTATTGAGCAGAAGAGTAATTTAGAAGGGCCTGATTTTGAGACTGTTACTCGATACGCCTTTAATGGAAAATATTTAGTGTCCGTTTACTGGAAGTGATGCGTCTCAGTACTGTGGTTCAATTGAATCACGCTCATTAAAACATGCTTGAGCGTTCCATATGCTTGTGGTTAATGAACATGGTGCTGCTTTCATTGTTATGTTTTCTGTCTTGTAATGTCCAATCTTGCCTGTGTTGCACGTGAAAGGGAGGGAGTGGGGGTTGGGAGTGCTTTGGAGGCAATTTGTATTGGAATCAATTTGACTGAAGGAGTTAGTATGGGTCAATTAATATCCTTGAGCATGTTTATTTCATTCTGTATTCGAGGATGGCAGTATTTATAGCTTGACTTGGATTATAATTAAACGATGGTTATCTTCTGAACATTGATCATTTTCTTATGTTTTTACAAATTGAACACATACACAGCTTCACTTACATGGATACAACTGTCACCATCTCTCCAGCATTATTAGGGATTTAAGTTCTCCACAATAAGAATTTTCCAGATAACTGAAACTTATTTCCTTAAAGAGTAAGAACATAGTTATTTGAATCATTTAAATGAAAATATTTTTTTAAATTCTAAAACGTATTTCTCTGACTTCCTAAACAGTGATTCTCAACACAAGTTAAACTTTCATGCTAAGTCAGAATGAGGGTTAAAACCATCAATATTGTACTGACCCAAGACTTACCGAAGTGTTTTGAAGTCCCTTCATTAGATGGCTCTGGGTGACCATGTCTTCAGAATTCTGAGTTTTTAAATATTTCTTGTATTCTTCTTTGCTGTTATTCTGATGGTGTAACTTCTTGCTTCTATCACTAGATCTGCTTGTACACTTTCTGCTTAAATCAGCCATGTCTTCTTAACTTTGGACTACAAGACCAGGTAACCAATCTTAGCGAACCTTTAAATGAAGCAAGAGTAAATAATCTCTGAGTGAGGTTTCATAGGAATAAAACATTTACATTTCAGTACATGGACTTTGTGAGGTCTCTTTGGAGTATTTTAATAGTCTCTTGTGCTTGGTGTTCTAGATAGGGGAAATTATAAGATGTTTGAATTCCAGATTACTGAGATGTTGCCATAATCTTGAAAAAAGAATCTATCACTTTAACTTAGTTTGTCTGTGTGTCTGTTAGTTCCTAGAGTGAATGGTGTAAATCTTCCTCATTAGTCCAGCCCACATTAATTCCTCCCCTGGTTCCCTAAGGGTCTATCACTTTGATCTCTGCCACATAGTTAGTATTTTATTACACACAGTAGAGCCCTGGAATTCACTGGAGGTATATTCTAAAGCCTTAGTGAATCCCCAAAGTTGCAAGTATTATTATAACATAATAATATCCCACACACAATGCAATAAAATGTCGTAGAAAAATTTAAGTGTTCCTTTAGACTCTTAATGAGTCTATAAATATAGGACTTTAGTTACTTATAAAGCTGGTTGGCTTTCATTTCAGGGCCATTTCTTACAAAGAAATAAAATTTTATTATTTTCCCAACATTACTGCATGGGCCCTGGCAGAGGGAAGCAAAGCCCAGTTTCAGGGGATGCTGTGAATTACATTGGGCTCCAACATTCAGCTGTGTGATTCCTTGTACATACCAAGCTCCCACCTTGAATGATTTAAGTTTACCTTCACAAAAATTACAGTAGGTCATGGACCGAGGATTGCAACCTCATATGCCTACAGGGCCATGTGAATGAGTGAACCGGACAGGTTCATGAATACATTCCACTATTTCAGTTCTTGTCTATTCCAGGCATAGCTTTCCATACACCGATTGTGGTGAGAACATTGAAGGGCACGCTCAAATGTTCCTTTGTCTTTCTCACGTCTAGCATCTGGAGCTTGATTTCCCAGTTTCCTTGAAACTAGGAATAGATAGACATATGACAGAGTCCTAGCCAGTGGGACACCAGAAGAGATCCTGGGGAGGGCTGCGTTTTGTCCACTTTCCTTCTGCCGGGAACATGCAATCATGCTTTTCAATCATGAACATGAAAACCACACAAAATATAGTAAAACAGAAAGATTGAAGGAGCCTGTGTTTCTGACAATTTTGTGGAGCTGCTGACCCTCATACTTATTTAAGCCAATGTTTTTGAGTTCTTTATTACTTGCAGCTGAATGTACACTGATTGTAGTTTTTATCATATTTTATTTCATAATGAAACATTAAGCTGTGTCCTTCCATTCAGACATACTGTGTGGTCATGGTCTCCTTTTCCATGAGAACTGTTGCCACCCCCGCCCTCCTACCTTTGGAAACAACAGCAACAACACAGAGTCCGCTCAGCCTAGTTTTCTTTCCTATTTTTTCTGAAGAGAAAGACTCCAGGAATTTGTTTTTCTTAAAGATTGTATTTATTTGTTTTTAGAGGGAAAAGGAGAAAGAGAGGGAGAGAAACATCACCGTGTGGTTGCCTCTCACTCTCGCCCCCAACTGGGGACCTGACGTGCAACCTAGTCATGTGCCCTGACTGGGAATCAACCCAGCGACACTTGGCTCTCAGGTCCACACTCAGTCCATTGAGCCACAGCAGCCATGGTCTAGGAATTTTTTTAAAGGAGAAAAGATAAATAAATGTTAGCTGACCTCTGACTTAGTGCTAGCGGAAAAGTAAGAAATGGTGAGCACTATGGAAAAATAGAAAATTCACACCCATCCAAAGGGGTCTTGGAATGGGAATATGGGTCCAGCATTGCCTGTTTTCCAAGAGAGAAACATATTTGATATTTTTAAGAGAAACTAAAAATGTAAATTTTTTTGACAGGTCCTGTGCTTTTTAAAAATTGGCAGCTAATTTATAAATTTGTAAATACTCTGTAAGCCAACAGTGTGCACGACAAGCTATACATGTATGCCTGGACAATTTGGCTGGTTGCCAGTTGATATCTTCTGTCATGGGGAAGCTCATTAATGTTGCATGTTGGAGAATACCAAGAATCTACCATGCTAACTTATATTGTCTTTTATTTCACCTATAAAATCTTATCTTTCTAACTCAGTTGTGGGCAATCTAAAGGAAAGGAGCAGGCTATATTTTTTCATATTCTTTGGGACACCCTCCCTGTGGCTGTGTGGTGGGTCTTTGTAGGATGTTTTCAAAGAAATCTGATATCCTGGTGCCCAATGTTGACACACATTTATAGAGTATTAACAGAGGACACAACACCATGGGAAACGCAAAGGAGTGTGAGAGGAAGAAAAAGAGAAATAGAAACTGGGATAAATCCCTGCAGTCTAATGGAAGAGACCACACTCATGCGACCTAGTGACCCAGAGACTACCAACTCAGGATACGGAGTGTTGCACAAATTGCATACATGTATCCTGAGGCAATGAGAAGTAGATGTGTTACTACTCAAGGAAACCTTCATGCAGGGTATGAATCTTAAACTGGGTCTTGAATGGAAGGAGGATCTACCACGCTGGGAACGTAGCTACTCAGAGTCAAACCCAGAGTCTATTGAGAAATGAGAAACCTCTCTCTCAAGGAAATCTGAAACTTGAATGTCTTTCCTTAGACAGAATGAAAAATCATCTCTGCATGAATTGTTTATTTGTATACACATAACATGTCTCATGACAAGTTAGGTGAAGATGGAAAATGTGAATGCTGAGAGTATGTTTAATGTTAAACATTAAAGTGATTTCTGTGATAATGAATCCATGCTTACTGAGCTATGACAATTTCAAGTAAGATGAATTACCAAGTACCTTGGTGCATTAAACAACACTAGGATGTTATCAGGGCTTGGAAGTTAAATTTAATGCTGTACATCGAACAACCAGCCAAACACCGAAAGAATGTGGAACGAAAGCTAAGGGAGCCACACATCTTTAGAAAAATTCCCAAACTTGACCAACAACATGTGCTTGCTTTATTCCTCAAGTTTCAGCAGGCCGAGAGCCAAATTTTCAGAATTCATATCATACCTGTGATGGCTTCCAAAACTAATAGTTCTTGCTTTTGTTTGGTGCACAGTAGTCATGGATGATATGACAAGATGGGGTGGAAGCCAGAAATGGACAGGACAGCTGTTAGAAGCTTGAAGTGGAGTCTAGCTGACCTCAGTAGATAGAGAAGGCAAATCAGAGAGGTTTGTGAGGTTCTAGTCAGTGTACAGCTCTGTGTTGGGTCCTGTGAGGGGGCCAAAGAAATGTAGTTGGTCTGTGTTCTCAAGGAGCCTGTAACACAGGCATTTTAAGATTAAGAAGATTCTCAGTGGAAGCAGACACCTAGTTCAAATCTCACCTCCATCACATCATATATTAGCTGTATGACCTGGGGCTACTTAACCCCTTTGAACCTAAACTCAGTGTCCTCATATGTGATATGGGGCCAGTACATCTTATCCCAGAGGGTTATTGAGAGAGCTCCATGAGCTAATGAAGGAAAAGAGCTTAGTTGCCCTGTATAGAATCCCCACATATTAAAGGCTGACTGGTATCTTTGTGGCCATAACAACTTGGCATTTATGAAAAAAGCTAGATCAATTAAAGGTGATTCCTACACAATGGTCTTGCAAATATCCATGCAAATAGATATAAATCACATTTGGCTCAAATAGTACCCTTAATTGTGTTGTGAAGACATTTCTGATGAAGCCTCTGCTTGGTGGGTGCAAAACGGGCTATAGCCTACTGGGGTCTTGTATCTTTGGAGCCTAGCACCGTGTATGACCCTGGGTAAAGTGTGTTAACAGATTGTGCCCCTGGGAAGTGAGACTAGAACTGATTAGGAGGCATGTCACCAGAGCCTCCAAACCCTGGAATCCTAGAAGTTTGTATCTAAGCACTATGAAAGGTCATGCAGTCTAAATACCTTATTTTATGGAAGAAGAGAGCTAGTACATGTGCTCTCTTCTACTCCTGCTCTAACATGCACAGCACAGGTGGTGGGAGCACCAGCTTGGGGAGTGACTGGCTGCATTGCTCATCTTTTAGAATAGTTCCTCTGCCTGAACCCCCCATCTCTACCTCCGTCATCTGAGATTCCCCTTGCCACTGCTCCATCATTGCAGCCCTAGTCCCACCGAGGACAGAGCAGAGGACATGGGAAAGGGTAGGCATCTTATAGGAGTTGAGCTGTTACTCCAGGGTAGGGTGGCTGCCCATCTAGTCTTGGATGATTTTGATAAAATTCTGGCTAGAGGTAGAAGGATAAACTAAGATGATTTCTCAGGGATGCTACTGATAATACTGAGGCCCAGGATTTAAAAACTAACTAACTAACTAACTGACTAACTAACTAACTAACTAACTAACTAACCTCCTTTAAGAGAGTGGGGAAGAATGAGCAAGCTGGCATTTCCCTTAGGACTGAGAAGCACATGAAAAGAGTCATCTTATTTGAGTCTGTGCCTCTCTAGCCACTCTGTGCTTTCTAGAAAACAGTTATGTCAGAAAATTTCATTAATTTTATGTCTTTGGGTAATTTACTGACTCTAATTGGCTTTGAGAGGGTGGTGATTGCAGAGCCTCTGTGGGTAAGCACACAAATGAAAACAACCTTCTCTCAGTGTGATGAAATGTAATTGAATGGTGACTCCAATTTTTAATAACCCCCAGAACATTAGCACTCTGGGAGTGCAGCTATTGCTATTGGTTACAAAATAGCACATTACGCACATATGTATGAAGCACCATGGTGATGGCAAATGGAGGCCATTACATTTGCCTAGAAATAGCAAGACAACAACAATTATTATTATTATTATAGTTTATAATCTACTGAGAGTTAGGTACTATTCTGAAATGTTTGTGCATTAACTCATTGAAACTTCACCACAACCCTTTGGGGTAGGTGCAGTTATAATCAATGTTTTGTAAATGTGGAAGCCACGGCACAGAGAAATTTAAAAATTTACTTAACTTCACGTTGCTAGTACCCTGTAAAGCCAGTTAGAGAAAAATATTGCCAACATCCCCTGCAATGATCATACATTTGTCATAATGCTTTCCTATTCACTTTGTTAACTACGTCCTTGGATTTTCATTTGGCTTCATCCTTTTCCATATACATCCCATGTGTTAGGTTGAACCAGATGGAATTACTGTTTTTACAAGTCAAATATCATTGACTTTAGCAGTTTCAGAGAGTTCAACCTAACATCCCACGTCCCATGGGTCATTTCTAGTTATCAAATTAAGGAAAACAATAAACACATTTCATTTTCTGATCATGGTCATCTATTTAGGAGGAAGGCATGTGACCAACATAATCCAGTTAGGATGACTCTTACAACTTGCACCTGGAATGTCAGGATAGAAGTTATTCACAAATTTAAGGTCCAGAACTCTTATAGCTTAAAAATGAAAATTATCCATGGAGTTTTCATACCTATTCATAGCCAAGAGAACACATAGTGAAGAGCTAGGACCTTGTATGAACCACACCTCACCACTGATCTCCCTGCTTTTTTCACTTAGATGAGACAATCAATCTTCTTTTTAGTTTAAGGCAACCGAATTGTCAACTGATTTGAGTTTTTATTCACACTCACAGTTCAGTCGTTCTTGAGCAGAGAGAGACAAAAGAGGATGGCCACTTTGCAACTCACAAAAGTGACAGAGAAGCCAAAAGTGTGCACAACCCTTCATATCTTTTTAAAAATATTTTATTGATTATGCTATTACAGTTGTCCTAATTTTTTCCTCTTTAACCCTTTACATCTGAATCTTCTGGCTCTTCAGCCAGTCAGCCACATCATGCTGAGATAAGCCTGTCTTCATTACACAGCTTGCTTTTCCTTTGTACTGCAATCCTTTGAACTTCATCCTTGCTGTCTCTAAAGGAACATCTTCGTGACAGAGAGGCACAGTGAAAGGAAAGGTGGTTTACTTACTGGCATCAAGTCCCTCCTCAAGCAAGCTAGAGGCGGCTTAGGCAGACGAGGTTCCTCGGGTTATGGAGGACAGGGGAGACTGTGAAGTTTTATATCTAGTAAGAGCTTATTTAGGAAAAATAGTAACTGAGGAGTAGAAGGCAGGGCAGTGTTTTGTTTTTTTCTGTTGCGAATTTACTTTGAAATTTATGGTAAGTAACTTCCATGTAGTGTTTTCCGTCTGGAATTAGCAGCCACCCATATTTTTGTTCACATTATGGGATTTGATCAGCATTAAGTAAAGATGACGTCATTGCTCTGGTTACCCCATGAAAGGTAGGCACAGTCGGTTGCCTACCTAATATTCATCCCATCCTCCTATTTTTTCCTAACAGAATCCTACCTTTGTGCAGAAATCCATGAATAAGAATGTTTCACAGTATAATATATAGCCTGGGTAGGGCCTTTATATGAACTAAAGGAAGCCAAAGCCAATTTGGAAGATGGAAGTGATTGTCCCGATTGCTTAAGGGCATTGCTTTTCCAATAACTGATGATCACTCTGCCTAGGAACATAGACATTGTGTATTTCAATGGTAATATAAGTAATGTTCTTTGATTATATGTGATTTAATTAGGGGCTCCAGGACCTTAAAATATGAAGGAGAACCTTTCAATGTTATTCCACTGAAAGATGTTAAAAGCACATACCATTCAAAATGGGACTGGATCCCAGAGAGATATTTTATTTCCAGTGCTGGGTGGGGATGGGAAATTAGGGGGAAAATCTCCTGGAGTTTATTGACCTGTGTTCATTTACAGAAAGGCAGGGTCCTGCAGGCGGAGGGTTTCAGCAGAGGAACAAAAGGGCTGAGTCTGCTGAGCTGCTGGTTTCCATTCTCACTTCCACAGCACCCAAGGCACTTCAATTTCTTGTGCTCTAGGCAGCACTCATACTTTGATTTTGGTTACTGAACTCACAGCTCTCCTGTTCACCCATTAGAACATCTTCTAGGACGGCAGTGAGGCCGAGGACACTGTCACCAGTTGTGGAGGGAGCACATGCAAGATCTGGGAGTGAATGAACTAGGACCAGATCAGGTCCATAGGTTGTAAACACTGACCATGGAGCCTGGTGGCCAAGACAGTTGACACTAGAAAATGTTCTAGATGCCTTGAGTTGCATGGAGAAGAATGAGGCACTGACCTTTCTGGTGAGCTGGGATGGCTGGGTGAGTAGAGAAGGAAGGAGAGTACATAATGCCCAGGATCCTTCTTGGGGATGCAGGCCCCTCCTGCAGCACACACGTGAAAGCTTCGGTAGACAGTCCAGCAAGCCCTGAAAGGTAAACAAGAAATACAGCTTGCCGTCTGAGAAGATGGGAGGAGTGGAGCCTGGGAAGCGCTGTCTAGTTGGCCTTGGAGACAGTGGGGAGCAGTTACAAGTCTCAGAAATTTTGAAAGTGCTGTCTGACTTTCATCATTTAAAAAAATATCTCTAGAAACAGGAAAATAATCACTGCAAACACTGATTTTTATGTCCTGAAGAACTAGGAAAATGAGAAAATAAAGTGAAAATGCAGTTTTATTGTGTGAAAGTCAGGCCAATTACAGTCAACTGCTCATCACTTATTCCTCAAGACTAGGTACACAGTGAGGGTCACTCGTGGATAGCACTTGATAGAGTTAGACTAACTGGTAAAAAGGCTGCTATTTATATGCTCAATATGTGTTACTTGCATGTCAGAGACATTTTGTCTGTGATCTAAATACTTTTAAGAGAGCATTGTCGAGGAGACTTTAGTGCTTTATATAGCAGAGTGTGATGCAGGAGATAGCATAGGAAGAACTCTGAGACAACGCTGCTGTTGCTGGCCAGCAGCTAGTGTCCTGGTTGCCAGGCATCACCTTCTAGTGCTTAAGTAGCAGCTGGGAATGAGTGGCCAGAGGGGAAATAAAGGCAGGACCCTCACCATAGCAATCTAACAAACTTAATACAGGAGGCTAAAAGCAAAGGAAGACGTCTCACCCGCTGACGCAGTGTTCCTGAACATCGTTCAGTAAGGCTGCCAGGCATTCTGAACAAGCAAAACTACGATAGTGCAGGAGGCAGCCCTTGGAAGTCTGTGTGTATCATCTCCACTAGCTGGGAAAAGGAAAACCTTGAGACTGTGTGTTTATCCCAAGGCCTGGCAGGGGGAAGGGGCTGAGGTCCCCAGTACCCAAAGAAAAGCCCCTAAAACAACTTTGGTTAACTGCCTGCCTCCTGTCCCATATGCAAAATGAACAAACAGAGTTTAGGGCAAGATAAGAATTCAGGATAACAGACCCCTCCACACACACCCATGTTTGGGTCATCACGTCTCCCCGGTGGAAGCTGGCACCACCTTTACCCATCAATCAATATGTAACTCCCTCCCCTCCAGCCTGCCAACTATATAAGTCTTTGGAACTAAGGTCCAACTCTCTCTCTCTCTCTCTCTCTCTCTCTCTCTCTCTCTCTCTCTCTCTCTCTCTCTCTCTCGGCACTCTCTTGCCACACAGGAGGCCTCAGGCCACCCAGGTACCAGTCACCTGGTCTCTGGCCACCCTGCCCTTGCCACCCTTGCTTTTGCTTTCCCATTAGAATTTAGCACTAATAAACTTTGCCTGCATGCTAATAGGTTTGCTGGTCTCTAATTCTTTACTTCATCAGCACGGCAAGAAGAACCAGGTTTCTCCCATTAACAAATGGACCAAATTTCCTGACAGCAGGAAGCTTAGCCCATCCTTGGATTTGGATTGGGCACCAGAAGCAGGCTCTGCTGGAAGCACAGACTCAGCCTGTGAAAAAAGTCATAATTGCCAACAGCCCAGAGTCACTGGGAGGCCATCACGGTGTCATCATCATACTACTGACATGATCACTGGCTTTTCATTTGGGCTTACTTCATGCCTCTGCTGTGTACAAGATTATATACATTGCCCTATTTAATTCTCAGAATTACCTAATAAGGTCAATTGTTATTTCTGTTTTACAGATGAAGAAAAGGATACCAGTATCACACAAATGATAAGAGGCAGAGCCAGAAGGCAAAGGCAGGTGTGTGTGACCCCACAGGAAGCACCAGGCTGTGTGAGAAGCCATAGGGCACCCTGAACTCTTGAACTGTGACCATAAGTCTTGTCTGAGTGCTGTGGTGCGGGGACCAGACTTTCCTCTGCCCTTAGGTTCTTCTGATTGGTCTAATAATCAAATAGACGTGAGACAGATTCAGATTAACAAGAGAAAATAACCAAGTTTAATACATACGTATGTATGGGAACCTGACATGCATGACAGGATCAGAGATACCCACACGCGTGAGAGATCCATGGCTAGAAAGGGAACATGGATATATAAGACATCCTGAGATAGGGATGAGGTAATTCACTTGAGGACTTCGAAGGGTCATTACAGGGTGATAAGAAGAGCGAACAGACACCAGTCCTGTCCTATATAGGTAAAAAAAAAAAAAAAAACTTAGCTTTGATAATCTCCCAGTATGGGCAAGGTTCCTAATTCAATTTCTTCCAGGTGGTGAAGGGAGGGGCAGAAGGTTCTCCTG
Organism: Furipterus horrens; assembly: GCF_987537825.1. Classification (NCBI taxonomy): domain Eukaryota; kingdom Metazoa; phylum Chordata; class Mammalia; order Chiroptera; family Furipteridae; genus Furipterus; species Furipterus horrens. The sequence goes on from NW_028327175.1 coordinate 46,069,310, forward strand.
AGCCTGCAGCTGAAGTTGCCCTTAGCTCAAAGCAGTCCACATACTACAGAAGCTCATCTTGGGGTCCCACAGTGCCACACTGGATTCTTTACCCTATGTGACATTTAGTATCCTGGTGTGGGTCTGATGGGAGAGTCTCCTAGAATTCACATTAAGTGGCAAAGGAGGCCCTGCCGCTGAATTCCAGCAAAGCCCCCACAGCCCCATTTAGTTTCCCAATGTTCACTTCTTCCTCAGAGCATTTTGGAGAGGGTGACTTCTATCCTGCCAGGCTTGCACGCACATTAGCCTACAGAGTGAGATGTCACTCTCTCTCAGAGAGGGTCCAATGTCCCTGAGCCTTCCCCAGCTCAGGCTTGGAACGCCCTACAGGAACAGTGATCTGCAGCCAGTGATCAGTCATCCCTGCTAAAGTGGCTCATGTAGACTCAGAGAGTTGCCAATAAGATAAGGAATTATGGTCAGATTTCACCCTCGGAAGTTCTTCCTCCCTTTTTTCATTCTAGGATTGATTCATCTTGAGTTTCGAGATAGGGGAAGGTGAGGGTCAGGAGGAAATTTATAGGGCTACTTCCCAGGGCAATTTCCAGTTTAGCCATAAATATTTTCAGGCAGGATAAAAGCAGTTACTTTATCTCTACCCACCAGCACACAAATGGTCCCTGGGAGGAAGCAGAGCTGCCAGCAAGGGAGTGTGGGAAGGCAACCTAACACTCTGCTTTCCCGTGTGCCCCCAGGGAGGGAGGGAGGCCTGGCCCCTTGCGAGTGTGGAGCCCAACCCCAGCCTCCCACTGTGTACTTCATCTCTCTAGATGGGTATGTTCTTTCATTGCCAGGCCTGAATCCATGACAATAGTTTCCATTTTCTCCCCATGTCCCCGGCAGTGAGCAACAAAGGAAAGACAATCTAAGGGCTCATGAAATGTTTTTATTGAAACCTTGTTCTCCAGAGAGAGATTGCAGAAGCGATTTAAGGAACCTTATTACAGAATAAAAATGTATCCCCCTACTCCATGACAGGAAATGGGAGGAAGAGAGACAAGCCCATAAAAAAAGGACCAAAAAAAAAAAAAAAAAAAAAAAAACGTTTGCAGGACTGGAACAGTAAAGAGATGTTTAATAATTATGCATAAAAGCAACAAAAAACAGCATGAGACTCAAAAAGGATCTTCAAAAAAGAAGTCTACACATAATATTGCCTCAGGCAGGACCTTCTTTGGGGCATTCTGCATTATATTTTAGATTTTCAAATTAAAAAGATTCATCAAGCTGTGTATGAAAGCCAGGAGGGGAATTCCTTATCTTCAACACGATCCCTCTGAGAGTGCTTCAGATGTTGGACTGTTGACAGGGGGTGTTAGGAGAGCATTTGGCAGTGTCACCAGAAAGATTTCAGGTGCTTCGTATTTTGTTTGCATAACACTTGTGTTATACCACCATTTAGTGGCATCTAAGTCAAGCTGCTCATTAATGAGGCTGATGAAAAAGCAGACACAATACCACAACACAGCTACATTTCCTCTGCTATGCCCCTGCCCTCCAACCCCGTATTCAGTTTGGCTGAATATTCTGCTGAGGCTGAGCTCTTTTTTAGGGATCTTTCTTTCTCCCTCGTTCTTTCTCCCTTCCTTTCTTTTTTCTGTTTTGCTCGGCTTTGATTGGTTAATGATGGCTAATCTCTCACTAGATACTCCGGGCATCCCAGAAGCCATAGATTTAGTGACTTTTTCGCAGGAGAACCTTCTCCTGTGTTTTAATGCATGGCAGAAATACCTGGAATATGTAGATGCAGCAAAGCAAGGCTGTCCTGATTACTTTCCAATAAACACTTCTGCTGTGGGGCTTGGTTTCCTTCTTTGGCTCTGTGGGGACTGCTAAGTGCATTTTCTTCCTGTGAGGAGTGACAGATGGGGTCGACTGGGGAGAGGAACCTCTCCGTCTATCTCTGTGGGCGCTCACCTGCTGGAAATGGGACTTATGACTCTGCTGGTATCAAATAGTGTTGCCCATGAGCGGTGGTCATGAGGCAGGTAGAGGACAAAGTCCTGAGCAGCCCCTGACTGACCCCCTTGCTGTGGGGGTTGGGGAATGAGTGGTGGGGTTGATGGGAAGATGGTGGAGTGGAAGGAGGCCTATAAGGTGAATGGCATGTAGACAGGGTGATAGATCTCATCGATAAAAGGTCTTGTCTTACCTCCGAGTCCTAAACTTCAGTGAGGAGCAGGGCCTCCCCCATCCAAGCTTCCCTAAATCACGCCTGTAGATGTGGCAGCTAACCAGTGGCATCCACATTACTCAGATACAGAACGCATGTGAATTCCTCAACTCTCAAAGCACACTGCAGAATAGATGCAGAATCTGAGTGGCCTGATTTCTCTCTTAAGAAGCTTTTAAGCTTTTAGGCGGAATAAGGCTGCATAAAGTCAAGGTGGTAAGCAGTATTATTCTTCCAGGCACGTCTGAGTCAGAAAAAAGCCTGAATTTAAAAAATAAAAACTGCTGCCTTGGTTAATATATTCACTCCTCTAACAAGCAAGCAAGCAGCTATTGTACTCCCCCAAGCCATGGGACATATATCTTGCTGAGACACATGTATCCAAAGTCAGGATATTGTCTGGGAAACTTGAGCCCACAGCTTGTGCAGAAGCCACCATTGCTGCATAATTCCTTCCAGAAGAATAGAAACCCAGGCACAAGGCAGCAGTGCAGAGTCCCCAAAGGACACATTGCCATTTATTTTCAGTGTGATTATTTTCCATTACACATTGTGCAAGGGGTGATTTTGAATGCTATCTTACTTTCTTTTCATGTCCCTTCCTTTACTGCCCCCCTCCCCCCCAGAGACAGAAAGTCTCCAGGCCATACTCTGCAATAAAACCCCAGCCAGTTGGAAGGATCCAGGATGAAGCTTCCCAGATGGCCAGGAAGTTCTGCTGACGGCACTAAAATTCAGGAGCTTCATCTAGTATCCCAGGCAGGTGTGTTTATTTAGCAAAGGGGAAGCTGGAGATGTTTCCTTTGAGGATGGCTTCTCTTCTTCCTGTGCACTAAGAGCTGGTGTGCTTTCGTCCCGAACCACCTTGATTCCTGGTTTTGCCACTTCTGGATCTCAGACCAGCTTTGGCACTGTGTTGGATTCTGGAGTTCCCTTCCCTCAGGATCTTTTTGTACTATCAAGGACAAGGCTGAGTCGTTTCAGCAGGGGCAAAGGGCCATGTATGGACTGTGATCTGAGATGAGAATCTTTTTTCCATTCAGGGCCTTTCTTGGACTGCCCCTGAGTGCATGATGACCCAAAACAGTCACACACTGGTTCCTGATTTTCGAGTGCAGACACCCTCTCAATATATTCATGGCAAAGTGTTTCCTCACCAAAATAAACACATAGACTCACTTTGCATGTCACTGGAGATACTCTGCTATTCCTATGAATTTCTGAATTCAGAGCCAAGGTCACTTTGGTGTGTTTTGGAAAATGCCTCAGTTGTTTCAAAACCAGTGGTTCTCAAAACTTACAAGTATTAAATCACCTGGAGAGCTTGTTAGAATGGCTTGCTGAACCCCTCCCCCAGAATTTCTGATAACAAGTAAACAAAAAACTAAATTAGACAATAAGTGAGTAAACAAAAACTTCCTGATAAACATAAGGCCTTGCGCGAGGCCCAATAATTCACATTTGTAACTAGTTCCTATGTATAATGGGTTGGATAGTGCCCCTCTCCCCCATTCATGTCCTTCCTGGGGCCTCAGAATGGGATCTGATTTGAAAATAGGGTCATTGCAGATGTAATTAGTTAAGGTGTGGTAATACTGGAGTAGGGTGGACCATTAACCCAGTTTGGTGTTTTTATATGAAAAGGAAAAGAGACCCAGAGACAGAGACATGGTGGAGAAGGTCACGCGACGACAGAGACGCTGACTGGAGGGAGGCGTCCAGAAAATGAGGACCTCCAGTGACTGACAGCACCGCCACAAACGAAGAGAAAGGCAGGGGACAGGCCTTTCCCTAGTGCCTTCAGGGGGAGCATGGCCGTGCCCACACCTCAGTGTTGGACTTCTCGCCTCCAGAACTGTGAGAGAATACGTTTCTGCTGTTTTAAGCCGCTGGTTGGTGATAATTCATTTTGGAAGCCCCAGGAAACTAATACATATGCCAGAGATGCTGATGTTGCTGGCCCTTGGCATCACACTTTGGGAGCTACTGATCAAAATTAACCAGATCGTCTCCCTTTTCTTCAACTCCTATTTCTCCTTACAATGTCCATGTTAAATTTTATTTCTGGAATAATTCCTACTTGCTTCTGCCAGCACCTGCTTAATTCCCTAAGAAGAATTTTCACCAGCTCCTGATTCCTTAATACTTCCCTGTTTCTTGTTCCTCACCCTTTTACCCCCATATAATCCATGGGGCTCTCTTCAGCTATATTGTGGTCAGATCGGATCACTGATCCCCCACCCCCACCCTGACAGAGAAGTGTGACTCATGTGTTTGGGTTTTCATGTGCTCTAATACGAGAGAGACACAGGAAGCCATGGCAAGACACATCAGGGAACTGGAGAGATGGGGTGGGAGTGAGGGGATTTTGGCCTCAGGAAGACAAGCATTAAGAGGGATTTATCTGCCTTCAAATATATGAAGTGTTACTGTGTGTACAATGCAGACAGACTGCTTTCCAGCCCTCCGAGAAGGGGCCGAAGCAAAGCAGGCTCAGGAGGGAGACCTTCCAGTGGGCAGAAGGAATGTTTTGAGGTTGAAGGTTTTAAGTCACTGGAATGTCAAGGGAGACGTTTAAGAGCAGACACCTCTTCATTAAATTTGCTTTAAGTCGGGCCCTTCCTGGAGCCAGGAGAATGAACGACGGAGACTTCTGAGACACTCTGCTCTTTGAGTCTGCATCCTTGCAAAAGAAGGAAATGCCCAGGTCGGAAAAAATTAACCCACAGGGAAGAAACACCTCTCTGTTGGTATGCATACATATTTTTATCCAATACATTTTTATCCTAGGTAGGGAATCTGCCTGTATTTCTTCTACTCCGCCTCCTCCTCCTCCTTTTAATTTCAGCTTTATTGAGGTATAATTGACACATAAAATTGTAAGATATGTAAAGTGCACACTGTGGTGAATTGATGTATGTATAATTGTGAAAGCACACCCTCCCCCCATGTAGTTAATGAACCTATCATCACTTCACATATTTACTTTTTGTTTTTCCTTGGTGAGAACATTTAAGTTCTACTCTCTTTGTATTTCTTCTTTTATATTTTTAATTTAGTGCCTGGAAAACATCCTTTTATGCTAAATTAAGGAGCTAGATTAGCTAGAAGGTTTGTTGTTTAATCCTCTGGTATTATCCAGCCTTGTGCAGTCCAGTCTTCAGCCTGTTTGATGACAAAGGCAGTGCCTGTTCACTTTCTATTGCTGCATAACAAATGGCGACCAACTCAGTGGCTTAGAACAGTGCTTATGTATTATCTCAGCGCTTCTGTGGGGCCTGGCCTTAGACTCTCACAAGCTGTAAACAGGGCATCTGTGGGCTGCAGTTCTTTCTGGATCTCTGGGTCATCTTCGAAGCTCACAGACTGTCAGCTGAATTCAGTTCCTTGTAGCTGTGGGGCTGAGAGCACCCCTGTCTTGCTGGCCGTCAGTCGGGGACCACTTCTTACCACTCAAGCTGCTGGACTGCAGACCCTCCATGTTCATATCTCTTCTGTACCATTTTCCCATTTTATTGCTGTGACTCAGTTCTCAATTTATGTGCTGTGACATTCCAGTCAAAATATTCTAACATAATGACACAAAAGGAGAAAGAACCTGGGGGTTCTTGTTTGTCCGTTTAACTAGGTGGGCATTATCAGTTGAGAAGGAGGGAAACAATTCAGAAGATACACATATCGGATCAACACCTGCTATACAGCAGACATGGACCAGGTGCCTTTCTCAATGCTATCTCATTGAATCCTCAAAAAACACTACACGGAGCTCTTACCACCTTCTTTTAGCAGATTAAGAAGTTGAGGTTCCGAAGTTGCCAGTGGAAAGTTAAACCAAGAGTCAAACCCAAAGTTCATCAGGCCCCAAAGACTGTACTGCCCTCACCCCACAATGTTATGAGGGACAGAAGAGGGAGAGACACCAACACAGCCCACAGTCCCACATGTGGGGCTAGAAGAGGCCCCTGGCAGGCGGCACAGGCCCGCCAGCCTTCACTAGCTTGGTTGCCTTTCTAATGGATTTGACATCAAAGTGCTTTGCTGAGTCTTAATTCTGCCAGGTACCACCGCTTTAACATGGGGCAAACCACTCAAATGCCTTCAGCATCAGCCCCTCGTTTTTTAAATAAACTTTACCTTGTTTGCAAGACAAAGAGAGAGAATTTTTGATAGCCCCGGGTAGATGCTACAGCACCTTACTTTTATCATATAAATAGATACCCAGAGTGTGGAAGCAGACAGTAGGAGAGATTAAAAAGGAGATGAGCTACAGGCAGGGAGGGAGACAGTGCTGATGAAGAACATGCATCACCTGTGAGATGTTATTATGGCCCTTTGGATAAGAAAAACTGTTCAATCCTGGAGCCTCAGATGTCACTCCAGGATGCTCTTTCAACTTTTTCTCAGTTTGCTTTCAGAAATTAGACAATAAGTGAGTAAACAAAAAACTTCCTGATAAACAGAAGCACAGTCCAGTGATTGGCACTGGGTAGGAACTCAAAACCCTTCTTGACATCATTAGTTTCAAAAGGCAGATACTGACAAAATGGATTTGGAATCACGTACACTTTGTTTCAATTCTCAGCTAAGTAACTTATCTATTAAATTGGGTAAAAAAATCTTCCCGAGTCTCTCTTTTCTCATTTCTAAGAGGCAGATAGTAACATCACCCTTGCAAGGTGTTTGAAGAGATTAAGTTAAGGCAGCGATTCAATTAGCACAGGGCCTGGCTGGTAGAGAATGCTTGTTAACGGGACCTGCTACTGCAGTTTCTACCACTCCTGCTATATCATCACTACTAAAATAAGAATGAAACATGAAAAATGTGGTCTTTTCAGTGCAAGTACTACTTACAGGAGCGCTCATTTGAGTCCCATGGTTGGCTTCCAGCATGTGGAAGACCGAGGAGGGGTGGGACCAGGCAGGAAGGGGCCTGTCCCAGATGGTATGTCCACGTGTTATGCCTGGCACTGGGAACAGGGTGGTGTGAAATGACAGTTCTGGGTTTCAGGAATGACTGGGTAATGACGTTAGAAGAGAATCCATGAGCCATCTCTTGGGTGCGATGGATGTGACAGTGACACCTGGAAGAGAGTAGGGTAGAGGGAAGGGGATCCTTTTCTATACATGTGGCAACAGGCCTAGGAAAGTTGTTGATTGTGTAGTGCACTGGCACTTTAGTAAACCTCTTTTTGTCTCCACTTTGTCACCTATAAACTTGGGGGGAAGGATTATAATAGTGCTTACTTACCACACAGACTTCTGTAGTGAGGACAGGCGACAGTACACATCTGAAAGCCTTGGCAGTGCTAGGTACATGGTAAGGCCTCAAAAAATACTAACTCTCATTATTGCTATCCCTACTATTCAGAGGAAACTGGACTCAGCAAAACCAAAACAATCAAACAAATGAAAAGTTAGAAGTCAGTAAAGGTGGATTTTGTATCTAGATTTGAGATTCTACCTCATGGATATCACTGCCCTTCTTGTCCTTTTCAGAGTGAAGAATCCTTTCATGTTCTGTCCCCTCTATGTCTCTCCCTATTGTTATTGAGATACATACTATTGTAGAAGTGTGTCCAGAAAATGTATTTCAAGGTGCCTGTATCTTTCTTCCCTGGCAGTGGAGGGGATTTTGAATGACTTTTGAGGGAATTTAGAACTAGTTAGAAAGGTCAGTTTTTCTTTCAGGATCATGATATCATTACAAAAAGGCCCCATTTGACCAGCCAAGAAACACAGTTTATTAAGTATCTCCCCTAGAGATAAAAATGATTAGTTTCTGATTCCTGTTGTCTCCCAAATGTTCCAAATATGATGTATAGCTGAAAGCTAAGTTCAAAAGTCAATTTCAAAAGAAACCATTAGGCATATCCTGAAAGAAGCCAGTTGATTTCATTTGCTTGGAAGAGGTATTCCACACAAAGGGGCAAAAAAATAAGAACGGTCAGTTTTTTGCAAATGAACCAGTTTTGACAGAGGGCAAAAGGAAAAGCTGAAAAGTGGGTCTGCTGAGAGCTTGAGAGAAGTCTGAGGGAGACCATGCAGGCAGTCTGAGCAGGCAGCCACATGTGTGCTGTACATGGGAAGCTTATCATCTAGGGAGAAAAATGGATTTCATGATCTGGCTTTCCACTGACTGCAACTGTAAAGGAAGAACTCACTTCTCACGTGTGTCTCCTTTACTGCTCCCGCAGGACACTTCCCTTCTGACATTTCTGGCCACCACATGTATGGTTTCCCTCCAACAATACACACACCCACACACATCCCAAGCAATTCTCAGAGACACCAGCTAGATGTCCTATAATTCAACTCAATTCTGTATATTTATTTTGTTGTTTTATGTTTATTAAATTATATTTTATTGATTATGCTGTTACAGTTGTTCCTGTTTTTCTGCCTTCGTTCCCCTCCACGCAGCACCCCCCACTCCCTCAGACAATCCCCCCACCATTGTTCGTGTCCATGGGTCATGCATGTAAGTTCTTTGGCTACTCCATTTCCTGTACTGTACCTTATATCCCCATGGCTGTTCTGTAGCTACCTGTTCATACTTCTTAATCCCCTCACTTCTTTACCCATTCCCCAACATCCCACTGGCAACCATCAAAATGCTCTCTGTATCCATGATTCTGTCTTTGTTCTTGCTTGCTTAGTTTGGTTTTTATATTCAGATATTGATAGATATGTATTTTTTGCCATTTTATTATTCATAATTTTGATCTTCTTCTTTTTCTTAAGTAAGTCCCTTTAACGTTTCATATAATAATGGATTGGTTATGATGAACTCCTTTAGCTTTACCTAGCCTGGAAAGCTCTTTATCTGCCCTTTGATTCTAAATGATAGCTTTGCTGGGTAGAGCAATCTTGACTATAGGTCCCTGCTTTTTATGACTTTGAATACTTGCCAATCCCTTCTAGCCTGTAAAGTTTCTTTTGAGATGTCAACTGACAGTCTTATGAGAACTCCACTGTAAGTAACTATAACTCCTTTTCTCTTGCTGCTTTTAAAACATTCTCTTTATCTTTAACCTTTAGCATTTTAATTATGATGTGTCTTGGAGTAGGCCTCTTTACGTCCATCTGTTTGGGACTCTCTACGCTTCCTAGACTTTCATGTCTATTTCCTTCACCACATCAGGGAAGTTTTCTTTCATTATTTTTTCAAATAGGTTTCCAGTTTCTTGCTCTTTCTCTTCTTCTGGCACCCCTATGATACAAATGTTGGAATGCTTAAAGTTGTCCTGTAGGTTGCTTATACTATTCTCTCTTTTTTTTTTAAATTCTTTCTTGTTGTTCTAATTGGTTGTTTTTTACTTCCTTATGTTCAAGATCATTGATTTGAATCTCAGCTTCATCCACTCGACTGTTGTTTCCCTATAAATTGTTCTCGATTTCAATTAGTGTATCCTTTGTTTCTGACTGCATCTTTTTTATGCTGTTGAGGTCCTCACTAAGTTCCTTGAGCATCCTTATAACCAGTGTTTTGAACTCTGAATGTGATAGATTGCTTATCTCCCTTTTGTTTAGTTCTTTTTCTGGAGTTTTGATCTGTTCTTTCATTTGGCCCATGTTTCTTTGTCTCCTCCTTTTGGCAGCCTCCCTGTGTTTGTTTCTAAGTATTAGAGCTGCTATGACTCCCTGTCTTGGTACTGTGGCCTAATGTAGTAAGTGTCCTGAAGGGTCCAGTGGCACAGCCCCCCATCACCCAAGCTGGGTACTTGAGGTATGCCCTTTGTTTGGGTTGAGTACACCCCCCTCTTGTAGTTGAGCCTTGGTTGCTGTTTGCAGGTCAATGGGAGGGATTTATCCAAGCCAATCAGCTGCAAGGACTGGCTGTGACCAGTGACCATCAAACTCCACCCTCTGCGGAGGATCAGCTGTGCAGCGATCAGGTGGTGGTGCTCTGATGTGGTCTGTAGTTGTCCATTGGGTGCACAGGCTCTGGGATTTCTCAGGTGGTGCAGGCCAAGGCCAGCCCCTATCTGTACTCTGCCTGGCACTACCCTGCATGAGCTACAAAGCAATCTGAGATGGCTGCTACTTGTGCTGGGCTTGGAGATACCCAGGCAAAGCCAAGCTGTGAATCTAGGCTGGCTACTGCTAGTGCCAGGCCTGGGGCCACTTAGCAAGAGGAACAGGGATTGGAGGCTCACTGAGGCCAGCTGTAGCTTGTTTGATAGGATTTTGGAAGCTGTGAAGCATCAGCCAAGACCAGCCATTCATATGGAAAAGCCATATTAATAGTTTGCCTGGGCCCTATAAGTTGGGTGGGACTAAGTCTCAGTATCTCCAGGGTGGGGCAAACAGTGTTACCAGGTTGATGGAGTCTCAGATACGGCACCCACCTGCCGGCTCTGTGACTCCGTAGGGGGAGGGCTCAGAAAAGGGACAATGGCCTCTGCCTGCCTTTCTTTTTGGGAAAAAGCTGTCCCCCAAGGCCCGCCTTGATGCCAGACACTTCAGTTCCTCCCTGTGTGACACTGGTGCCTTTTAAGCTGCTACCCTAGTGCTGGAGCTCAGAGGCCATGAGTCTGAGGAAGTCCATGTGTGGGTTTTTTAAGTGAAACTGCTTGGAACTCCAGAAGTTTTTTCCATCAACTCAATCCCCACTGTTTTTTGCAGCCAGAAGTTATGTGGGCTTATCTTCCTGGCACTGGAACCCTGGCCTTGGGGGTTGGTATGGGGCTGGGACTCCTCACTCCAAAGATATCCCTCCTGAATTTTTATCCACCACATGTGGGAGTGGGACCAGCCCGTTCCGTGTCTCTGCCCCTCCTACCCATCTAAGTGGATGTTTTTTTAAATGTTGTTATTGTCACACTTCCATTCAACTCAATTTCTGTTGGTTCTGAGTGATGGTTGTTTTATATTTTGGTTGTAATTTTGATGTGGTTGTGCAAGGAGGTGAGCTGTGTTTACCTGTGCCGCCATCTTGATTGGAAGTCACTCAATTCAATTCTGACACTATCTACCTGGGGATTCCTCACTCATATTACCCCTGAGTTTCAGAGTCAGTAGGTCTGGTGCAGTCCAGGAATCAGGATTTTTATAAAGCACTCTGGTTGTTTCTGATAATCATCCAGATTAGGGAGTCACTGGTCTACACCAGAATCTATTTCCCTAAGGAAGTAATTGAAAATTAATCTATCTTGTAAACAGTGAATAGTTGAACATTACGCTCATCTAGACCATCTGACCCCCTCAACTTCCCTGAAATGAAGGAGACTGAAATGAAATGACCCAGTGGTACACACACTCTATTCAGTAAGGTGACATCTAAAGACTGGAGGAAAATCTTTATTCTTTTTTAGGAGGACATCAGACAAAGAAACCCAATTTGTATACCTGTGAATAGATCAGAAGCCTTGGAGCTAGGGCCTCATATCCTGTAAAATCAGAGTAGTGGGTGGGCAGGATGAATTCAGAACCCCTGTAATGTGCAGAATTGGAGTATGAGTGAGGACTCAGGGTGAGCATGGCTGCTGGATCATAGACTCCCCCTTAGAGTAGATGGTATAAGTACTTCCTTCTTTCTGGCTGCTCCCATATGCCAGGTGTAGGTAGTTCTCTTAGAAGACTTAAACTTCACCCAGATGCTCCCCACTCTCCCCCTCTCCATTTCTCTGAACCAGACTGAGTTAAACTTTGAGCCAATTCCTTACCCAGAGCACATACTCCTTTCCTTCTAATCTCTGCTGGTGAACAGGGCTTTATTACCAGTGACCAAGATCCTAAGTCCACATCAATGAGCAGTATCTCAGAGAGGCACTGACCAAAGCCTGTGACTCAAATTATAATACAGTATCTTCCAGAGAACCAGGAAGAGCTATGTGGAAACAGGCTGGGAAGGATTTCAATTGCCTATTGTTCTGAATGAAGGAGTCTCTTGGTTCAGAAAAGGGACCCTCAGTTTCAAAGCCATGATTTTTAGATATTGATTTTCCCATACAATCAGCAGTCATAAATCAAGAGTGCAGATAGATGCACTCTTATTTAATTTTGCATGTAGGTGGGTAAATATATTTCCTCTTGTTGAGTTCCCACCAGGTGTCAGGCACTGAGTAAAACTCAGCATATTAATCCCGTTATTTTATCTTTCATTTGACCTTCCCATAGGGAGTAAGTGGCAGAGGAAGGATTCAGACCCTGATCTGTCTGCCTTCAGTGCCCATGCTTCCTTTGTCCTTCATGACTTGAAGCACAATAAGGAATCAGGTTAAGGGAAATATTTTAAGAGCTATGAAGATTGCTAACATTGTCAATGGTAAATGCCTTTTAGTAATATCCAAGTCTAATTCATTTTGTTCTTATTCAAGCTTATTTGATTGTAAAACTATAAATGTCAATTACTTTTCAAAATGCTCAGAGATTATGAGTACCTACTAATGAGCATCTACTGGTGGACCTTGTTTTTAAGACATTGAGAGAAAAATACAAAATTATCAAATTAATTAACATGAGATTATTCTTGTCATGAGGATTTTGGTTTACGGAAGGATTTCTTTTAAATAGGAATGTGCCTTAGCAGCCCCATCCTTTCTTCACCAATTGTTAATTTGGTACCTACTTGGAACAGTGATTCTAAATCCCAATGCTCAATGCCTGGGTCCTATACCCAGAGCTTGTGATGTAATGGATCTGAGGTGTGGCCTAGGCATTGTGAGTTTCCAGAGTTCCCAGGTGGATCTAATGTGTAGCCAAGCTGGAGAACTACTGATTTCGATTGGTGGGGGAAGACTAAGACTAGGGGAGGAAAGGGCCATAATCTAAAGGATTAGAAAGCACCGAGGCATAAACCAGTTCATCGCAGTTTGCTACAGACTGTCCTGATTTTAAAACTGAAAATCCTGTGTTCTAGCAAACCACTCAGATCCAGCAAACTGGGACTGTTGGCCACCCTAACATACCACAAGTGTTAAGTAAAGACAACAGTTCTCAAATGACAATCTCTGTCCATAGGAAATGGATTTATTTGCAAAATTTTTCTTTAGACAACACTTGAAAATCACATGGCTCTTATATGGAAACACACATCCCATTCCTTTTGAATTCTAGCAGAACAAATGTACACATCTGTTTTCATGCCTGTGTTCCCTTTGCTTTGCACTTTGGTGCAGAGCCTAAGCACCAGTCTGGCTCTGCAGAGTCACTCCATGGCCCTGTTATTTGAGAAAAGTCTTGCTGATAGCCTTGTTTTCTCCTGTTGCCTTTTAGTAAATAATTCCCAACACCTGAAGATTATCAGAGCTCTTTGAAGTGCCCTGTGATTCCAATTCCCATCAATTTACAAGCGATGTGAGATAACTCTGAATTTACCCAAATTAATGTATAACTTTTAGAAGCACCCACCCACTGTGAGCATCCTGACTGGATTTCATGGAATCTCACTTGCTTCTCACTTCCCACGGGCTCTGGAATCTGGCCCTGGAGAGAGGGAGGCAGTCATTCCTGCTCTCTGAGCATGTTTGGCAGCTTTTGCAATAAACACCAAGGAGACTGGTCTCTGCTCTGACATGTTTCAAGTGTTGAATCAGACTGCAACTTTCTGGTGGGCCCTGCCTGCCCAGCCTGGGGCTAGTCTCCTGAAGGCCTAGGTATTGGCAAGTGACCTGTAGTCTCAAGACCAGAATAGCCACCTTCATTGTCAGCATGACGCCCTGTGAAAAATTCCATGTTAGAAAACACATGGCAAGAGTTCCAGGGTGTTCCTTTGTGATATGTCTCATGTATTGAGGGCTCCCTCTGTGCTAGCCATCATGGTAGGGGCAGCAGACACACAGCCATTCTTCATCCTCACAACAAACCTGAGAAGTAGATATTATTACCAGTGCTTTATAGATATGAGGGAAGGCTTGAGGAGAATGAATAAGTTACACAGCTGGTAAGTAATAGAGATGAGGGATAATAGGGCTCGATCTGCCTGACACCGGGGCCTTTGTTATGGACTCCAAGGGCACACATTCTAAAAAGGGCAAAGAGAAGGTGCTGGAAACACAGCACATAAAACAGATGAATTTAGACAGAAAAAGAAATTTAAGATGTCAAGATTGTAACATAATGGTTACCTGCCTGGACATAAAGCCAAACTGCCTACTTCCATATCTTGGCTCCACTTATCTATAAAATGGATTTAAATATGTTAACCTAGTTAGAATAGCATTAAGATCATGCTACTCTCAATGGTAGTTGTTTTGTTGCTCTTATTATTATCTTTATTGTTGTTGTTGTTATGCTATTATTACTTTCCGAAGTGTCTTTGTTGGGGGCATCCCTTGAGCTCCTTGGGTGATCATAATGCCAGGATTAATGGGATCTGGAAAAAGACATCATTCAGAGCAGAGCATATTATATTTCTTGTCATGGCACACTTGCTTTCTTCAAGATTTTTTTTTTTTGACAAAAGGAGAAAAGATCCTCAAACCGCAAACTCTGCCAATTTTTATTAAAGAAATGTTGAAGCCAGGGCTATGTTCAATGCTTAACAGTTGATGTTGAATAATTTGCAGCTGGAGAACATTTTGCAACAGGGACTTTTAATTGGCCCCCACCCCATTCTTCGGTCCAGATTCATTTATACGCAACAGAGCCACCTTGGTTTATGAAGGAACACCTGATCACAGGCTTAAATAGGCAACTATAAGCCATCTAGTTCAGTTTTCTCTGTTGTGGGAATCCCTTCTCTAGTCTCTCTTGGCATTTGAATACCTCCAGTGTTGGGGCACTCACCACCTCAAGAGGAAGTCCGTATCACTCTCCACTAGCTGTAAGTGTTACAAATTCCTTTCTGGGTAAATCTGAAATCTGTCTCCCTCTAACCACATCTACAAATTACAGTTCCACCACCAGGCAAGCAGGAGCATTGCCACATCCTCTTCCACAAGAGGGAGGTATCTCCTAAACCCATTGTTGAGATGGTTGGCAATTTTGTTGTTTCAAAAGTTGTTTCATAGAAGAAAAATGCTCCAATCTTGGAAGACAGGTCTTAGTATTATACGAGGAACAATGCACTTACTGTGTGGATTGCTTTTTGGACATAAACAACAGCATTGCTTAACAGTTTTGTGCAAACATGTTCTAATGGACTTAAGTATGAGATTTGGTGATTTTAGCCCAAGGCCAGACTGGCCACTGTTCAGGCTTCCAATTGAATCACTTATCACCTGGCTTACGTTGTTTCCTATGTGTGAGTGTTTTACCCATTCAGATACCAATGGGACTTGATCATTTTTTACTATTCCCATTTTAAAAGTGGAATTGTTATTTTCAGTTTAATGTCTTTGTCTGAAACCTAGAAGTAGAGGTTTTCTATGCAGGAATCTGTAAGGCCACTGCTCTCTAGGACTAAAATTAATTATGAGAGGAGAATTGCTCTGGTTTTCAAAAAAATAAAAAAGGACTATCTCATATTCACACTAACAATAACTTTCCTCTTTACAGTCACTTTCCTTCTGTAATGGAGTTCAAATGCTTTACAAGCATGGCCTAATTAGATCATTTTTATTATTTTTGTTAAGTATGAGTGATGTGCTATATTATTATCCCCACTTTTTATAGAGAAGGAACTAAGTAGGGAAGCCTGCAGCATGGGAGAGAAGGAGGAGCTGGAAATCTGGACCAAGACTTCATTCTGGCTATTTCTTACCTTGGTAATGTCCTCCTACCTGCGCATTTCATCCATTCTTCAAAGGACATTTCATTGTGACCTCTAGTTCATGGAGAATTTCTCTTCCCAACCACTTGTTATATGCTATGGCATGTACCTCGATTTGGTTCAGGTCTTTTTTTCTAGGTAGGTGTTATGGGGCATTGTGATTCAGAACAATTTGTTCCAACTGTCTAGGTTTTATTCTTTAAATATGGAATGGAAGTTGCTTAAGCCAAGGGGCTATGTAACCTATTTCTTATGTAGCCCAAATAGCTCTTGCATAATGGGTGACCACATAGTGTTTACTCACAAAAATCTTAGCTGTCTTCTTAGGACTTAGATGATAGGCTACAGAGGAATGATTGATTATTCATGCCTGGGATGTGGGCCTGGCAAGGAAGAGGCTCAACCAATCATCACAATGACTGAGTGTCCTCCACGTGTGGGGCATTATGTTGTGAAAACCATGCAAAGAAAGTCAGGATTCTGCCTCTGCCTTCAGGAACTTCCAGTTTCCTTGAAGGGGAAAGGCTACTACTGCAGAGTGGCTGATGACCAGATATGCACCATGTAGATGTGGCTTTGAATCTCTGCTCTGTCACTTAGGTGTGGCCTTGAGCAGATTGTTTAAGCTCTTTGAGCCTCTGGATTTTCTTTTGTAAAATGAGAATAAGTAGTGTAATGATAATAAATGAGATAATGTTTACAAAACCATTTGATACAGTGGCTCATACAGAGTTAAGAATTGATAAATAGCTTCCATTTAAATATTATTATTAAATGGCTGGTGATTCTGGGTAAAGTGAAAAGAACAACAATGACATGTGTAGGAGTTCAAGAGTGGCCAGCGAATCCCACGATGAAGGAGAGACCTGCAAGTAACCCTGAAAGAGAGTGACAATCTGGTTTTGAGAAGTAGGAAGAATGAACCAAGCTTGTATGAAACAGTGGGCTGGGATGGATGAAATCAAAGGTTCACATGGAGGAATGCTAGCAGACAATAATAACAAAAATGAGAGCAATCCTGCTATCACTAATGGTGGTAAGTATTTTCCTTCAGTAACACGAGATAAGATTTATCACAGCCATTTCAAAGATTGAGAAACTGTAATTCTGAGATAAGCTGCAAAGTCAGTTGGAAACGAATGCAGAGGTCTTGGTTAGTGTGGATGGGTCTTCTATGCTGTTGGTGGGGGATAAATTGGCACAGCCCTTTAGAGAGCACTTCAACAGCGTCTATTACAATTGTTAATTCCATCTCAAGGCGCTGATTCTGGAGAAACACTTGCATATGTAATCAAAGAGGGAAGAAGGAGGATGTGCACTGAACATTCCAAAAACTTGGACACCACTCTCCTAATGATGGAGTACTCAGTAAACTGTGACATATCCATAATGTGGTACATTATTCAGCAATTTAACACCATGAGGTAAATCTGCGTGCATGCAACAGTTGTTAAAAGAAGCTGTTTGGTAGAAAAGAAAAGTTGCAGATCACAAAATTATTATACTGCCATTAAATCTTATACATGCATTGGTGTATTTGTACATGCAATAGAAGCATAGAAAAAAGGCCTGAACGCAGACCAATAAGACTTTTAGTAATGATTCTGGGGAGTGAAGAGAAATACATTGGGAGGGTATTTGTTAAAGGAGAACTTACATTTTAGTCTATATACTTTTGTATTATTAATAAAGTAAATATATTTAGCTACTACTCAAACTCATCAACTAAAATTAAAAAATATTTGTGCTACATCAATAGTGCAGAACACTACATGTGCACTAAATTATGTTAAAATACTTTGTAAAGTATATTGGTTTGGAAGAAATTTCCCAAATAAGTGAAAAAAAAGTTTCAAAGAAGTATGTAATATATATATACACATGTATATGTATGTAACATATATATACATGCGTGTATATATATATATATGTATGTATATAAGTTAGCATATACACCGCGCAAACACATACATATACGATGAGGTCTGTCCGGAAAAAGTCCAGCCATTGTGAATATAATGAGAATGGTTTGCATGACATCAATGTAACCTGGCAGCCAGGGAGAATGGACTGGAATGCACATGTGTGAACAATGATGACTTCACTGTACTAGTCAGTGGGGGTGGTAGACTCCATTGAGTGAGCAAGTGTACTGTGTGGCCATCGCATTCAAAATGAGTGAGTAGAGCAATGAATCTGCATCAAATTTTGCATAAAGCTTTAACATTCTTCCACAGAAACTATTCAGATGATTCAGGAGGCCACAGCTACGGGCAACTGGTGATTGGCAGCTTTATCATGACAACACACCTGCTCATGCACTGTGTCTCATGCAGAGTTTTTTGGCAAAACATCCAATCACCCAGGTGATTCAGCCACCCTACAAATCAGATTTGTTGCCCTGTGACTGCTGGCTTTTCCTGAAACTAAAATCACCTTTGAAAGGGAAGAGTTGTCAGGCCATCAGTGAAATTCAGGAAAATATGATGGGGCAGCTGATGGTGATCGGGAGAACTATGTGAGGTCCCAAGGTGCCTACTATGAAGGGGGCTGAGGCATCATTGTCCTATGTACAGTGTTTCTTGTATCTTGTATCTTCTTCAATAAATGTCTCTATTTTTCATATTACATGGCTAGATATCTTCTGGACAGATCTCATACATATATTAATAAATGCTAGGAAAAGATACACGCCAAAGATGATTATCTCTGGATGTTGGGATTATGTTTTTTTATTTTTCTTTACATACCTTTAGCACTTAGATTTTGTCATAGTAATGCTATGTAAAAAAACCACTCCAAACTCAGTACTTTAGGCCAACAATCCTTTTTTTTTTTTTTTTTAATCTCTCAACCATGTTCCTATATACCAGCCAATAGGGATTGAGCTCAGATTGGCTAGGAATGGATTTCAAACTGCAGGTTGGGTCCAGGTTCACTCTGTGTATTTCACCTTGTTGGGCCAAGCAGAGCATGTTCTTTCGTGGCAATGACAGAAGTGTAAGGGAGCAAGTGGAAACACATATTATCTCTTCTGGCTTTGGTTTAGAGTTGGCACACTGTTCTGCCCACATGGCCAAGCTAAAAACAATAGGTGAAGGAAATACTTTGTTTCTAGTGGAAAGATCTGCAACGTCACGGCACTTGGCATGGATACAGAGAGTGATGAAGTTTGGGAACTGTAATGCAATCCACCACAACTTGAATGTGTTTCCGGCTTTCCCCAACTGAGAATATATATTACTTATGAAATAAACATCTTATTATTCCTCAGAAAGATGGGTGATAAAACAAGGTTTGGGGGCAGCAGTGCTTTGATCAGTGCTCCTCTGCTCTGTTCCAGTCTATTTGATTTTTTGCGGATTATCTTTAATTTCATCCTGACAGTCATGGCTTCCACCAGTGACCTTAGGGCACATTGAGAAGAACTTGTCTTCTGATTTGGACAACCTTGCAGGCCTCCTCTTTTCTTATAAAAATTCCTTCTGTATTGGGAGGGTTCGTCTACCGCAGGAGAATGTCTTAGAATGCTGCCTGATTTTCTGAGGAATATAAAACTATGAGCAGGAATGTCAGCCAGTCACTGTATTCTAAGGTGGGCACACAACAAAGTCACCAGAAGCCCTTTCTGTACTGTTTTGTAAATCTTAAGTGAAACAATGACATGTATACACACTGAGTCTTCTGGCCTCACAATGGCACGCACTAATGGCGGCCAATAGGTCCTTATCTCAAGGCACCCAGCACTGATAACAGTTGATTGTTTCAAGTTGTCTCTTCTGACTCTTTCCATGTCTGACTGCACAAAAAGCAACACATTACAGTGAGGAGAAATCATTATAAACCCCGCAGTTCACCTACACTGCTCTCCTTGCCAGCACAGCAGCCCACAACGGAGGATACCACTTTTGGAGAATGTGCTTGGGGAGAAAGCTAACCCCTTCTCATCCCTAATTCCCTTCTGCCTCCCCCAGCTAACCTTCTGCTTCAAATTCTGTGGTTCAGTTCCCCTGCTAGGAGCCACTAGACCCTTCCAGGTGTGCAATTAATCTCCCACCAGTGTTTGTATTGTAAACCCCTTAGAGGGTAGGCATTTAACCCCATCTGTGGGGTGTTGGTGTATGTGTGTGTGCATGTACATGTGTGTGACAGAACATTTTTCACGGTGCAAATATTTATGGACTTTTTAACCTTCCTCTCTATCTTAATAGTGCCTTAGCCAAACTATCCTTTAACTGCTTTAATCTTTCTTTATAAATCACTCAGTGCCTCTTTCTTTTCCACTCTAATCTATCAACCTCTTTCTTGTTTCTCAGGTGCCCAGAGTGGAGTGCAGAACTATCCAGATTTGCTCCCAGATTATGTCTGGGTCCCACATAGCGTGGTCTGAAAGCTTTTAGGAGCAGAGGATTTCCTCCTTCTACTTTAGATACACTCAAGTGCCCATTTAACTCAAAAGAGACATTTCCATTCTGAGCGATCGGGCAACACAAAAAAGGCCCTTTAGGCTTTTTCACACAGAGGCTTCTCCCACTTTTAATGTCTGAGAAACTTGTCCAAGGCAGCTGGAGGGTGAGGGGCTCTGGGACTGTGATTGGTGGGAAAAGAGCATGTGACAGAGAGAGCACATTTTTCCGTTTCTTTGTCCCAAGATCCATCTACTGGTGATTTAATCACTCATTTCATGAAGGCTTCCTCTTATTAACTGCACATATATATCTTACCTTAAAATACTTAGGAGAGGCTACTACTTTTGGAGAACGTGCTTGGGACAGACATCACCCATCTGCTCTGCCCTGCCTCCTCTCGGCCTCCTAAGCTGTGCTTCGAGTTCCCATTCTGTGGTTTAGTTCCCCTGAGAGTAGCCACTGCCCCTTTTCTGGAGGGCAAGTTGTGCTTACCCCCAGCTGCCCAGCCCACCCCTCCTTGTATAAGCCATACCCTAGGTGTGTTTCTGAGGCAGGGACCAGGTTCTCAAAAAAACCCTCAATTGCTCCATTTATGATCATGCTCAGTTCTGAGTGTCCCTTTCAGAACTGTTCAAGCTGGTCACACAGAGCAGAGACAGCAATGGGCTGCAAGAACCTCATGGCTGCCTTGACGAGGGGACTTTCCATAATGGGAATGGATTGTGCTGAAAGAATGAGTCAGCCATACCTAATCCAATGCTTTTTTTTTTCTTTTAATGTTTTTTTCTCTTTCTCTTTTTTTTTATTTTTGAATTACGGTTTACATTCAGTATTATTTTGTATTAATTTCAAGTGTACAGCATAGTGGTTAATCACATACTTCAATGTGTTCCCCCGAACATTTCCAGTGCCCACCTGCCACCATACATAGTTATCACAATATTATTGACTATGTCTGCTATGCTGTACTTTACATGATTTCACTTACATGTGGAATCTAAAGAACAACATAAATGAACAAACAAAACTGAAACAGACTCATAGATCCAGAGAACAGACTGATGGTTACCAGAGGGGATGGGGATTGGGGCCTGAGTAGAAAAGATGAAGGGATTAAAAAGTACAAATTGGTAATTCCAATGCTTCTTAATGAAGCAGCTAAAATGCTTTCTGGACTCTTAAAAAAGAATTGAGGGGTGAGGTCTAGGAAAGGCCAATATTTTTAGCAAATACATCTTGAATTCGAAATGGGCCACCAAAGAAAAAGTCCTCTGAATCTGCCATTGAAAGACATCACTTTGGGAGGTTAAACTTCTGCTGCATGACAGCTGATGCCAATCAAGTGACGTTGGAAAGTTATTCAATTATTTATGTTTTAGTTAAAACTGAAGGAAAAATCTTTAATACAGAAAATGCAAAAACTCGCTCTGATTATTTGAAGAGAAAGCATTTTTAAAAAATAACTAAGTACTGTGGTCATTTCCTAAGAAGGGCCACTTTTTCAGACAGGGCTTGTGGAGTAGACATACACCTAGAATGCCCCGCTCATGCTGGGAGTAAAGTACATCAGGTCCAACTGGAGAAGGAATAACTACAATGCTAGTAAACTTTAGACTTTATGCAGGAGATGGACAGTGTTCACAGTGTCTCTGAAGGATTAAGGGTTTAGGAAGAAAAAGAGAGGGGAAGATCTGTTAGTCCCTCCCAATGTTCCAGGCCAGGAGGGTTCCTGGGGGAACAACAGATATTTATATCTGAGGTCCCATCTCTGACCTAGCAGTAGTTTTCATCGCCTATTTGAGGTTGTTTCAGGCAGAGAAAGACTTGTGGAAGTTATAGTGCAGCGTTTCTGAAAGTGTGCTCTGAGGACTACAAATTCTGTAGACTTGTCATTAAATGTAATAGAAATTTGATCATACAAACTTGGAAACATTGATTTAAACAATCCTAAACGCTTTCCTTACTGCCTATCTTCTCGGGGCCTTTCAAACGCTGAGGCACACTGTAACCCTCCAGGTGGAAGGGGGGATGGGAGGAGCCTGGGTGGATATAGTATATATATACTGCTCCAAAAACTTATCCCATCATAGAGCCCCCTTCTGCCCTGAAAGTATCCTGGAAAGCCTTTTAGGACTGGTGCTGCATGAAACATTCTGTGACCCCACATTGTTCAGATGGAAGAAAACTTAGGATTGGGAATTAGTGTTTTAAACCTCCAATTCTGGCTGTTTAACTTTGGGCATTTATTTGATCTCTCTGAGCCTCAGTTTTCTTATCTGTAATAAGAATGAGTTGGTTTTAATGGTTCTAGAATCCTAAGCTTCCTGTGTGAGCATTTCCTCACATTCATCTCTTTTTGACCCAAAGTATGTTTGGAGGGCTCTTTTTGGGGAGAGTCAACCCACTATCATGGAAGACCCCCAGAGTGAACAAAGAGTGGTAACCCACTATCAGTTCTCTGGCTTACTTATGTATGTATAGAACCAATGGGTTTGCATTAAACTAACACACCACTAGCCAAGCCTTCCTGGAAAGAACATTTTATACTGTTGAAAGCTTTCCTGACAGATTGCTCTTAAAGAACATGAATCACACTTCGAACTTCAAGTCCATTGCAAAACTCATCACATTTTCCACCAGGGCCAAGGAGAATTTTCAAGGTGGAGAGAGACAAAGTCATTTACTCTGAGGTTGTGTGTCAGAATGATAAAGAATCTATTTTAGAGAAGAGAAAACCTCATAAAATAAAAATCACCATCATCATCATCATCATCATCATCATCATCATCATCATCATCATCAAGAGAGGAGTCCTTTTATAACATTCTTGCCAGACTGTGTATTATAATTTAAAACTTTGCTAATTCTGGAAGTGAAAAAAATTCTTTTCCTGTGGCTTTAATTTGAATTTTTGGTAGTTTGCGTTTTACAATTTTTAACTTATTATATTTTCTCTTAGAATTTTTTCATTTACATGTTAGGATCTTCGTATGTTTGAAATGAATAACCAAATGCCAGGAGAGTACCCAATTGTCCATAAGCCTAGGAATGATAAAACTGTTGGGCAGATAGTAGGATTTGCAATGTGTGGGAGCAACACTGTAATGCCAGGCAGAGCCCAGGTCTTCTCTCTGCCCAGCCATTGTGCTAGCTGTGGCATCTTGCACCTCATGCCAGCTGCCTTCTGCTTCTCTGAGCTCATTGTGACCTCTCGGAGAGATTGTTCTGGAGGGTGTGGGGGTGCAGGACTCTTACAGGGCAAAATATATTCTGTTTCTGCCGAGGTGGGATACACCTTATACTCAGTCACTTTGTGTAGGTATTAGAATATTTTCCATTTAATTGTCTTCACATGAATTTAGAATCCTCACAGGAAAGGAACATGAACAGCCCATCTGTTTGACAGAGCAGGAGCTCATGCTTGAATGACTTCCCCAAGGAAACCCAAATCCTCGGCAAACTTTGAAGTTGGCCTCGATGCCTCAGTTTATTCTTTCCACATCCTTTATATCCCACATGATACATACTGCAGGGAGGGGACACGGGGCATATGTAACAGCAGGCTCACATGGACATGCTCCGTGGCTGTTCCTAATGGTGGTGCTCTCCTCACCTACTTGCACACTCTGCCATCAACCTCTGTTTTCTCCTGTTTAAAAGAAGATTTGAGGTCACAGTGAAGCCCTGTCTGGCCTCAAGATAAAGGAGACTTCGGGTTTCCTTCTTCCTCTGCTTTCTGCATTAAGCAGTGAGTAAGTTCATCATTTGGTTGAGGATTATTTTCAAGGCAAGTCTTTTATTTACACGTTTTATTTTCCAGGTCAGAACGTGATGTTCTTAACCTCAAGAGGTTTAAAGGAGCCCTTCTCAAGGGGACCTTATTTCAGAAATGTACGTCAGGTTGTGAAGTTTCAAAATGAGTCATGATTTTAACCATTCCCAACCTGTGGCTATCAGTGAAACAGAGCCATTCTCTCTCCCTGCTTTCACCTTAGCATGAGTTTGTTGAAGGTTGATCTCCTCTTAGTGATGGGACACCATGTAGTTGGGATGATTTCTGCACAGCTCTGAGACATCAAACACATCCATGCGATGATGAGAACTGAGGGTATTCTAAGGCTGGATATGATATGAGTGTCTGGCTTGCTAGGGATGGTATTCAAAGTGCAATTTGTATTGGATTAAATAGTCTCCCAAACATTGTTTCTTCCATTATTGAAGTAGACAATAATATTATTCATGCTCCCTCCTTCTTCTTCTAATAGCCCATAACTAAGTATAAGAAATGGGGAAGTTTGAAAAAGAAAACTGAAGTTTGTCCCAATGTTTCAAACTTCCTTTTCTTTTCTTTTTTAAGTTTTAAATTTTATTTTTAAAGTATATTTTATTGAATATGCTGTTACAGTTGTCCCAATTTCTTTTCCCTCTGCTCCTCTCCATCCAGTAACTCCCTTTCCTCCAGCAATCCCACCCCCCTTAGTTCATGTCCATGGGCCTTGCATATAAGTTCTTTGGCTTCACCCTTTCCTATGTTATTCTTAACTTCCCCCTGTCTATTTCGTACCAACCAATTACAATTCTTAATCCCTGCACGATTTCTCCACTTCTCTCCCTTCCCCTTCCCAGCTGATAACCCTCCAAATGATCCCCATACCTATGATTCTGTTCCTATTCCAGTTATTTGCTTAGTTGGTTTTTATTTCTCAGATTCTATTTTTGATAGTTGTGAGTTTGTTGCCATTTTAATGTTCATAGTTTTGATCTTCTTTTTCTTAAGTAAGTCCCTTTAACATTTCATATAAAAAATGCTTGGTGTTGATGAACTCCTTTAGCTTTACCTTGTCTGGGAAGCACCTTATCTGCCCTTCCATTCAAATGATAGCTTTACTGAATAGAGTAATCTTGGTTGTAATATCCTTGATCTTCATCATTTTGAATACTTCTTGCCAGTCTCTTCTTGCCTGCAAAGTTTCTTTTGAGAAATCAGCTGATAGTCTTATAGGCACCCGTTTTGTAGGTAACTCTCTGCTTTTCTCTTGCTGCTTTTAAGATCCTCTCTTTAACTTTTGGAATTTTAATCAGGATGTGTCTTGGTGTGGTTCTCTTTGGGTCTAGCTTGTTTGGGACTCTCTGTGCTTCCTGGACTTGTATGTCTATTTCCCTCACCAAATTAGGCAAGTTTTCCTTCATTATTTTTTCAAATAAGTTTTCCATTTTTTGCTCTTCCTCTTCTCCTTCTAGCATCCCTATGATTTGGATGTTGGTACATTTAAAGTTGTCCCAGAGGTTCCTAAGCTTCTCCTCATGTTTTTCAATTCTTGTTTCTTCATTCTGTACTGGTTGACTGTTTATCTCTTCCTTATGTTCCAAATCATTGATTTGAACTCTGACTTCCTTCCCTTCACCATTGGTTTTGTGTGGATTTTCCTTTGTTTCACTTGGCCTAACCTTCACTTCTTCCCTTCTTCATTTGCTGTACTAAATCATGTCTGTCAAGTCTGTGAGCATCTGTATCACCAGTGTTTTGAACTCTGGGTCTATTAGGTTGCCTATCTCCTCGTTGCTTAGTTCTCCCACTGGAATCTTGATCATTTCCCTCTTTAGGGCCATACCTCTCTGTCTCCTCAACTTGACATGCTCCTGTGTTTGCCTCTGTGTCTTAGATAGAACTGTTGCACTTGTTACATTGTAAGTAGTGGAGCCTTAGCTATACGTCGGTAAGGGGTGACCCATAGCACCACGTTGTGGCACTGTATGTGGGAAAAGGGTCTGAGAGGGAACAATGCCACTTGCTAAGCACTTGCTCCTTTTTCAGGCACTTCTCCTACTTCCCATTGGGACTGGTGCCTTTAAATTTTATTTTTTAATTACAGTTTACATTCAGTATTATTTTGTATGAGTTTCAGGTGTAAAGCATAGTGGTTAGACAATAATATATAATAAAGTATTTTCTAACCACTCCCCAGATATTTCCAGTGCCCACCTGGCACCAACCATAGTTATTACAATATTATTGACTATATTCCCTATGCTGTACTTTACATCCCCATGACTACTTTGTAACTATCAAGTTGTGCTTTTTAATCCCTTCACCTCTTTCACTCAGTCCCCCAACTCCTGATCCCTCTAGCAACCATTAGTCTGTTCTCAGTAAATGAGTCTGTTTCTGTTTCAGTTGTTTGTTTATTTTGTTCTTTAGATTCTACATATAAGTGAAATCATATGGTATTTGCCTTTCTCTGACTGACTTAGCATAATACCCTCTAGGTCCATCCATGCTGCTGCAAATGGTAAGATTTCATCAAATTTTCTTTTTACATCTCCTCTCCCTTAAAAAAGTGTTAGTCAACTCATGGACCCTGACTCTGCTGCCTATGGAAGAGTGCGATGCTTGTAGTTCACACTAGCGGAGGAACACAGATGGGAAGATGTGAAAAGAGAAGCAACAGGTCCAGAGAGCTGCTCATCAAAGTTAACTAGCCAATCCCAGGTTCTTGACCATGATACTATATGCCACATACCAGTGTGTGTCCTCTGACGAGTACCACATTTTCCTCATTGCTAGTAATGGGAGCAATTACTGTACCTATCTCAAAGGGTTGTTGAAGGACTGAGTTAATACATGTTAAAAACAGCATCAGATATATAATAAGGGTGCAATAAGTTTAGCCATTATTGTTATTATTGTTATGATGACGATGACAATCAGAGTGACTCCAGTAAACTGCAACTGGAAGCCTCTGGTCTCCCTACAGAAGAGGAGGAGATTAAATGAGAAGGTGACTCATGGCACCGAGAACCACTGGTTTCAGAATTTCTAACTCCTACAGGAAACAGGAGGAGTTAGAAAAGCGTTGCTTAACCCCCTTTTGGCCTTAACCTCGTAGTTGATAAAAACAAGTTTAAAGTTATATACTTCTGCTCATCTCCCTGGTTTTCTACGAAAATAAAATAACTTTTGCAAAATGCTTGGCAAGGAAAATGCAAGCTGTCATCATTGTGGTTTTTTTTCCAGGCATGAAGGTGCTCAGATTTTATCCCTGTCACTAACACAAATGAAATCAACTATTTTCTTTTTCTTTCTCTCCTTTCCTTCCTTCCTTCTTTCCTTCCTTCCTTCCTTCCTTCCTTCCTTCCTTCCTTCCTTCCTTCCTTCCTTCCTCCCTCCCTCCCTCCCTTCCTTCCTCCCTCCCTTCCTTCCTTCCTTTCTTAATGGCTTCAAAATGTTTAGAAGTGAAAGAGTTGCTTTCAAGGCTTATTGTGTTAAGCCAGATCATTCAGTCATTAGCTCACCAGCACAACTTGTGTCCAGAAAGGTATCAACATAGAGAAGAACTCAGCAGGCCGTAATTTCACAACACAAAGGAACAAATGAGATCTTTGTCCAAACAATGGCAGAACACACAGTCAGGAACAAAAATGGTCTGCCTAAGGAAAAAGAAATGCAGAGGACACAAAATATTGGAGCGGCTGCCCAGGGAAGTCAGCATGCCTCTCTGGAACAGGTAAAAGAAAATTGTAATTTACTGTGAACCTGTGTGGCTGCCCATAGTCTTCATCTTCTCAATCATATTTGCTAAAATTTATTGGATATTATCTGTGCTCTCAGCACTTTCCTAATGGGTCTACAATGTCTTATCTTTTTTAATTCTCATGAATGGCCCAATGGGGTAGGTATTATTATTATTCTATTTTGCAGTTAGCAAAGAGGAGCCCTGACAGGTTAAGTAACTTAATGAAGATGATAGCTAGTAAGTGGCAGAGCCAGGATTTAATACAGATCTGTGTGACTTTAAAGCTCATACTTGCAACCATAATTCCTTCTGCCTCCCACATTAATGAGTGGTACATCCCAATACCCTCTAGGGTACCTGTGTTGAAAGGCAATAAAAGTGTGTTCCTCCAAAGGAGGTCATCAGCTGTAAGAGAGTGGGGAAGTACATCTTATACTATAGTTACTTCATATCTTCATTTCAATTTTCAGTTTGTGAACTGATGCCTTTAAGGATGAGATACTAGAAGAGGAAAAATATATTCTAGGCCCAATATTTCCATAGTGAGTGAGCTAAGACATAAGCCCACAAAATCTATGCATCACTACACCCCAACAAACCATAAATAATAATGGCAGCTAATAAAATCAAATTCATGTGCACCAATGTGATTACTTGAGTGTTAGCCTTTCCAGGGGCAGTCCAGCACATCTGCTCTTGTAACTCAAAAGAAATTAGTCTCCTGGTATTTTGAGTGGGCAGTTTTGAATAGCTACTTTTTAAGAAGTCTAGAATAATCTTACATACTTTGGTGAATATGCAATTGACAGATACTTTACTTCCCATTCTTCAACATCTTCAGTGAAAGAAAATGTTGAAGTGATTAATATGATGATTTAATGGGGGAGGGAAAGAAAAAAATCAATCTGGAAACTTGGTATTTGGATAATTTATGAGCAGTATGGCACAGAAAAAACTGCATCAGTTCTTGTGCAAGCTATGTGCCTCAATAAGGAGCTTATAAATAAACATGAAGGCCTAGCAACCTTGAACTTCAGAATTAATCTCATGTGAAGGAATAAAGGACTCAGTTTCAAAGAAGAAAATTTAGGGCAGAATGCCCAGCAAAGTAGACAATCTGAGGAAGGGGAAAGCTTTTGGAGAAATTAAAAACCTCTCTTATTAGTTATTCTTATTTTTCAGCTTAAACAGAAGAGTACCAAAGTTCTTCACATGTCGTATCTTAATACTTAGTAGATTAATTTTTACAGTGAAAAAGGCTTTAAAAATCTATCTAGTTCAACCTCCTCATTTTATAAAAGAGATTCCCAGAGAGCTGAATAGATTTGTTCAGTTACATGTCCAGCCAGCCTTTATTTCTATTCACAAGATTTTAAAAATAATCATGATTTTATAATCTTTCTGATTATAAAAGTGACAAGTGCTTATTGCAGCAAAATGAGGAAAAAACAGAAAAGCAAAGTGGATAAAAAACACCTCACAATTCTACCACTTATGTGGTTGTTTCATTACTATTTGGGTATATTGCCTCTTGTTATTCTTTTCTAAACGTTTATATTGAGTTTATACATAACTAAATGGGATCATACTACCTGTTTTTAAATTCTGATTTTGTTTTGGAATTTTAAATACATTGAAAATAGCATTATTGCTTTCTTATGAGTATAAAAGTAACACATGTTTATTGTAAAACATGCAGACAATATAGAAATTATAATGAAAATTAGAGTCACCTGGAACCCCACCTTCCAATAATAACTGATAACATTGACTTATTTTCTTCCAGAGATTTTTCTATGGTACCCTTGTCCCCAGACGTCCCCCTGCCTCACCAACTTATGGGTTTATATGAAGTCTTTTAAAAATTAACACATTTTCTGGCTCCCTGCAGGATCTCCAGTGCTGCCTCAATCTCTCCCACCATCATTTTGGATGTACCTGAGGTAGCTCAGGGTCCTGCATACAAAATATTCATGGTTTCAAGAGAATCTGGAGCCCCCTGGGCCTCCTTGGCCCTCCCAAGGCCTGCTCAGGAGTATGATGTCTCTTTCTCCACCCCATGCTTTTGTAGGTTCTGCGTTCTGATCTCTTTTTGGGAGGTCAGTGTGCTAAAAAACAGCTTCTCCTAGCCCTTTAGTTGTAATGCAAATCATCTCACACAAATTAATGACTGAGCAGCTCCTGGCCTTAACTAATTTTCATTTCCCCTGTGATCTAGTTTGGATTAATTTTTGGATATTTTGAGTGAATTTTTGGATATGATGGCAGGTATAAAGTCCCTGTATTTATTTATTTATTTATTTATTTATTTATTTATTTATTTATTTATTTATTTTTGCATATGGATATCCAGTGGTTCCATCATGTTTATTGAAAATAGTATACTTTCTCTACTAAAGTGCCTTCATATCTTTGTAGAAAATCAGTTATCTATTTCTGGACTTTTTATTCTGCCCCTCGATCATTGGTTTAGCTTGATGCCAATTCCTTATTGTTATGGTTAGTGTGTATAAGTCTTGAAATCAGTTGGTGTTAGTCTGTCAATGTTATTCTTTTTTTTTCAAAGTTGCTTAGACTTTTCTAGGTCCTTTATATTTCCATGTGAATTTGAGGACCATTTTTAAAATTTTTATAAGAAATGGTGCTGGGATTTTGATTGGGATTGTGTTGAGTCTATAAAGACCAATCTGGGGAGTGTTGACAGGAAAATAATATTAAATCTTATGACTCATGGGCATGATATATGAGGTATGTTCAGAAAAAGTCTCATTAATATAATGAGAACGGTTTGCATGACATTGGTGTAACCTGGCAACCAGGGAGAGTGGACTGCAATTCTCATGCATGAAAAATGACAACTTCACTGTACTAGTCAATGGGGGTGGTAGACACCAGTGAGTGAGCGTGTGTACTGTGTGGCTGTCACATTCAAAATGACTGAGTAGAGCAACGAATCTGTATCAAATTTTTATTAAGCTTGAACATTCCACAGAAAGTATTCATATGATTTAGAAGGCCACAGCTAAGGGCAACTGGTAGTTGGCAGTTTCATCACAACAGTGCACCTGCTCATGCATCACATCTCATGCAGACTTTGGGAGAAACATCCAATCACCCAGGTGATTCAGCCCCACTACAGCCCAGATTTGATGCCCTGCGACTTATGACTTTTCCCAAAATTAAAATCACCTTTGAAAGGGAAGAGATGTTAGATCATTGATGAGATTCAGGAAAATATGATGGGGCAGCTGATGGCAATTGGGAGAACTGTGTGAGGTCCCAAGGTGCCTACTTTGAAAGGGACTGAGGTGTCACTGTCCTATGTACAATGTTTCTTGTATCTTGTATCTCCTTCAATAAATGTCTCTATTTTTTATATTACATGGCTGGACATCTTGTACCTCTCTATTTATTTAGATCTTTAATACATCTCAGTAATGTTTTGTATTTGTCCCATTTGTTCTTGCTTCCTTTATTCCTCTTTTTTTATGTCTTGTTTTGGGTTAATTGAATTTTTAAAATAAGTCTGCTTTATCTCCTCCTTCTTAGTAATTATAACCATTTTTGTTATTTAAATCATTGCTTTAGAGGATATGGTGGGCATCTTTAACTTAACATATTCTACCTTCAGGTGATATTATATAACTTCACAGGTAGTGTTAGAATTTTATAATAGTATTTTCTTCCATGTCTTTTCTCCTAAGCTTTGTGGTATTATTGCCATACAATTTACTTGTACATCTCTTATAACCCTACACTTCATTGTTATTAGTTTTGTTTAAACAGTGAATTATTAATTCATGATGTTTTATTAATAATAAAATAATCATATATTTATCAAATGTAGTTACCACTTCTGGTTCTCTTGTTTCCTTTGTGTAGATCCATATCTGATATTATTTTCCTTTTCCCTGATTAATATACTTTAATATTCTTCCTGTGGGGATTTGATGGTGATAAATTCTTTTAGCTTTTGTACATCTGAAAAAGCATTTGTCTTGATTTGGTTTTTCAAAGATATTTACCCTAGATACAGAATTAAAGCTCAATAGCATTTTTTTCTCTTAGTACCTAAAAGATATTGCTCCACTGTTGTCTTTGCCTGTGAGAAATCTGATGTCACCCTTATTCTTGTATCTTTATTTGTTTTGTGTCCTTTTTCTCTTGCTGCTTTGAAGAGTTTTTTCTACCACTGGTTTTGCTTACTTGTGCTTATTTGAGTCTTATGCTTGGGGTTTGTCAAGCCTCTTGGAACTTGGGGTGTATAGTGTTTATTGGTAAAATTTTGGCCATTATTCAAACTTTTTTTTTTTCCCTGCACATCCCTCTCACTCTTTGGGTACTGATTACATGTATATCAGGTTTCTTGAAGTTGTCTCACATCTCACTGATGTTTTGTTCATTTAAAAAAAAAAAAAAGTTTTCCCTCCATAGTTTCTTTTGCCACATCTTCAAATTCACTCATTTTTCCTCTGCAATGTCCTATTTGTCATTAATACTATTAAGTATATTTTTCATTTAACATATTGTAGGTTTTATCTTTAAAAGCTTGATTTTGGTTTTTAAAAAATCTTCTCATCTTAATAAATATGGGGGAAAAATCTTCATGTTTCTACTTAACTTCTGAACATATGGTATATAGTTATATTAACTGTTTTCATGTCCTTTCCTGATTAATCTAAAGTTTGTGTCAGTTCTAATTTAGTTTTGATTATCTCCTCATCATGGGTCATATTTTCGAGCTTCTTTGCATCACAGTTAATATTTTATTGTATTTCAGACATTGTGAATTTTACTTTGCTGGGTACCGAATATTTTTGGAATTGTACTCGTATCCATGAGCTTTGTTCTGCGATGCAGTTAAATTGGTTAGAGATAGTTTGATCCTTTTTAGTCTTGCTTTTAAGATATTTTAGGCAAGACTGGAATAGTGCTCAGTCCTGGGCTTGCTCACACTGAGGCTAATCCTTCTGTGTGCCTATCTAATGAGTTGTCTGTGGGAACATGCCCTGCATCCAGCCCTGTGGGAGTGCTGAGTACTGTTGCCTCTGATCCTGTTAAGTGGTGTTTCCTCTTCGTGGGCAGTTTCCTCATATGCATGTGCTGATCACTAATCAGCTGAATACTTAAGGGAGGCCTTCTGCAGATCTCTCTGTGAAGCTCCTACCTCTCCAGTGCTTTGTTCTGAGAACTCTCGTTGCCTTGGTGTCCCCAGAATCTCAGCTCCCTCTCCTCAACCCAGGAAGCCAGTGGGCTCTGCCCCCTCTGCCTGCACTATGGTCTGGGGACTCTCCAGGCAGTCAGCGGAAGCAATTTTTTGGAGCTCACTTCATTTGTTTCTTGTCTTTCAGAAATTATCTTGAAAACTGTTGTTTAATAGATTTTCTTTAGGTTTTTTTTCTAATTCTTTTTGGTAAATTCAGGCAAGAGAGTAAATATGATACCTTTTATTCCATCTTGGCTGTAAGCAAAAGGTGCATTAACATTTTTAAGGTGTTTTCATGCATATTGCCAAATCACTTTCCAGTAACATCAGTCAGTAAATGTCAGATCAGTTGAACCAAGTTTATGTATCTTCAGTGACTAACCATTCTTATATTAAATCTGTGTCAGTTTGATAAATGGCAAATATTATGTTATAATGTGCCATTCTTTTAATCATCATTGAAATACAATGTACTTTTTTATCTCTTTATCGGCCGTTCGCATTTCCTCTTTGATGGGTTTTACTGTTCACGATCTTTATCTTATTTTCATTAGTTTCAAGGATCACTCACAGGGTCTGAGTTAGCACCAAGGGCGGAGAGGTCAGTAAAACACTACAGATTTCTGTTCCAGAAAGGTGCTCTGTGTGCAGAGAGGCTGTGGAACAAGGAGGTGTAGGGGGGTGTGGAATGGGATGGAGAAGCTAAGCCAAGGTTCTCTGAAAATCAGAGAGAGCCAATTACCTAACCCAGCATATAAACTAACTAGATCTTTGTTAGCAGCAAACAGAGGTGTAATTAAACTCCAAGAACCAAATGCTGCTCACAGACCCCTCCAACAGTGAGCTGCCTTGTGTGTGTTTGCAGGTGGTAGCCAGCAATCTGGATTTATTCCAACCTTGTGGAAGTGACTGTGGGGTTTTGGCAAATAAAGCTGTGTTGGTCAGGTCTGTGATTAGTCAGCTCCTGGTCTGTAATGTCTACTTGGGCCAAATAATATTCCCTATTTACAATAAAGTTTCATTTATTTTTGGCCTATTTTATTTAAAAAAAAAAAAAAAGACTATAATTTGGTTGCTTTCTCCCATCATCCTGCTTCAGAAGCAGATAGATCAAAGTAGATATAGGGTCATCTGAAACTCCAGGTTTACTTCAACAAACTTTGAAGTTCTTTTTAATAGCCTGCATGTCTTTGATTATGCTGAGTCTCTACAAGGATGTGCAAGAACATTTTCTTTTTTTTTAAGTATATTTTATTGATTATGCTGTTACAGTTCTCCCAATTTCTTGTCCCTTTGCTCTCCTCTGCCCAGTACCTCCCTTCCTGCCAGCAATTCCACACCCCTTAGTTCATGTCCATGAGTTGTGCATATAAGTTCTTTGGCTTCACCCTTTCCTATATTTTTCTTAACTTCCTCTGTCTATTTTGTGCCTACCAATTATGCTTCTTAATCTCTGTGCCACTTCCCCATTTATTCCTCCTTACCCCCTCCCAGCTGATAACCATCCAAATGATCCCCATACCTATGATTTTGTTCCTGTTCCGGTTATTTGTTTAGTTGGTTTTTGATTTTATATTTTTTAGGTTCTATTGTTGATAGTTATGAGTTTGTTGCCATTTTAATGTTCATAGTTTTGATTCTCTTTTTCTTAAATAAGTCTCTAACATTTCATATAAAAAGAGGCTTGGTGATGATGAACTCCTTTAGCTTTACTTTGTCTGGGAAGCACTTTATCTGCCCTTCCATTCTAAATGATAACTTTGCTGGATAGTTATCTTCATTGCAGGTCCTTGCTCTTCATCACTTTGAATACTTCTTGCCAGTCTTGTCTTGCCTGCAAAGTTTCTTTTGAGAAATCAGCTGATAGTCTTATAAGAACCCCTTTGTAGGTAACTCTCTTCTTTTCTCTTGCTGCTTTTAAAATTCTGTCTTTATCTTGAACCTTTGGTATTTTAATTATGATGTGTCTTGGTGTGGTCCTCTTTGGATGTAGCTTGTTTGGGACTCTGTGCTCTGGGCTTGTATGTCTATTTCCTTCACCAAATTAGGGGAGTTTTCCTTCATCATTTTTTCACATAAGCTTTCAATTCCTTGCTCTTCCTCTTTTCTTTCTGGCACCCCTATGATTTGGATGTTGGTACATTTAAAATTGTCCCAGAGGTTTCTAAGCTTCTCCTCGTGTTTTTCAATTTTTCTTTCTTCATTCTGTACTGGTTGACTGTTTATCTCTTCCTTATGTTCCAAATCGTTGATTTGAACTCTGACTTCCTTCCCTTCACCATTGGTTTTGTGTGGATTTTCCTTCGTTTCACTTGGTCTAACCTTCACTTCTTCCCTTCTTCATTTGCTGTACTAAATCATGTCTGTCAAGTCTGTGAGCATCTTTATCACCAGTGTTTTGAACTTTGCGCTGTTAGAGTGGCTATCTCCCCATCTGTTAGGTTGGCTCTCTCCTCGTCACTTAGTTCTCCCACTGGAAACTTGATCTGTTCCCTCTTTTGGGTCATACCTCTGTGTCTCCTCAACTTTACAGGCTACTGTGTTTGTCCCTGTGTCTTAGGTAGAGCTGTAGCACTTGTTATGTTGTAAGGGGTGGAACCTTAGGTATTCATCAGTACAGGGTAACCCGTTTCATCACACTGTGGCACTGTATGTGGGGAGGGATCTGAGAGGGAACAATGCCACTTGCTGAGCACTTCCCCCTTTTTAAGGTACTTCTCCTACTTCCCATATGGGACTTGTGCCTCTCTAGCTCTTGCCTCTGTTGTAATTCCCATAGTGGGGGGGGGGTCTGAGGATATTCTAGGACTGTGGAAGCCCTCTAAACAAATGGACTCTGCTGTTTCTTCCTCCACCCCAACCCCCACTGGTTTTCACAGTCAGAAGCAATGAGGCTTTATTCTCCCTTGTGTGGTCTGGTCTGGGGATGGGAATATTCCCCAGGTTTCCCTCCCAACTTTTATAATGTGTGACTTTGCTTTCCACCAACTGGCCCCAGTCACTGTGGTGCTGCAGCTGCCACACTGAGTCCTCTCTGTCCTGGCTCTGCCCCTTCTACCTGTCTGGACAAGTATTTCTTTTTTATATCTTTGTTTGTTGGACTTCCATGCAGCTCGATTTTCTGGAACTTCTGTTTGTCTCCAGTTTTAAGGTAGTTGTATTCCTTCTTAGTCGTTGAGGGAGACACACAGTGTGTCTGCCTATGCCTTCATCTTGGCCAGAAGTTGCAAGAACATTTTCTATTAATCATAGCAATTCCCAAAATGAATAAGTATTTTTGCATGAAACTGACAGTTATATTTCATTTGGCAGACCAACTAGAATAATCTGCAGATTTTCCAATATCTACTTTCTCAACAATCTTTAAGTAAGTAACCTGTTTACCAAATCAAAAAATCAGGGTAATACATACATTTATGCACACAAACATATTCACACCTATCCCAGGGCCATTTACCATGAAGAACTAGGAGATGTTCAAGACTATTTCAGCAATTCCTTTCTAAAGTAGACTGCCAGGGCTGCCATAACAAAATACCACAGACTGGAAGGCTTAAACAACACACACTTATTTTCTTACAGTTCTAGAGGCTAGAAATACAAGACCAAGGTGCCAGCATAACTGGTATCTGGTGTGACCTTTCTTCCTAGCTTGCGGACATCTGCTGGCTGTGTCCTCACATGGTCTTTTCTCTCTGTGTGTGCTTCCCTGGTGTGTCTTCCTTTTTTCATAAGGATGTTAATCATACTGGATTAAGGCCCCACACTTATGATCTCATTTAATTTTAATTACCTCTTTAAAGACTCCATTTCCAAATACAGTGGTATTAGGGCTTAGGGCTTCAACATACGCATTGCCGGGTGAGGGGGAGGAAGGGGGGATTCATTCCTAACAATTTGAAAGGGGGTTCCTGTGCTTTGGGTCAGGAAGGTGGGAGAAATACAGAAGAATTTAATTTAGTTTCAGATCTCATGATGTCTCTAGGAAGAACACTGCTAAAAAGGTGTATAGCACTTACTATTCAACACATGGATGGTGGTGGGTTTGGGAGAAGTGTTATCTTTGGGAACAAGATAACTCACCAAGACACAAGGTAGGGACAGTGAACCCATGGTCTGCGTTGGAGATAATATGGAATATTAAGGTTTTATTTACTTTCTTTGGGCCTCTCTAGGGAGCTTTAAATGATGGAAAGAGATTCTTAATTGTTGAACCCTATCTGTTACAAGGTTTACTAGAAAAACAAAAGTCATCATAGAAAAAGAATATTCACTAAAAACTAACCAATTTAAAAAATCAGTGACCACTCGAACATCACTTCTGCTTAATTAACACTGTTCTCTATCCAGTGATGTGTTGGAGCTGGCAGGCTCTCAGAGTGTCCACATTTCTTCCCAACTCCATATTCAATGGCATCACAT
Source organism: Furipterus horrens (assembly GCF_987537825.1). Lineage (NCBI taxonomy): Eukaryota > Metazoa > Chordata > Mammalia > Chiroptera > Furipteridae > Furipterus > Furipterus horrens. The sequence goes on from NW_028327175.1 coordinate 46,106,730, forward strand.
TGGTCACTCAGAATTGGCTGTGGTGGAGTATTTACACTAGGCAATCGGAAAACACTATAAATCAGAGCTCTTTGTTTTTCTGAGAACCAGTTGTTAAAGACTTACCAGCAAACCACTGGATTGATTCATGCCCATTTAACAGTATCGTTGCTGGATTACTACACCTGCCTGTTGTCTAAAAGAAAATAAAAATTCAGTATATATAAAAGGTAGAATGAAACTCTATGTTTTCAAGGATGTACAGCTTTATGACATTGATGAACGTGATATTGTGCTACTCCAAAACATAACACGTAGCTATTGACCAGTAAAGATTTGAGAGAATTTGGTCATTTATTAACTGACCAAGGGAAATAAATAAAATGAGTACTTAAATGTAATGAGTTACATATCAAACTATCAGGGAGACCCTGATGAAAAATAATAAAATATTGATTTAAAAAAAATTCCTTCTATTTATGGCACAGTGGTTCAATCTGAAATTACAATGTCTTTCTAGAAGCTGGCAGGTTTTTGAAAATTTTCATACCCAATATTATTTCTAGAAAATAGTACCTACTTAAACATATGATCTTAATTCCTATTATAAAAATTATTTTAATAACTTAAATTTTATTTTAACATACACTTAAGTAATTGTTTTGTCATTTATATTTTAAGTGAATTTACTTCAAAGGTTCTTTCTCCACTATCAGTTATGCTCATATAATAAAAACATTGAATACTTGAAAATGTTTATTGAGCATCCACTTAAGCATCCATCCATTCATCCATTTATTTACCAAGCAGTACTTGAGTGTCTACAATGTATCAGACACTCAAAGTGTCTGGGAATAGTGAGATGAATAAGATGATGTTCTTGTCCTTAAGTATTCATTTTTGGAGGAAGACAAATGTGTAATTAAGTTACAGTCCAACTAGACAAGCGGTGAAAATAAAATTGTGTACAAGGTCACAGAAGTCTTACAGTAAAGATAGTGATTATCTCTGTGGTGTCAGGCTAGGAACGACCTAGGATAAGAAAGGCTGAACTCAAACATCACCCTTATGGAGAGCTTTCCTGAACCCCTAGTCTGGTTTATATGTCCCTCATCTGTGCTCTGACAGCACCTCTTGCAGATTCTGTTGGAATTGCCAGCTTATTTGTCTCTCCATCTAGACTAAATGTATCTTGAGGGCAGAGATGATTCTGTATCCTTAAGATGTAGCAATGCTTGTTGCTACATGCTTGGGGCTCAACTGAGGTAGAATGAATGAATGAATGAATGAACGAATGAACAGTGAATAGCATTAAGAAGATGTTGCTTAGGAAGAGTATCTTAGTTTGAGCTGCTTTAATAAAATACTACAGACTGGGTGGCTTAAAAGTACACTTATATCTCTCAGTTCTAGAGGCTAGGAAGTCTAACATCAAGTTACTGGAACATTTAATGTCTGGTGAGAGCTCTCTTCCTGGCTTGCAGACTGCTGCCTTCTTCCTGTGTCCTCACATAGCATAGCAAGAAGGGAGGGAGGGATGTCTTTTGTCTCTTCTCATAAAAACACTAGTATCATCATGGGGGCTCCACCCCTATGACCTATTCTAAGCCTAATTAGCTCTCATAGACCCCTCCTCCAAATACCATGACATTGGGCATTAGGGCCTAAGCATAGGAATTTTGGAGGGACACAAACATTCTGTCTGTAGTAAGGAGTTTGAAGACTAAATCAGATTTTCTCAGGAGATCTGGGGAGGCAGGGTGGAGAGTGAAGGCTGAGGGATTCACATTCAAAGACAAGGAACTATAAAACAGCTTAGAGCATGGCCAGTTCAGGAACTGCAAGTTGTCTTTGTTATTGATGGTAGTTCAGAAACAGTAGTCGGAGAGAAGGCAGGAGTCGTGTTCAGTAGCTTATATATTTTACATAATTTTTCTTTTTGCAAGAAATGGAAACTATTCAATGATTTAAAGTGGAGACCACACTGCATTCTGGAATCATCAACCTTCAGATAAAGTGGAGAAGGGATTGGAAATGGAGAATTGAGCCCAACAGGCAGGAAACCAGTTTGGAAGCTCCTGCAATAGGCAAAGGAAATTATAATGAAAGTTTGAACTAGGAGTTTGTGTTTTGTTTTGTTTTTGTTGGGGGGAAAGTTGGATGATCCCTTGCAGATCAACAGAGAGAGAGGGGAAGAAGCTGGGAGCAGAGATTGCCCCACTATGAGAGGAAGAAATGGTTTGTTAGTGCGTGTTGGCCTGGACTCCAGTCTAGGAAACATTGAATGGCAATAACAATAGCTCCTATTTATTGAAGATTTACAATGGGCACTGTGAAAGATGTTTATGCACATTATCACATTTGACTCTTGTAAATGACAGTTGGACTATAACTTCCAGCCAACTTTGACCCCTAAATTAATGCTCTCTTGACCATTAAGCTCTACTACTGCCTGCCCTAAACAGCCAGAGAAATAGATCTGAAATCTGAAATCCTGTGAGGAAGCTATGGCCTGAGACTTAAGATATCATGTGTATTTGGCTAGACATGACATCGTAGGGAGGGAGAATGGCATTGCTGCAGGCTGGGTTCTCCAGGAGCAGGCAAGAGACGGCATTGGCAAGATGTTTATTAGGGATCAGCCCCTGTGAAATGGAACTGGAGGAAGTGGGACTTGGAAGAGTGGCACCCATCAGAATTGTCCGTCATTGGGTCAAAATGGCTGGCCGCTATACCCCCACAAGGAAATATGGCTTTCTCAGTGGGAGTGGCTTAGTGCAACTGAGGCAGTCCCAGGAGCTGCTGAAAGCTAGAGTATGGACCACACTCCTCCAGGTGAGTGTCACACCCTTCCTTGAGGAGAGATTTGGAAGGTTTATCTCCATAACTTCCATGGGCGTAGAGTTCATCTTACCACTTTTGGGAACCGATATATTTGGTTCAGAGACTGGTTCTGATGGTAGAAATTTTCTTACCATCTCTGTGCCTCTGTTTCCTCATCTGTAAAGTATGTGTATGTCAGTGGTGAAGACTTAATAATAGTACTTACCTAATAGAGTTATGGTAAAGATTAAAAGCCTATTTTTAGAGTGCCTGGCATATAGTAAACCTTCCATAGATATTAGTTATTATTAAAAAATATATGCTTTTAAAATTTGACTATGGAGAAGTTGAAACCCTCTACCCAAAATATTTTATGGCACATTGCATTTCCTTCTTACAGAATTCAAAATATAAACATGCATTCTGTTTGACACAATTTACACGAATTAACTTCAATTATAATAGCAGAAAGAAATAAAAGATCATTGTGAATAATTTTGGAAATATGCTAAACATTAGCACATCTATTTGTAAATTCCTTTCTTAAACAGAAAGTGACAATGAGGAACTTAAAATTGAAAAAATAACTTTCGGTTGGTCACATTTCCCTAAATTCATTTTATTCTCTTCCTTTATTAACCTATAAAAGAAAGAGCACAAATCTCCTGTTCTCTGAACTCATCTGCTTTGTGGAGGTTTGTCCAAGTATACATTGTCTCCGTGTGTGTGTGTGTGTGTGTGTGTGTGTGTGTGTGTGTTTCCTGTGAGTTTATTTTTTTTTTCTCCTGCCTAGATGCGATGTTTCTTAAGGCCTGAAACTGTGTCTTAATCTTCTTATAGACATGTATATGTACAATATTTCAGTTATGATATAACAATGAAAACGTGTACTTTACGTGCCCCTGAAACTGATTAACTTCCACATGAAAGGAGCACAGATGACCATAATTTTCTGAAGCTAAGGTCCTCAATAGTTCTCCCCATATCCACCTTCTTTGGATTCCATCATTTGGTTCAGTAACACTAATTCTCTACACACATACCAAATCAGCCACCTGTGGTAGGAGGCCAGATAACACTCCATGACTGAGATCCTTTCCTCTTCAAAATTTAAATTGACTTTTCATTGGATAGCGAATACCTATAAAATGTCTCCTTAAGGGCGTAACTTCTCTTCCTCTTTCCGCATGTACACAAGCAAGCATCTTTCCTCCTGAATCTTGGTCTAAAGCTATGGGAGCTGAGACATGCAGGGCTGGAACCCTACCCAGTGGAGTGTGTCAGCGGGAATCTGAGCACCTTGGCACCGCCCACACCAGCCACGTGACTCAGCAGCAGGAAGGGGTTGCACGTGTGGGGGGTGGGAAGCAGAATCCCAGGCACTTGAAGGCATAATTATTAGATATCCATGTCTCATTAACCTTGTAGAAATAACACCAGTTAACTCTTTTTTTAAAAAATGTTTTATTGATTATGCTGTTACTGTTGTCCCAATTTCTTTTCCCTATTCTCCCTTCCACCCAGTGACCCCCCTCCCTCCAGTTGTCCCCCACCTTAGTCCATGCCCATTGGTTGTGCATATAGTTCTTCTCAACATCTTCCTGTCTACTCCACTCCCTCCTACTATGCTTCTTATTTTCTGCATCATCTCCCTCCCTTTTCCCCTTTCCCCTTCCCCACTGACCTCCCCCCAATATGTTCCCCGTACCTATAGTGCTTTTTCCACTCTCGTTGCCTAGTTAGTTTGTCTTTGTTTCTGTTCCCTAGCTTCTGTGGTTGTTGTGATACAGTTTTCATTTTAATTTCATAGTTTTGATTCTCCTTCTTCTAAACAAGTCCCTTTAACATCTCATATAACAGTGGTTTGAATCTAATGAACTCCTTCAGTTTTACTTTGTCCTGGAAGCACTTTCTCCGCCTTTCTTTTCTGAATGACAGCTTCGCTGGATAGAGTAATCATGGCTGTCGGTTTTTGCTTTTCATTACTTTGAATATTTCTTGCCAGTTCCTTCTTGCCTGCAGAGTCTCCTTTGAGAAATCAGCTGATATTCTAATTGGGACCCCTTTGTACATAATTCTCTTCTTCTCTCTTGATGCTTTTAAGATTCTCTCTTTATCCTTAATTTTTGACATTTTTGATTATAATGTGTCTTGCTGTGGTTCTCCCTGGGTCCAGTTTATTTGGAACTCTCTGTGCTTCCTGGACCTGTAAGTCTATTTCCTTCCCCAAGTTAGGGAAGTTCTGCTTCATTATTTTTTCACATAATTTTTCCATTTCTAGTTCTTCTTTACCTTCTGGCAACCCTATAATTCAGATATTTGCTCTCTTACAGTTGTCCCAGAGGTTTCTGAGCTTCTCCTCATTTTCCTCATTTCTCGTTTCCTCTTTCTGCACTGGTTGACTGTTCCTTCCCTATGTTCCAATTTGTTGATTTGATCCCTGGTTTTCCTTCCCTCAACACTTGTTTCATATGTGTTTTTGTTCATTTCAGCAGGACTAACCTTCACTCCTTCCCTGTCTTGATTAAGTCCCATTGTTATTTATGTAAGCTGTCTTATAACTATAGCTCTGAACTGAGTCTCAGAAAGATTATCTATCTGTTTGTCTGTTAATTCGTGTATTTGCTTTCGGTCAGCTGCGTGTTTGGTATCTCTATCATTATCCCTGCCGTCCTGACAGGTTTGATTACCTTTGCTTCCTGGGCGGGGCTGTTGCACCTCCTATGCTATCGGGGGCAGAGCCCCATGCACTTGTCACTACCAGGCAACCCTTCTCACCACACTGTTGTGCTTTGTATGGGGGCGGGGATCCAAGATGGATTCCTGCCATTCACTCTCCGCTGAAAGACCGGGAACCTCCTCTGTCCCCACGCCCTCTGGGCCTCACAGTTGGAGGCAATGGGGGTCTGCCTTCCCCAGCGCTGGAATCGCGAGCTGACAGGTCTGGACTGCAGCTGTGGGTTCTCCCCTGGTGCTTCTCGCCTCCCCTTAAATATGGGTGTCTGTGCTTATTGCAGTCCTGCCGCCCGTCGCTGCAGCCGCTGCCAGCACAGCTTGACCTCTCCACCCCAGCTTCGCCCCTCCTACCCATCCGGACGAGCACCACTGCTTTATAACTTCATATGTTGGACTTCCATGTAGCTTTATTTTCTGGAACTTCTGGTTATTTCTGGTTTTGCAGTAGTTGTAGTCCTTCTTAGTTGTGGAGGGAGACAGAGTGTGTCAGTCTAGGCCTCCATCTTGGCCGGAAGTCTCACCAAATAACTCTTTTAAAGAGACACTGGCCAACATCTTGCAGCTTTCCTCCTATTGGAGGGTAATGGGAAATGTCTTTTATTGTATTGTATTGTATTGTATTGGCGTGTGCACTTCTGCTCCTCACTCCTCCTGATGATATTTTGCAGCCACTCTGAAATTCTCTACTGTCTGCATGAATAGACAAGTGTTTAAAAAATAGCCTCCTTGTGAGGGTCAAAGCCTCAGTTGCCACCTCCGACACCTCATGGACCAGGAGTTAAATCTTTCCTGTTGTCACCCATTGGAAAATGCCCAGAGGCTACTATCCTGCCCAGCAAGATGGAGTTATCCTGATTTCCCAAAATAGTCCCATGGTTTCCATCTCCCTGGAGATTTTTTTTTCTTTTTCTATACAAGAGTACTTTTTAAGAGTCATCCAGAAGGCTAATTTAAAGACCAATTATGAATACATTGGGAAGTGCACTGTTATGAAATGAACGGCCTTACAGACGTAAGCCAAAATGTTGCGCATGACTCAGTAGGGCCCCTGGGCATATATCAGTTGGCTTCCCAGGCTTCTCACAATACAGGGTTGTCTGAGAAGGGGAGGCTCTGCCCAGGTGATGATTGCTCAGACTGTGAGTTTGGTAAAAACTGGCTCCAGAAAAGCCTCTCACAGGATGTTCTGTTTGGAATGGCTACAAGTTTGTGCCTCTTCTCTCTGACCCAGGGACTTTCAACTAGGTTAGTCACAGGTGTTCCCTGTGGACTGCAGCCTTCCAGGGACCTCATCATCACCACCTCAGCTCTACCCCCTCGACCTACTCCGCTGCCCTCTGCTTCCGCCACTGCAGCTGTGCTGGGCCTCTGTGAGGCATCAAGCCCCACAAGGTGCTAATCATTCTGAGACTCTGAAACCCAGATTTTAAAAGAAAGGAGGGCAAGCATGTGTGTTTTGGTGCCTGGTCCTTGTGTCTGGAAATAGCCAGATAGCTAATCGTGAGGGACATGATTTGCAGCTAGGGGAATTAGGTAAGAAAACTGGTCTCCAAGTTTGTCCATACTGTCACAAAGGGTAAAATTTTCTTCTCTTTTACAGTGTAGTAGTATTCCGTTGTGTAAATGTCCCATGCTATAGTTGTTTTATTCACTCATTTATTGATGGATACATGGCAATTGTAAACAACATTGCAATGAACATAGAGGTGCTTACGTTCTTTTGAATTAATGTTTTGGCTTCCTTTGAATATATTTCTAGAAGTGGGATCACTGGGTCAAAAGATAGATTCAATTTAAATTTTTTGAGGTGTCTCCATACTGCTATCCATAGTGGCTGCACCAGTCTGTATTCCCACCAACAGTGCAAAAGGGTTCCCTTTTCCCCACATTCTTGCCAGCACATGTTGTTTGTTGATTTATTGATGATGATAATGATGATGGAGCATGCTAAGGGCTATGTCAGAGACATTCAGTAGCTTGAGACAAATACAGAAAAGAGTGCCTAACCAGAGAATTAGGGAAGACTGTCTGGAGAAGGTGACCTCAAATCTAAGCCTTCCTGGGAAGTAGGAATTACGTAGTTAGGAGAGAGGTACATGAAGGGTACAGGTGTGAGGTGATATCTCATTGTGGTTTTAATTTTCATTTCTCTGATGATTAGTGACATTGAGCATTTTTCATATGTCTATTGGCCATCTGTATGTCCTCTTTGGAAAAGTGTCTGGGTCATGTGCTCATTTTTTAATTGGGTTATTTTTTCTTTTCTTTTCTTTTTTTTTTTTTTTTGGTGTTGAGTTTTGTAGAGAACATTATGCTAAGTGAATAAGCAGTCAGAGAAAGACAAATGCCATATGATTTCACTCATGTGGAATCTAATGAACAAACTGAACTAACAAGGAAAATAGAGACAAATTTATAGATGGAGAGCAGGATGACAGCTAAGAGTGGAGGGTGGGGGGTGAAGGGATTGAGAAAAAAGAAAAAGGACTCATAGACATGGACAACAGTGTGGTGATTACTGGGGAGAGGGGGGTAAAATGGGATTAAATAGTAAACATTTTTTTTTTTTTTTTTACAAAGACATGAACAACAGGGTGGGGACTAACTGTGGGAGTGTGGTGGGGGTGCAGAGGAGAGCAATGGGAGAAAAATTGGGACAACTGTAATTGAACAACAATAAAATAAAATAAAGAAATTAAAATTAAAAAGAAAGAAAGAAAATTGATCTCCAACGATGAGCTATAGACTTTCAACCCCTCCCTGGGTTATGCTTACACCTTTAAAGTGAGGGAATTTTACCAGGATCTCTTCTAGCATTTAAAATGTGCAATGCTTTAAACTCTGGTTATACATTAAACTCACCTGGGCAGCTTTGAAACCATGCCAATTGATGCCCAGATCACATTCTAGAGATCTGATTAAATTGGGTTGGGTGGGGCCTATGTACAGGGGTGGATCCAGGTTTGTGGGTCCTGAGCACATACAGTTTGAGAGCCCTGGGTAAGAGGAATAACAAAACAATATCTTACTTTTGTAAATTTTGTAAAAATGTGACTTTGTGAACACATTGCTAGGATCCCTCCCATCCCAGAACCTTGGGAAGGGTCTTGTGCAAGTGAGTGACCCTTAAGGTTGATTTTATTGCTTCAGAGTAAATCTAGGGTTGCCCAGGCATAAATATGTTATTAAAGCTCCCCAAGTGATTCCACCATGCACAATTCCAGTGTGAGAATCCTGGGACAGATTCTGAATCCTACCTAAGGTGAGAATGAGTGTGAAAGCCCATAGGGATCTATATAGCTCTGCCAGGAGTATCCCTATTTAGAAATTACCCTCCATGTACCTCTCTCCTAACTAATTCCTACTTCCCAGGAAGGCTTAGATTTGAGGTCACCTCCTCCAGAAAGTCTTCCCTAATTCTCTGGTTAGGTACTCTCTTCTGTATTTGTCTCAGGCTAGTGAATGTCTCTGACATATCCCTTAGCATGCTCCATCATCATCATCATCATCATCATCATCATCATCATCATCATCATCATCATCTTCACTAAAGGCAGAGATTATATCTTAGACATCTTGCATCCTAGGACCCAGAGCTGTGCCCAGCACATAAAGCCTTTATGAAAAAAAAGAAAGAGAAATCGTTATTATTTTTACACAGAAGATTTTTTTGGCTCCCATACACATTGTATTTTCTAGCCTCATCTCTCAAGAACCAATAAAAATACCACCTTTAAGATCTAGTCAGATTCTTCTTCTTTACAAATGTAAGCTCTCAAAATCCCTATTAAATACCTAATTAGAAAACTAGATTAGCTATTGGATGGAACTATTGTTGAGCCAGAAGCATGTCTGCATAAAATATGGGCATATCAGACAGGATCCTGATAAGGACCAAGAGGCACCCTCAGATGAGATTAGGACTATTTTCAGAAGCATGTGCAGAATGAAGGGAACCAATAAGGGAACTTGAGGCAACTCCAGGGACCCATTATTTTCCAAGTCTTAGGAAGTTGAGGGAGGAAACCATGTTCCACAACCATGCTGAAGGCTGGAGCGCAGAAGAGAGACTGCCCAATAGGAGCTTGAGTTCTGGAAATAAGTAGGCATCCCCATATTGGTGGTGCTGAAGAAGACACGAGCGCAGGAAGAAATACTTTGCTCTCACTCCTTTTGACCTCTAGTCTCCTCCTGGGGCCTCCCATTGACCCACCAACTGGAAGGCAGAGACAATGGGACCCCAGTGAAGCAGAATATAAGAATTGCTCACTGGACCCCAACTCAGAGTCAGGGAATAAAGGTAGAGATGGATCAGAGGAGGGAAAGTTGAACAGAAAAACTAGCACAATGAACTGGGTGATACTATATTACAGGAAGGAAAGGAAATTGGATGGCATCTATATCTGTAATAAGTTGACATAGTTTAAAGTAGTTCTGCTGTACTTATTTGAAGTGAAAAACTTACTAAGTCTGTGCAGATTAGATATAGGACGGATAGCAAAAATGACTACAGCCATTATTTTCTAGGAAACAAAAGCAGCACTCTGTAGGAATTTTGACTCCCACCTTCCTATCTCTGCTCCTCATTTTTGAGAGGAAATTATTCTTGTTTCTATTGAAATCTTGTTTGCTCTTGAGGCCCCACACCTGTGGGCACCCCACTTCTTTGCCTACCACCTTTGATGTCATCTTAAATATTTCTAAGGGTTTCTCCTTCCCAGCATGAGGATCTGAACTTGCTCATTCTGACAGAGCTTTCAGCTTAGCTCTCTGCTTGCATGTATGACTGATTTCCCCATGTGTTACTGGACAACAGGGATCCATTCACCTGCACGCATTAAAGCCTTACCAAACGAACAAAAAAAGAGTTTGAAGCAAAGAAAGTAGAGGTTTTTTAGTTGAGGAAATGGCGCCAAGCCCAGAGTCACAGGTGAGCTAATGCTAAAAGACCTGGCTCCCCAATGGCTTCCAGGGGATAGGTTACATAGAGGAAAAACCACTAATCATGGTGGCTAAAAAAGCTGGGGTCATGGTTTCTACTGCCTGGTTGGCACCAGGGTAGGGACTAGCTGATCATTGTATCAAGTCCTGATGTTAGCTGTGGCATTGTTCTGTCTGGGTTGATGAGGGTGTGGGTCCTTGGTCATGGACCTGGGACTGATGTTACCTTTAGCTTGACCAAAATTCTGTTTCTGTGGTCAAAAGACCTGAGGCTTTCTTCTCAAGAAAGTCTGTTACTAACCATAATCAGATGTTCTAAGGACTTAATGATTAAGGAAGGGAGTGGACATATAGAAAGGAGAAAGAGTCATGTTAAAAAAATGGAGTTTCTGCATAGTTACATGTGGACCATAAATAACATTTGGGGTCTACTGGTCACCTCCTGAGCCTGAAACCTCCCTCCTCCCTTGAAGGGGAACAAGAACATCACTATAGGTTGTATGTCAACAGGGGAGGGCTCACATCAGGTGCTGTTAAGTGAATGAGTGAATGAATGAAGATAGTTCGTATTTTTCTGTTAACTTTATCTTTAAACACTATAGTAAGAATGCTCACAAGCTGGCTTGCCAAGCAGGTAGAGTCCTTTCTGGATACTGAAAGGAAGTATGTGCCAAAGTAAAGTAATTCCCCAGCTCTCCTCCCCATCTATGTCTCCTACGCCCCCCCCCCAATAGAAGGTAACCTGGGACTTATGCAGGGTCCAAGCCAGCTTGCTGAGCTCCAAGCTCCAAACACATGTGTCTTCCTTGGTCCTCTGGCAAACCTGTGCCTGAGAAAAGCCCATGGGTGGACTGAGAGTCAGACCCTTCTTTTTTTTCAGCTGTCAAATCCACGGCTATAAAACCAGACCCAGAACTTTAGACAGAGGAGTGCCCTTGGAGTGTGGAGCATACACTCCAACCGACAGAGCCTTCCAGATCACAAGCTTTGTCCAAAATCAGTCTCTCTTTATCTAGGGGACAATTGTGAATAACCATCCCTCTGCCAAAACTGGAGACTTCTAGGGCCTTAAAACGCTAATTAACAATACCTTGAGAGTACCGAGTATGTTGCCAGAAAAACCAGTGGTCCTGCTGCCTACTCGGACTCAGAGGGCTCCGTGACTCACAGGACCTGTGACTCAGAGCACTCCCAGGCAGGTTTTAATGGGTTTCAGGAGCATCTCCACATACTATTGTCTAAAGACAGGAGGGAGGCTCTGCCCAGGTGATAATTGCCTTGACCTTGAGTAGACCTTGAGTCTACTAAAAACTGGCATGAAAAGTGGTATTGTAGCCTGGGGGTTTTCAGTGTTTGGGAAGAGCAGAAGTAAAGCCAGGGCACAGTAAAACTTGGTTTCATAACTAGGTAGAGAAATTGAATGATCTCATGAGACCCAGTAGATATATCCTGGCTTCCACAAAAAGCCCAGATCTAGTTAGTAAGCATAAAACCATAGAGGGGATTTAGTATGATGACTCAGAGTGGGACCTGCAGCCTCAAACCTCCTAGCCTACCTAGCTCCTTCTAGCTAAGAGTTGATTCTCTTGCTGATGTGCAGAATCATTATACTTAAACAGGCTGAGATACAAACAGTGGCTACTCAACAAGCTTGCATTAAGCTGCCATGTGGCAAGCCCTGTCCTCAGGAAGTTCATAGTCTAGGTGGGGAGACACATTCAAACACATCATGTTGACACTAGGGCCAGGGCTCTAAGGCAGTTGTGCTTGAACTAGCCTGTCTCAGAATCATGTGACAAACTTCGTAAAATACAAATCCTGGCCTCCAACACCAATGGTCCTGATTCAAAAGACCAGGGATCATGCCTACAAAGTTACACTTTTAACAAATTCCCAGGTGATGCTGATTCTTTTGGTTTATAGACCACTTCTGAATAGCAATGTTATAATAGAAGTAAAGAGTCATGGGGTTATTTAGAGAGGAGGAAGAGAGTAATGAATTATTTTGAGGGTGGATGGGATAGGAAAGGACATTATCTGGAGCAACTTCCTGAAGGAAGCAGTATTTAAGCAAAGCCTAGAAGTATGGATGGGTAAGACTTGAGCAAGCTGCTACTAGAGGAAGTGTTTTCACATAGAGAAATTCTAAAAAGTCCGAAAAAATGCAGAGTATATTCAGCCAGCAGAAGAAGAGCAGGTGTACGAGGGTAATAGGAGGAAGTGTGGGGTATTGGTTTCTAGAAGACCTGCGTGTTCAGGCTGAGGAGGTTGGATGATTCCACCAGATGTTTTTGAGGATAATGTCATTGATTTAATGACCTAATGCTTTATGTTTGTAGATGAGACAGATTAGAGGAAGTGATGAGGAATGGGAGGACAGTTGGCTAGCTAACTTTTTAGAAATTCTGGAAGTGCTATGGTGGCAGTCAGGAAGCCTACTCAAGGCCAGGGGGAGTAGAGAAGGACATTTGGATGTGAAAGACTAAGTTGAGGGAATAGCATCAGGATTTTAAAATTAAATTGCATGTGGTAAATGAGGGAGAAGAACAAACCAGAGACGGTCCTAAGGAATGCAGCCTGAGTACTGATGCCAACAGAAGAGTTAGAGGTTTTGGAAAAAGAAAGTTTTAACAAGGAAGATAATAACTTTGGTTTTGTACCTGTTGGATTTGAGGTGCCTACAAGTTATGTAATAGTTTGCAATGCAAGCCCAGGTTTGGAAGAGAGGCTGGGTGTGGGCATTTATATTTGTGTAGAACATACAGAAGACTGTGGAAACTAGGAAAATAGATGACTTCATCAGGTCTGAACACATGGAGAGAGGAGACGAAGATGTAAGCAACAGAACCTTAGGGAATGTCTACATCAAGTGCCAGCAAAGGAGATTCAGAGATTGTGGTCTGGAGAGGCAGCTGAATACTGTCAATGAAAGCACTCAAAGATAATGAAGATTTTAGGAAGGGAGTGACTCATAGTGTTACCGCTAGAGAATCTGAGCGGGAGAGGCTATTGCTGGGTCAACTGGGACCTTCAGGAGCATACTTTCCAAGGTGGGGTAGGATCCAGGCTGCAGAGTCGGGGGAAAAATAGGAGGTAAGGAAGCAGAAGAAGTGGGCGTTGAGTGGTGACAGGAAGAAAATGGGACAGAAACTCGAGAGGGAAACGTGTTCATGGGAGGGTTTGTGGTTGTCTTGGGACCTGGGGAGCAGAATGAGTGTATAGGCCAAGGATAAGGAGCCAGTGGAAAGAGAAAGATGAAAGAGGTAGAAAAGAGAGGAGATAATTGATGCTGCAGGGTCTAAGAGGAGAGAGAGGGTGGGACACAGAGCCTGGGACAAAGGACCACTTTATAAGAAGCTCCTCTGGGTGTTTTGGCAATTAGACTACCTTGGATGGTCTCCCAGCAAGACTTTCCCTTTACTAAAGCAGGCACCAGGGCAGCCCTGAGAATCTCAAATACAAAGGTGTCTGCTTTTTCCCAAGACCAATCCCTCCCCTTTCAAGCATTCACAGAGGACCAAAGGTTAAATTAGAGTTTCAGTATTCTAATTTTCCAACAAATTTATTTCCTTCCTGGGTTAGCCAAATCATGGAGCCTTTATCCTCACCTGGGTTCCCAAATTTAATTAGCCAACTTCCTCCTTCCCCTCTGAGGGTCAGAAAATAGACCTTGTTTTACTCCTTCCCTTCCTAGCTTTTGCTTATCTAAGCTAAGGGCCCCACAGGAGCTTTCAGCTGATTTATTTCAGCTGGTCCCTCATAGCCACAATGACTCAGGGTTAACCTTCTTGGCCCCTCTGGGACCATTTTTAGGAAGGTTTGTTAGGTATTCTGACCTACAAATAGGTCCCAGAGGGGAAGTCCACACTGTCACAGTAGATCTTACTACCTAACACCTAGTGAAACCCTAGGCTTTGCTGAGCTCAGCCAAGACACTGCAGGAAACACGTGGGCTGGGGCTCCCAGAGAGTTTCTAGATCTCAAAGAATAATGCTAAACAGACAGCCTACAAAGCTGTCTGCAAGAGGAGGCTTCAGGGTTTTATTTTAAAAAGCTCTTTTTTTCTAAACATTTTTTTGGCGGAGAATTTTAAATAAACATAAATGCATGAAATGTGTCTGTTGCTTAGAGTGTGCATTATTTTCAGATAATATTGTGGTACTATTAATTATGAGGTAAGCAAGGAGCTGTTTGGCACAATACTGTTACCAAAGGCATTTCACCCTTGTGTTTGCCTGGAGGGAGTGGCCGACGGGCCTTGGCCTTGCTCCATGTGCTAATGATTTTTTAGGGGCATGCCATTAGTTTGAGTGACAGAAACATATTTCGCGCCCTTCATAGAAGCACATTAATCTGTGTTCTTAAAACGTTTTCTTGCACATCAAGTTCTTTTCCATAGCATTTACACAACCACAGCACTGGCGGTTATAGCTCTGGCTCCTCTTTTTTGTTAAATTGAAGACGTCAGGAAAAAGAAAATGCCCAAACATGATTACAAGTATGGAAAGTGGGACATGAACTTCTGCTCTATGCCATTTAAAAAACATTGTTATAACACACATAGGAGAAGTTTATTTTTTACTCTTTAACATTTGTTTTAGGCTTTAAAACTAAGATATTGATTAAAGTTATGAGAAATAGCGATTTGGTAAAATATAATGAGCTGTGCTGGGAAATTAAAAATGAAGTAAAAAAAATATATTATTGCATGTGAGAATCATGCTTTTGGTGCAAGGACGTTACTAATAAGTCTATTCTGTTTTTGGAAGTGTTGGTCTTGGTCAATCTTTATGTGGCAGTAATGAAAAATATTTATTATCTCTTCATGAAATATTGTAGTCCTTACGCCTGAGCGGATGTGACTGCTAACTCAGGTGACTCAGTGAGTATGTAAGGAAAAGAATTTACCCATGTACGCTGTTTCCAAGCTTCCCACGTGAAGAGCAGTTTTGCGTGGCGGCTAGGCATAGAGGGTAAAAGTCTGTTGCAGTCATGTTTTTGTTGTGACCTTCATCAATGTAGTTGTTCTCTGTGTCTTGGATTCCTTTTCTGGAAAATAGGGAGAGCAATAATAGTACCTTACCTCAAATGTTGTGGAGAATAAGTGAGTTAACATCTGTAAAGTGCTGTCATAGGTGCTGTTCCTACTCCACGCAGATCCCTTTCACAGACACCCACGCCCATTTCCACCTGCCCATTCTGCCTGCTGAAGGTTGGAGCTACTTAATAGTGTACATCTATACCCTTCCCAAGAAACTCGCCTATGGCTGATGGGAGCTGTCTTGCTGGTGATACTTGTTAGGTGCTCTACACACACTAGCCCATTTGGGGTGGCCCACAGCCAATAACCTACTGGTCAGGGATATAAAAGCCAGCACCCAGCACAGTTGCTTCTGGAAGGAATCAATGCTGGGCTACAATCACCACGCATAGCTCCTATGGAATAGGCTGAGGCTGGACACGCTCTCTAGAACACACACTTTTTGGGCTTCTTCCCTTGCCTTGCCCTGCCCTGCCCTGCTTCTCTCACCCCTTTACTTGTTTCTCTCGGTGACAGTTCTCCCTGGCTTGCACAGGTGTCCTCCTCTTGGGCCGTGCTAGGGAACTCAGCCTGAGACCAGTACTTCAAAGGGTACTTGGCTCTTAGTGCGCATTCAGTAAATGTTAGCAATTATTAGGGATTGAAATTAATCACATTTTGGGGGTCTAAATCAGGTGTATGAACTGGAGGACAGTTTATTGTTTAAAATTGAATAACTTGCAAATCTGTCATGAGAACTAAAAAATAAGTGCTTCCACAATCAATTATCTTTTAATTTGTTTCTGTTAATGGCTGTGCCTGAGTGCCTGAAATAGGCAAATGAAAGAGGCATCAGGGAGTGGTCAGGGCAAGGATGGGAGGCGCACACACAGCCGGGCCATGCCAGACCCAACTCCTTACCGGATGAGCAAGCGGAGTCTCAGGTGTCCTAGGTTCCGTGGTCTACGGGCTGTCACAGTGGAGAGGGGACATAGCAGGAGAAGAGGCAAAGCCAGGATGACTTGGAAGGAGAATTGGTCCAGTTCTCATTCGTTTATTGAGAGGCAGGGGACAGGTTTGAACCCTGGGGCTCAGTTTCTTGAGGTATTGTTTTGTTCAAATCATCAAGGCAGAAGAACCTCCCCTGAGTATTGGGAAGGAAGGAAGGAAGAGCAAGGAAGAAAGGAGAGGAGAGGAAGGGAGCTTAAGCTGTCAGCAAATCATGATCCTTCTTGCATAGCTGAGGAGAACAGGAATTATCTGTATGTATGATAGTGGACAAAGAGAGAATTCTGAGTGGAGCTTTACTGCTGACCTGAAATTTGTTGAAAGGCAGGCAGTATTCTCTCCTGGAATGTGTTGCCATCAGGGAAAAGCCTTTGCAAAGAGCTAAGGGGGCCATGTTGCAGGAGCACAGCCCCTCTAAGGAGCTGTGCCACAAGCCCAAGGTGGCAGGGAGTTTCAGAAGTGACGGTCAAAACAGGCAGCCAAGCCTGGGAATTTCAGCTTCCTCGGTCCAAATGCAATCTTGAAGACGCTCTCTTCCATTTAACATCTCATGGTCAGAAGATCAGAGACCTGTGCCTCAACTTGCAATTGCATAACACCCATTTCCTCGATAGTTTTTCTCCGGGAAGATCTGTCACTGTTACCCACATCATTTACAGCAGGTAAATTTGAGACACCGGTGTATATGTGAAACCTGGCTTCCTGGGACTTAGAATCTGATACTGATTTGCTTTAGTACCAGGGTCACCCATGTGACAAAGTAAAAGCAATAGCCAGGAGTGAAGATGGGTTTATCTGGAGGGAGGAGGGTAAGGCTGGCTGCCTCATTGGGATGGGAGATACAGAAGAAGCACGCCTCAGTGCCTCAAGTCCATCCTAGTGAGACTTCTTAGAGAAAGTGAAACTCTAAACTGAAAGAGGGGGAAGGAGGGCGCTCTGGAGCTCGTGTTCATGACAGTCAGCCAGGTCCGTGGTCCAGGCCCTCTGAATTCACTGCTCTAGAATGGCCACAGCTACTATATGTGGGGACTATTATAAAGTTAATCTTTCACTCCTACCCATGATCTTAGTCAACCCTCAACACAGTGATAGTGTTATTTCCTCCCTTTTTTATTTTAAATGAAAAAACTGAGGTTGGGAAAACTTTGCCCAGTTAGGAAGGTCAGCATTTGAACCCTGGCCATCTGCCTGAGAGTCTGTTCTTCTTTATTAGAGAAAAGAGCACAGCCCTGCTGTAAACACGTTTTGAGAGAGAGTGTGTGTGTTTTAGCATAAGACATGCCATTTTTTCTTTGTTTCTTGATTACTAATATAGTCACATGTATGAAAACCCAAAAAGAATAAAACTCTCCCTACCATCTTTGCCCCTCATCTACCAAGTTCTTTCTTTCCACTAGTATCAGGTACCCACTGATACTAGTTTCTGACATATTCTTTCATAGACTCTTCATGTTCTACAGGGAAAATATTAGATTATTTTCTTCTTGCTTTCACACAAAAGCATATTATAAACATCATTTAACACCTTGCTTTTTTCCAGTTAACTATATGCTAAAGACCTTTCTATGTCACTTTATAAGGAGCTTCTTTATTCTTTTATACAGTTGTATAGAATTCCATTTATGGATGTCCTGTAAATTATTGAATCGATGCTATACCGATGAAAATTTGGGTTGTTCCCTACTTTTCACTATTACAAAATGCTGCAAGAAGTAACCTTGTACATTTACTCTTGAGCACCTCTACAAGTACAGGTGTAGGTTAAATTACTGAAAGTAGGTATTGCTGAGGACAAAAAAATATGTATGTGTATGTACATTTTTGTGGATAGTCACCAGAAATTTTGTTGAGGTCAAAACAAGACACAAAGCACTTTTATCCCTCATATCATATTTTTATAGTTGATTTGCTAAGTTTACACTCAGCTAACATAGACCCAGCTGAGTTACTCTCATTGATTAAGTACCAAACTGGCCCCTGGCCACTCACTGTAGCAATGACTCCAAGACTCTTTCCTACCTTTGGCCTTTAGATCTTTTTCCTTTCTGTGCAGGTTGTAACACCAGGAAGCTGGACATATTTTCAAAGTTCTTCCTCTTGCCCTTAAACACATCATACTGGGAAACAGAGATGAGACATGCAGCTTCCTGTGATATTTCTTAGAGAAACAGAAAAAAGGCAGAAAGACCTATGTTCCCATCTTAGCCTTTTTATCTGTGTCATCTTGGATGAGTTTTTCTATCATCTCTGGGCTTCAATTCCTTTATATGGGAAAGAGGGAAAATAATGGAACTCATGAAAAGCAGTTGAAGTGAGGACTGAGATAGTGTGCGCAGAGCTCACCAAGCACTCAATAAATGATTACTATTATTTTGTAGAATCCTCCTAAAATCCATGCTTATAAACACAGTCTTTATATCTGGCCTCTGCCTGGCATCCATATTAATGACTCATAACCTCAGCTACCAGAACCATCTCATTACTGATGATTTGACTCTCTGTGAGCAATTTTATGAGTGGTCTGCCACATCCCATTGATAGAATGTTCCTCACGATACAGCCATATTAAGCTCCAACCACACTTGTAATATCAAAGGACCCTGGCTCATTAATTAGTTAGAAAGCAATTTTTCACTATTTAGTCCAGCACCTAAGCTGGCCTTCCGAGAGCACCAAGGTCTATCTAGGGTCAGATGAGCTTGGAAATTCTAAAAACAGGGCCACCCACTGCCACATAGTCTAATGACAGTTGTCTGGACTTGTGAGAAGCAAACACCCATGAAATACACAGCAGATATTTTCAGTGCTGATCTGAGTGCTGCTGCTTCCAATTCTCTTATTTCATCTTTTTTATATATCTTGACACCCAAATCAGCACACAGAGGTCTGTGTCCTCCGGGTGAAGGAAATTAACACTCTGAAATACAGAGAACTCCGATGATGGCAGTAATGCAATGATGGATTACCCTTATATTTTTTCATGCTCTGAATCCATTAAAAGGGGGGAATTTAATTTTATCTAGTCAGGACCTTCATTTTTTCCTTAATTGTTTTTTAAACTACTGAAATGAAAAGTTGCAAACAAGGCACATATTAGCTACTCATCCTATCCTAGCCCGTCCTTGCCACAGCCCCATTTTCTGTCCTTCAAAGAACTCAGCAACAATACATTCAAAATGGTGAGTCGCTCAGATTGTTCAGACAACTGAAGAAAAATCTGTTAATGTGATTCACAGTTCTTACAGAAGAGTGAGATATGAATGGCCAATATGTAAAAGGATTCCTCTGAGTCATTTAGAGTAATAAGATTCTGTTGCAGCTTCTTCCTGAATTGAAATCACTGACAATGTATTTGCATATTCATTTTTGGACAGTTTGATCTAAAAACCTGTCCATGGAGGAAGTCAGTCTAACATAAGAGAACTATAGGCACTTGAAAATACGGGGAAAATGGCCTTGAATAAACTGTTGAAAACTGAATATCTTGAGTGATATACTTGCTGTCTATTAAAAAAATCTGATAAAAATTTGTGGCAGGAATATTGACCTGTATTTGTAATTTTTTAAAGTATATTTTATTGATTATGTTGTTACAGTAGTCCCAATTACTTTCCCTTTACTCCCCTCTTCCCACTACCCCCCCCCCCCAGCAATCCCATCCCCCCTTAGTTCATGTCCATGGGTCGTGAATATAAGTTCTTTGGCTTCGCTCTTTCCTATAGTATTATTAACTTCCCCCTGTCTGTTTTGTACCAACCGATTATGCTTCTTATTCCCTGCACCATTTCCCCATTTCTCTCCCTTCCCCTCCCAGCTGATAACCCTGCAAGTAGTCCCCACACCTATGATTCTGTTCCTGTTCTGGTTGTTTGCTTTAGTTTGTTTTTGTTTTTATTTTTTAGATTCAGTTGTTGATAGTTGTGAGTTTGTTGTCATTTTAATGTTCATAGTGTTGATCTTCTTTTTCTTAAATAAGTCCCTTTAACATTTCATGTAATAATGGCTCGGTGATGATGAGCTCCTTTAGCTTTACCTTGTCTGGGAAGCACTTTATCTGCCCTTCCATTCTAAATGATACCTTTGCTGGATAGAGTAGTCTTGGTTGTAGGTCCTTGCTTTTCATCACCTTGAATACTTCTTGCCAGTCCCTTCTTATCTGCAAAGTTTCTTTTGAGAAATCAGCTGATAGTCTTATAGGCACCCCTTTGTAGGTAACTCTCTTCTTTTCTCTTGCTGCTTTTAAGATTCTCTCTTTATCTTGAACTTTTGGCATTTTAATTATGATGTGTCTTGGTGTGGTCTTCTTGGATCTAGCTTGTTTGGGACTCTTTGTGCTTCCTGAACTTGTATGTCTATTTCATTCACCAATTTGGGAAGTTTTCCTTCATTATTTTTTCACATAAGCTTTCCATTTTTTGCTCTTCCTCTTCTCCTTCTGGCATCCCTATGATTCGGATGTTGGCACGTTTAAAGTTTTCCCAGAGGTTCCTAAGCCTCTCCTCATTTTTTTTCAATTCTTGTTTTCTCATTTTTTACTGGTTGACTTTTTTCTTCCTTATGTTTTGAATCATTGATCTGAACCCTGGTTTTCTTCCCATCACCATTGGTTTTGTGTGGATTTTCCTTCGTTTCATTTAGCATAGCCTTCACTTCTTCCCGTATGCATTTGCCATACTTAAGCATATCTGTCAAGTCTGAGCATTTTTATCACCAGTGTTTTGAACTCTGCATCTGTTAGGTTGGCTGTCTCCTCATTTGTTGGGTTGGCTATCTCCTCATTGCTTAGTTCTCCCACTGGAACCTTGATCCGCTTCCCCTTTTGGGTCATAGTTCTCTGTCTCCTCATCTTGATGGGCTCCTGTGTTTGTTTTCCTGTGTTTTAGGTAGAGCTGTCGCACCTGTTATGTTGTAAGGGGAGGAGCCTTAGGTATTTGTCAGTACAGGGCGACCTGTTTCACCACATTGTAGCACTGTATGTGGGGGAGGGGTCTGAGGGGGAACAGTGCCACTTGCTCAGCACTTTCCCCTTTTCCAGGCACTTCTCACACCTCTCTATGGGACTGGTGCTTCTCTAGCTGTTGCCCTGGCTGTTGTTCCCAGAGTGGGTGGGTCTGTGGACGTTCTAGGACCATGGGGGCCCTTTAAACAAGCAGACTGTACTGAGAGACCGGCAATTTCTTCCTCCACCCCAACCCCCACTGGTTTGCACAGTCAGAAGCAATGAGGCTTGATTTTCCCTGGTGCTAGGACCTTGAGCTATGTGGTCTGGTGAGGAGCTGGGAAGGCTCCCCAGGTGTCCCTCTCGAGTTTTTTAAATGTTTGACAGTGCTTTCTAATGGCCTGCTGCTGCTGCTGCTGCCGCCACTGCTACTGCTGCTGTCACCACTGCTGCTGCTGCTGCTGCCACTGCTACTGTGGCTGCTGCTACCACTGCTACTGCTGCTGCCACCACTGCTGCTGCTGCTGCCACCACCACACCATATCCTCTCCACCCCAGCTTCACCTCTCCTACCTGTCTGGATGAGTATTTCTTCTTTATATCTTTGCTTGTTGGACTTCCATTAAGCTCTATTTTCTGGAACTTCTGGTTGTTTCTAGTTTTGAGGTAGTTGTATTCCTTCTTAGTTGTGGAGGGAGATGCAGCGTGTCTGTCTAGGTCTCCATCTTGGCCAGAAGTCCTTGTATTTGTAATTTTTGACTTTTATTCAATAAATATTTGTTGCAACCTTTTATATCATTGTAGATATTTGAGTGGAAACATTCTTATATCTGTTTAATAGGGTAGCCAATAGCCACATGTATACGAACTTTAATTAAAATTAAGTCAAAGTTTCAGGTAGCACTAGCTATATTTCTAGTGCTCAATACCCACATGTGTATATTGGACAGAGCTGCTCCAGGGTAAGCATCTATGTGAATGGACATTAATCTCCCAGACTGTATGTGATGGAGAGCTCTGCAATGGTTAATCAACTAATTATCAACCTCTTGTAAAAGCCTTGCCTCCTTATTAGTGTGAGACTTTATTCAGCCTGCATAACACCCCTAAAACATGGTTAGCTATGGGGAAGTAGGGTTGCAAATTAAAGTTCATGAATTCATGGTTCAAGACCTAGTTAAGCATAACTGCATTTTGTGTCAACCCTTCCAAATCTCCAAGTTTATACAAATTTCTTGATTTAAAAAAGAAAATTGAGTTGGGATTATCAGTGGACCTGTTTTGGTAAGCAGTGTTCCCCCTAGGGAAAAAAAATGCATCCATTTCATATATTGATGTTATTCAATTTATAAGCATATGCAGATTTCCCATCATTTGAAATAACACAAGAGTTGGGTCAAATCAATGCAAAAATGAGCAAACAAACTCCCCCAAACTTGGTAGTCTTCATTTTCTGGTAATGAATTTACTCTCAAACCTGATGACTAAGTTTACCTTGCCTTGATGTAAGAAAGGATATGAAGCAATATTATGTGTGCTTTATGAGTAAAAATTCCTCATTGTTCAAGATCCAAATGTTCTGTCAAAGATGCCTCTTAGGGAGTTAATGGCTGTTATGTTCCTCTTTCACTACCTGCTTTCCCAACCCCACCTACCACCAGCATTATTATTCTAGTAGATACCGTCAAAATCAACACTAACAAAGGAAGTTTTGAAAAGATAACGAAGATTCAAAGGATTAAACATGAACATCAAATGAATTATTCTATCAGCTTCATCTAGGGAGACAAAGGTGGTGATATGGGCTTATTTGATGTGTCTAAAGTAGCTAACTTTTAGAGGGCTAATTCTGTGCCAGGCACTGTTTCCTACACTCAGTATTTACTCATTATACGGAAGCCTCATTTCTCTGATGAGGGAACAGACAGGGAGAGGCTAAGCAGTCTACCCTAGTTCACATCCAAGCTACAAAACCAGACATTCTAGGCCCGCAGCCTATGCTCTTAGCCATGAGGCTCACTGCTTCCCTATTTGTGTCTTATGTGTGCTTAAACTGTGTGTTTTGTCCCAAGTACTGTCTGGTAGGGTAGGCTGGTTTCTGGAGCTGTAGGAAAGCCTCCAAATGTAGGGTGTGAGCCCTGTTGTTACAGAAACAGGGGAGTCCAAAAATCCCCAGAGCTTGCAGCTGGGGGATGGGGAGAAGGAAGCAGCTTTTAGAATGCCTCCACACGCCTGAGGCTGGTGGCTAGTGTCTTTCTTATGCAAATGGATTTAATGCATCCAAAGCCTCAGGCAGATGGGAGGAGTCTTGAACCAGGGGACAGTATGGAGAAAGCACACAGAGCCTAAGTAAGGACCTGTGAATGGTCAGAACTGTTTGCAACGCCCACTGCGTCAGATGACGCAGTCAGGGATATATATAAGCAGCTGCAGACATTTTAGCTCAGACTCTCTCTGGCTCTGGCTCGTGCTCTCACTCTGGGACTCTCGCTCTCTGACTCGGGCTCTCACTTGCGCTCTCGCTCTGGCTCGCACGCTCTCTCGCACGCTCGCTCTCAGGGTCTCGCTCTCGCTCGCTCCCTCCACGTGGCTTGGTGAAGGGGTCTCCAGGCTGCGTTAAGAGGCTCTCGCCATGCGGTTTTGAGAAGGAAAGGAGATCCGTGCAGTTTGCAGGAAGAAGACAGTTTGCAAGGAGGCTGAGAATCCAGGTGGTTCTGCATTGAGAGCTGGAGGGCACCACAGCACAGAAAGGACCTCCCCAATCAGATTGAATGATTGGCAGCTGCTGGTAAAGCTGAACTGTGTTTGGAAAGTAGGGAAACAGTTTCTCTGACTTTCCTAAAACTAGCCTGGTTTGGAAGGGGGGGGAAGGCAAGGATATGTGTTTGTGGGTATTTTAAAGAGCATAAGACTTAACAACAGAAATCCACAAATAACTAAATCTATATAACTGTTAAATAAACAATTCTTTTTCTTTTCACCAAACTCTGGTATTGAGAGTTATAATTTTGGCGGCGGGCAATCGGGCCCCTAACTAAAGAGCCCGTGGGTTTGTTTTCAACTGGAGCAGCCCAGGGGTTCTGTAACACTGTGGCTTGTGTCATGTCTTATCCAGAATGTGGAAGGTGAGGCTGAGTAACCCCTGGGATACTCACTCCATTCTTTCCTCACCTAGGCTGTACATGTTGGTCAGGCGTGGAGGGGAGAGAACCCTACTCTATACCCACCATGCTCTCCCCTCTCCCACTTGCCCCACCCAACAACCTCTCCTTGGTCCTTGCATATGCTTTCTCACGGAAAACCAGGAGTGGTGCAGTCCTAGTCCCGTTAGCCTACTCTTCTTTGTTGTTTTGGTGGACTTGTGGTAACCAGGCACTTGTGAAGGCTGGAGGGCATGCAATATCTCTTAGGAATAAAAAATTGTCTTTGATAGGATCAAGTTTCAGTCCACAGTCCCCTTGGGTAAGACAGGCCCCCAGCTCCAAAACATTTGTGCTTTAAGACCTCATATTAACAATTGAAACCCAAGATAGAGTTCAAAAGAAAAGAAATAAGATTTTCCTTTGTAGAGGCAAAAAATTAACCCTTCACTAATAATCATTTAGGCATAAAAATGAAAGCACAACATTGTTAAAAAGCAATGTATTACTCTTTTTATCCAGTTAGCTGGCACTTAGTTGTCTTGTAGTCTGGCTTCTCTTTTGGGGGAAGCTGTTGTGGATGGCATGCAGGTACCGTCAGCAGTCCTGGTGTGTTTGTGTGGCTGGGCTGGGAATTTACTCTCCTATCTCTTATCTATAGCAGGGTGACTGACAGAAGGTAGGGTTACAGGGCCAGACTGAAGGAGAGAATGCTCTTCCTTCTCTGCCTGGGTGGTCTCTTTGTTCCTATCATCCTAGAAAAGATAATTAGATACAGTTCTAGGGTGGGAAGGAATCTTAGACATCATACAGACCCACCCGCATTATTGTTTTGCTGATAAGAAAACCTGAACCTTGGATTGATAAAATGACACTCCCAAGGTCAGTCAAATGTCAGAGAAGCAGATCATGGATGTTATCCAAAGAATATTCCAATTCTGTTTCAAGCTACTAAGTGGAACCAATTTGTAATGTAGCTTTCTTAAAGGTGTTCAATGCTATATCTTGGTAAAAAGCCTCAGTGTATGTTGTTTGTGCATGAAGCCCTTTGGGCAAAGGGAGTGAGGCAGAGAAAGGTTTATAAAAATTTATTATTTATAATGGGCATTCTGCTACCTGCCTAAAGGGATTTACAAGGGCTTGTAATGAAATGGAGGCACATAATAAAGCTTTTACAGTATAAAAAAGAAAAAATATGTAAAAGGATAGTGAATAATTATATCAAACTTCTCAGTTAAATGCAGCTAAGGGAAATAGTATAAGTAACTCATTTCTCATTATCTGTTGAAACATGCTAATTCTCCAGATACAACATTCTTGGAGAAAAGTTGGTTGGTTAGCTCACTATCATTCCCCACTGATTCTAGAGCATTTTGTTTGTTTGTTTTTTAATCCCACCCAGGGAAGGGCTCCGGGGCCAGCAATGATGCTCTGACCCTTAATGCCAGAGAGCGGGTGGGGAGAGAAGGTGCTTGAAGGCATTATTGTCATGGCTTCACCATTACTCTGAGACACTGTCTTCTTGGTGCACTATTTTGACCCATATTGATGATCATAGCTTTTACCTGGGCGCATATGTTGTCACCTAATGATTTAGTTGTCTTTAGAGACTGTCAGAGTCTTTACCTCAAAATACAGGACATGTCTGGGCACACCCAAGGCAGAACTGCAAGCCAGGGAGACCTCATTAGAGGTCTGAATTCAACAGCATATATAGGAACCTACTGCATGCCCCACCCTTACTGAGGAGCAAGAAATAAGATGTGAATTGAGCCTGGTTGATAGATAGATGTGGGTCCATTGACTTATAATACAATATAATGACAAAATATGATATAATAGAACAGTGATCAGAGCAATGTGTTTGAGGAAGATAATAGAAGAACAGATTCTTCCCAGAGGAATGGGAATGCTTCCCAGGAAAGCTAACTTTTAATTAATTTTTTTTTCAACAAATAGTTAATAAATGTCTATATTCTCCAGGCATTGGGTTGGATACAGGGATGATTAAAACAATATTGGTCATCATTCTCATGGAACCTGAAGTAAGAGGCTATGTATAGAATGAAAGGGGACCCCCTGGAGTGTATTCTAGAAAGAAAAAAAAAAAAACAAAGATGAAAGGGGCACAGAAGCTAAAGAATGACCAGATAATGTAAGAAGCATGAAGGAACTTGAACTTGAGCTTAATCCTATAGGCAATGGAGACTCAGGGAAGGATTTAAGCAGGGGAGTGGCATGATCAGATTTGTACTTTCAAAGTTAATTAGCCCCAAAGATTTAATTATATATATTAAAAAGAAGAAACCATGAAAGTACTAGAAAGAACATAAGTAAATATTTATATGATTTTAACTTGGAAGAAAGCCTTCCATGTATAACATGAAAAAGTTAAAACCATATAGAAAAAAATAAATGTAAAAATGTAAATATTTAAAAGTTGTATATATAAGGGTCAAAGAAGCCAGTGACTCTCAAACCAGTAGGAGATAATTAACAGATGAATCACAGAAAAGGGGCCAGGAAATGACATTCCGCAGGTCCTCACACATATCTCTGGGATCAACAGGAGGAAAATTGTCATCACCAAACACAGAGAAATGAGAAGATGTAGCTAGATAACTTTGCAAATAAGTTGGAGACAGACCTATAACTAGACTACCTTTAGTTAATCAAACCATTAGTTAAGTAGTTAATTGCTTTAGTTTGTGAACCCAAATTAACCAGTAATGGAGAAATGGGAGTGAAGGAGAGGGGAGAGGGAGCTAATTGCTATAAAACCAGTTTACTTTGTCTACTTTGGGTGTGCCTGCCTTTGGCTGGCTGTGCCCCGCTCTGCAGACCCATGAATAAACAAATGCCTCAATTTGCTGCTGAAGTCCTGCGTCCCAGTGATTTGTTGTGAGTGTTTCTCACACATACAACCAAACAACTGTTAAAAGTTAAAAAGACAAAACAACTTTAAAGCTTTTAAAAAGTCAAAGAAGACAAATTGGGGAAAACTTAATAGTCTTGAGATACTAATGGCTCATATACAAAAATAAGAAAAAAAAAACACCTCTAGAAAATGGGCAAAAGAAGAAATTCAAATATCCAATTAAACAGATGAAATATGTTCAATCGCACAAGTAAGCTTAACAAATTATAATAGGTATATACCATATTTAATTTACCACATTGAACAAAGTCTTTTTTTTTTTTCTTTAATGCTAATGCCCAGTGTTGGTGAGGGACTAGAAAAACAGACACTGTTAAGCACCAGGGGTGTAAATGTGGTTTAGAAGAGCAATTTGTAATATGTATCAGAATGAATAGCTACATTGACTCAACAAATTCACTTTTAGAAATGTATCCTGAGAAAATAGGTCAATTCACAAAAATCTATGTTTCAAATGGTTCATTCCAATGTTGTTTAGAATAGCAAGACAAAACAGAACTAAAACCCCAAATAGCAACAACAATAAAAACCCACCAGGAAACAATGTAAACACTCCACCCTTTAAATAAAGGATTGGTTAAAAACACAATGGCACAGCCACTTTGATGCCAGGCAACCAAAAGAAAGGATGTAGCTCTATATTTACTGATATGAAAATTTGCCCACAGTATATTTATAAAGGAGTATAGAATATTATAGAGAACAGTTGTAGCAGGATCTTATTTTGTAAATACATGTTTTATGTACATATACATGAGAAAAAACCTGGGAGGAAAGATAATCAATGTTGTTATTTCTGATTATATCTGATATATTTTAAAATTATGTCCATAACTATTTTCTCATTGTTTTCCATCAAATATGGACTGACAGAGGAAATAAAGCATTATTGAAACACATTAAGATGACCACTTCAGGTGCAGAGGACCACGGATGTTTAGGAGGCCTGTGCCATAATGCAGGTAAAAAATGAGAAAGGATTGTGTTGTGTTGGGCTTCAGTGGTCCCCAACCCTGGCTGTGCTTTAGAATCAGCTAGGGAAGTATTAAAAATACTAATCTCAGGGTACAATACAAACTAATCAATTTAGAGTCCAGAATGGAGCCTTGACACTGGTTCATTTTAATCTCTGTGCTCCCACCTTGGCTACTGCCCTCCCCAGGTGACTAACATGTACAACTAGAGGTAAGACCACTATACTCTAAGGTGGCTATTTTCAACCTTTTTCATCTCATGGCACCCTTAAACTAATTACTAAAATTCTGTGGCACACCAAAAAATATATTTTTTGCTGATCCGACAAAAAAAAATAGGTATGATTTTGATCCATTCACACAGGGTGGCTATTGTGCTGGCTGTTGTCATTTTTTCATTTGACAGTCTAAGGGGGAAGAAGGCAGTGCCTCTGACTAAATAATCGGGTAGGGCGTGTTTTAAAAATTCTTGCAGCACACTGGTTGAAAATCACTGCTCTAGGGCAGTGACAGTTGGAAAGAAGTGGGTTTGATGTTTCATGGGTGGAATCTCTGAAAAGCATTCAATCTTAAGACACCCATGAAGCTAGCTTTAGTGGGTTTCCTTTCATTCTATATAGCTTACAACGTCAAGTGTATAGCTGAGGAATGCAGGGGCACTGGAAAATGCCTCTGCTGGTCTCTGGGCTAAGCTGCAGCTGGTGTTCAAGAACAAATCATGCATACCCTGTGAGCAGTCAGCAATCACTGGAGCAGGCAAAGCAGAGAGCTCGAACAGTGCAGAGAAAGGGTGACATTCCTTGTCCATGTGTGAGTAGGACAGTTGCTTCTATGATGGTTTTCTTAGGAGAGGTTTTGTTTTAAAGCTCGCTGGAGTTTGCTGTGTCGTTACTAATTGCAGTGTATGTAGGTGTCAGCTCACATGCCAATAACTGAGTGTTTCCAGCAACAGCTTCCCTGAAGGTTTAAAATTATGATTTTCTTTTAATTACTACCCTTCTTAAGAGGTGTTACTCAAACAGGAAGGAAAACTCCGCATATTCTCACCGGTCTTTGATGGAAGAGGTTGCTGGTGTAATTTGGAGAGATATCTTAAAAGTTGTCAAGTAAATACAGGTGAATTTTAATACATGGTGTGCACTGACATTTTTATTCTGTACAGCAACAGAGAGACTTTTATGTAACTGGGGAGAAATTATATCAGATTCTGGCTATGGCGACGGGGTTTCTTCCTTCTTATTGGCTGAAAAAATAAACGAAAGCCATTATAAACAGTATTAAAATATTAACCATGCCTTCCATAATTAAACACCCCCTTTAAAAATAGAAGTTACACACTCTGTCTTTCACTTCAGCTTTGACTTTTATCCCAACACTAGTGGTTGTAAATGAGCTCTGGTAGGAATCAAATTTTAAGTGACTTGACTTTGCAGAGAGGAACAGTGTGGAGGTGGGGGACATGACTATATCTTCTCTCCCGCTTGGGGTCAGTGTTTCAGTAGATGCGAGAGAAGCTGGGGAAATAGGACAGGAAATGTCAGCGCTTCCACCAGAGGTCAAGGGAACATTAAGATAATGGGCGGCATCCCAGTCCCAATGCTGACAGCCTCTTCAAAGGAGATCAGGGCTGTAAACAGGGACTCAGAACAGCTCCCAAAAGGCACCATGAGGTCAGGAGCATTCAGGAAAGAGATACGCGAGAAGGGGTGGGGGTTCAGAGAACAGCTCTGAGGTTACCCTTCCAGCCAGTATTTAACATCAAAGTGCATTTATCTGCCCTAATTGGCAGGTAAAAGTGCAGTGCAGGTGACAACAGGCCTCTGGGAACGTAACAGAAATTGCTGAGTTTCTTCAAATCTCTGATCTGCATGCTTCACTGAAACTGGTCCTCGATACCTGGGTGTCAGTCCCAGCTACAACTGACCCCAAAACTCCGAGGACAGAGGCTGTGGGATTCCCTGTATGGTCCACAGACCTTAATATACCCATGCAGTGACTTAATAAACTTTATCAACATTATCTCCATTTTATTCCTAAGGATATACAACATCTGTCCAGAAAAAGTCCAGCCATTTTTAATTTACAAGAACGGTTTGCATGATATCTATGTAACCTGGCAGCCAAGGGAAGGGGACTGGAATGCACCTGCATGAACAATGATGACTTCACTGTACTAGTCAGTGGGGGCAGTAGATCCCATTGAGTGAGCATGTATACCGTGTGGCTGTCACATTCAACATGACTGAGCAAAAAGAGCAATGAATCTGCATCAAATTTTGCATGAAGCTTGAACATTCCTTCATGGAAACTATTCAAATGATTCAGAAGGTTGCAGCTATGGGCAACTGGTGACTGGCAGCTTCATCATGACAATGCGCCCACTCATGCATCACATCTCATGCAGAGTTTTTTCGTGAAACATCAAATCATCCAGGTGACTCAGACCTCTACAGCCCAGATTTGGCATCCTGGGACTGCTGTCTTTTCCCAAAACTAAAACCACCTTTGAAAGGGATGAGATGTCAGACCATCACTGAGACTCAGGAATATATGATGGGGCAGCTGATGGAGATTGGGAGAACTTTGTGAGGTCCCAAGGTGCCTACTTTGAAGGGGACTGAGATGTCATTGTCCTATGTACAATGTTTCTTGTATCTTGTATCTTCTTCGATAAATGTCTCTATTTTTCATATTATGTGCCTGGATACTTTCTGGACAGACCTTGTACATGCTTGATGAATAGAAGTCAAACAACAACAAAGGATAGAGAATGAGGAGAAAGCCTTTTTCTCTTACCTTCTCTGTCTCCTAGACACCCATTTCCATTTCCCTCCCTAGAGACCACCACTGTTAGTCATTTTTAAGACATTCTACTAGAAATGGATCTTCTTCTCCTTCTTCCTCCCCCACAAACCCCTGTATATAAAGCACACATATGTATACAAATATGTAAGATATATGCACACTTTTTTTATACAGGCGAAAGTTGACTATTATCTATTTTACTTGTTCTCTTATGTTCACTTATCAATAGATTCTGGAGATCATTCCACATGATTCCATACAAACCTCAACTCACTCTGTGAATGACTGCACAACTTCCCACTGCAGGGTTGAACCCTAGCATGTCCAACTAGACCCCTAACTGCCCAGCTTTAGTTTTTTCCCCAATCTTTGTACAACTATCTTTATATGGGAATATTTCTGAGGAATTAATCTGTGGACATAACACTTCTGAGTCAGAATATATGCATTTTTTATTTTAATTGATATCAACACTTTTCCCTCCAAATCTTGAGTCAATTTACACTCTATCAAGAATGTATGATAGCCCTTGCTGCTGTGGCTCAGTGGATTGAGCGTTGGCCTGCGAGCCAAGTGTCGTTGGTTCTATTCCCAGTCAGGGCACATGACCAGGTTGCACGTCAAGTCCCCAGCTGGGGGCACAAGTGAGAGGCAACCACACAGTGATGTTTCTCTCTCTCTCTTTCTCCTTTCCCCTCTCTCTAAAAAAATTAAATAAAAACAAAAACAAACAAATAGATTATAAAAATAAAACAATCTTTTTAAAAAAAAGAATGTATGAGACCTTGAATATGTTAAATTAAAGAAGCAGTTCACTAAAGGTCACATATTTTATAACTCCATTTATAATAAAATATTCAGAATAGGGAAATCCTTAGAGGTAGAAAATAGATTAGTTGTTGCCAGGGCTGGAGGTAGGTAACAATAGGGAGTTACTGCTAATGGGGATTAGAGTTTCTTTTTGGAGTGATGGAATGTTCTGAACTTAGATAGTGCTAATGATTGCACAACTTTAAATATATTAAAACCCACTGAGTCATACACTTTTAAAGGGTGAATTTTTGTGATATGTAAATTATATCTCAATAAAGCTGTTATTTTTTTAAGCACAAGGATACCCATTTCCCCCTCACCCTTGATAGTTTATGTTCATAGTTTTTTCATCATCATTCATTCTAATTATAAAAGACTTTCTCCATTCTTCCGAAAGAGGGAAGACCAAGCAGGATATAAACAGGAAGAACTAAAGAGCTCTAAGGATTTAGACTGTCAACTTTACAGTCTAAAGGAAATGGAAAGACTGAGATGGCAATGGTTGAAAGAAGCAAGTTGTCAACCGTTGCCAGTAGATTCAGCAGCCTGGTAGGATTGAGACCTAAAAAATTCCAGAAAGGTATGAAAAACCCAATTTTCTCAGCTAAAAGAATTTTGAAACCTCCTTTTGCTTACTTCAGGACATTAATGCCATGTCTTCAGAAGCAAACCTAATCCAACTCCAGTAGAAAATACACTGAAACCCTATGGAGGTAAGGAAGGTATGTAAGCCAAATGAAAAGTAGTATTTTTGAACACAATTCCAGAGCTACTAATAGGCAGAAAAACTAACCATTGCCTGTCTCTTTTAAAGTTAACTGGTGTTTTCATCAAGATGGGTTTACTTTGGATCCCATTTCACCCCTTTTCACCTCTCACCTCTAGATTAACCCTGCTCAATTCTTTTTCTATGATGTCTTATATTTTAACCTGCTTGTGCCCTGTGGGATTAAAAGCTAAATACTCTTTAACAAGAGTAATCCCCTGAGTGGACATGTTTCTGAGATTGTTAGGCATTTGATCACACACACACACACACACACGCACACACACACACACAGGAAGAAGAAAGGAGAGGGCAGTATGAAAGTGAAGAAAATTGAGAGGTTGGAAATTTTCACCTTAATAATAATTGCCAAAGCTCTCAGAACCAATATTTGCACAAAAATAGGCCATTCTTAATTCCCAATAATAAGCTCATTTTCCCTTTTCCTTTGAGAGACATTAGGCCCAAAGGAATTGAACTCCAGCAAGGAGGGCTTTGATGCATAGATATTTTTCAGTTTTTGTGACTTTAGTAATAATAGCTAGCCCTTATAAAGAGAGCATTTAATATGTAGCAGTCACTGGTCTAAACACTCTATGTATATTGGCTCATTTAATCTCCACAACAATCCTATGAGAAAACCACTTCTTGTGTCTCTGCTATGGTCTGAATTACATGTCCCCCAAAACCACATATTGAAACCTAAACCCTCAATGTGATAGTAGTATTTGGAGATAGGGCCTTTGGGAAGTAATTAGATTTAGATGTCATGGGAGTGGTGCCCTCGTGATGGGATGAGTATCTTTATAAGAAGAGATACCCCCTCTCTCTCCTTGTGAGGGCACAGCAGGAAGGTGATCATCTGCAAGCCAGGAAGAGAATTCTTGCCAGCAGATCAAATCGGCCAGTGAATCACATCAGCTAGCATCTTGATCTGGGACTTTCCAGCCTCCAGAACTGTGAGAAATACATTCCTGTTGTTTAAGCCACATAGTCTTAAGGTACTTTGTTATGGCTGCCTGAGTTTATTAACACAATCACCATTTTATAGAGGATGAAACTGGGAACAATAGAGGTTAAGTAATTTATTAAGGACTAGAAAGACAATGATAGGATTAAAACCCATGTAGTCTGGCTCCAGGGTCCTCATTCCCCACTACTACGGTCCATTGCCTATGATAAAGGCAATAGTCCCCACATGTTCTAGCTACTCTTTTTTCTGCCATTTTGAGGCTCCAGTCTTACCCTCATCTGGACTTGAAAAAGATTGCATTGGTGCCTCCACGGTAGCCCTCAGCATGTTATTTCAGAGGATGTGACCTCTACTCACCTGTAAAGGCTAGAACTTCGTTTCATTTTTGCACCCCCAGCTCCTAGGGCAGTGCTTGGGTGGGTGTTTAATAAATCTAGATTTGAGTGGATATGTCTATAGTAAAGAAGAAACTGTCTAACCCTATGAAGCTTTATGAATAAGAATAAGTCACTGAGTTTTTTGAAAATAAGAATATTCCAACATGGGAGGTTGTTTTGGTACTAATTCAGCTAACAAAGAGACCTGCTTAAGTAGTTACCCAAAGCCCAAGATGAGACATTTTGTGCTGTTCTGTGATAATCTTGAATGGATTTGGGGTATGGCAAAAGGAATAACAGCTTTCTGTTTTGCTTTTGGCTCCTTGCTCGTAAAAATTCTATTGCAGGTTGGACTGCTGCAGAAGCAGACTCTGAGAGTGTACGTAGTGTGCAGAATATTTATTCAGGAGTATCCTTGGGACTCACACCTGTGAAAGGGCGGGGGTTGCAGCAGTCCTGGATGGAGGAGGAAGTGGAGATATAATACAGAGCCAGTGAAAGCCCTGGCCAACCCCATGGCGAGCTCTTGAGCTCAGATGCTCTTTTAGGTTGCCCCAGGTTGAGCCAGATGGTCAGGTCTTTATACTTCATCATGACTTAGCCACTAGATATGAGCTGCCCGAGAGGGTCATGACCTTGGATGAGATGGCTCATTGCAGCTGAGGCATTCCCTTGGGGCTGACAGCTGAAGGCTGTCCACTGACAGACTCCCAGAAGCTGGGGCAGCAGGTCTTTTACCTCAGGGAGATCTGGGTGGTATATCACAGTGTCCTCACATGAACATTACTTCGGAATGAGTGTTTTGGCAGCACAGGAGCCCAGCAGGCAGAGTATTCTCATTATTGCAGAATGTTACTTTCATCTCTCGAGCCAGATTTCCTTTCATGACTCTTGGCAGATGCCCAAAGATCCTATGTCTGTGGAGGATCTTTTTGAAAGATTTCCACATATGTTATCTCTCATATGAGATTCCCTTCTAAGAACATTCCACCTCCAAATGTCTCGCTTTAAACTCATTTTCTTATCTTTCCTTCATATCTCAGAGGAAGAAAGTCCCATTCTCTTTTCTCAGGTTGACTTCCTTTCTGTACATTTGACCTGACCCTTCTTGACAGAGCCTTGTATTCTCAATGATTCTCTCTCAAGCCTCCTCATTCTCTTTCCTCTGCTATGTAGGGTAAGGCTCTGGAATATTATCACAGGTGATAGGGTCTTTGTAGGGAAGTAACACAGAGACAATGGCATTTTGGGAGGAATACTGTCACAATTGTGTATAAGATGTGTTTGTGAATCTAGGCCTAGAAGCAGAATGATGTGCATCTCAGCTAGTGAAATACAATTCAGCACATCATAAACAGGTTCTTCTAGAAGCCTCATTAATAACACTTGGAGGCTTGTCACTCCGTTCAGTTCATCAGGGTTCAATTGGTAGAAGTCTAGTGGTGAAATAAAAGGGATGCGGGTTTCAACCAAGAGTTCCAGTGCCAGGAAGAGACATTTGCATAACTTTGGGCTATAAAACCCATGGAGACTGAGGCTATGGAAGACAGGAACTGCTGGAGTCCCTGGCAGTTCCTCTTAAAGGGTCTGCTCAGACTTACTCGGACTTGCTCCCTCTGAGCTCCAGCACCAGGGCAGCAGATTGAAAGGCATCAGAGACATACAGGGAGGAACTGAATTATCTGGCATCAGGGCAAGAGCTAGGGGGCAGCTTTGTCCCAGACAGAAATGATAGCAGAGACCATGTTCCTTTTCTGAGCCCTCCCCAACAGAGCCACAGAGCTGCCAGTGGGCACCATATCTGAGACTCCATCAACCCAACTCACACCATTTGCCCCACCCTGGTGACTCTCTGAGCCTCTGCCCCACCCAACTTTTGGGCCCACCCAAGCTATTTCCAGTGGCTTTTCCATACAAGTGGCTTGTTTGGCCCATGCTTCAGGCTTTCCTAAATTCTCTCAAACAACCAGCACCTGGCTTCAGTGAGCCCTAGGCCCAGCACTAGGAGCAGCCAGTCTTGGTTCACAGCTTGGCCTCACCTGGGCACCTCCAAACCCAGCACAAGTATCAGCCATCTGCAGATTGCTTTCTAGCTTATGCTGTGTGACCCTGGAGAGAACACAGGTGGCAGTTTGACCTTGGACATGCCAGTAGCAGTCAAGGCTCAACTACAAGAGGAAGGTGTACACAGTCCACACAGTGGGCACACCTTGAGTACCCAGCTTGGGTGATAGGGAGGCTGTGCCACTGGACCCTACAGGACACCTATGACATTAGCCCACACTACCAAGAC
The DNA here is from genome assembly GCF_987537825.1 of Furipterus horrens. Taxonomy (NCBI): domain Eukaryota; kingdom Metazoa; phylum Chordata; class Mammalia; order Chiroptera; family Furipteridae; genus Furipterus; species Furipterus horrens. The sequence goes on from NW_028327175.1 coordinate 46,143,255, forward strand.
ACGGAGCCAAAGTAGCTCTACCTAATATATAGAAACAAACAAGAGTAGCTGCCAAAATGACAAGACAGAAAAAAAACATGGTCTAAATGAAAGAATGGGACAAAACTCCAGAGAAACAACTAAACAAAATAGAGACGAGCAAGCTACTAGATGTAGAGCTCAAAACACTGATTATAAGGATGCTCAAGGAACTTAGTGAGAACTTTAACAGCATAAAAAAAGATCCCGTCAGAAACAAAGTATACACTAACTAAAATAAAGGACAATTTACAGGAAATCAACAGTAGAGTGGATAAAGCTGAGAATCAAATCAGCAGTTTGGAGTATAAGGGAGCAAAAACAACCTGTAAGAACAACAAGAAGAAAAAGGAACCCCCCCCCTTATCCCCCACAATAGAGGACAGTGTAAGGAGCCTCTGGGACAACTTCAAGCACAGTAGCATTCACATCACAGGGGTGCCAGAAGGAGAAGAGAGAGAGCAAGAAATTGGAAACCTATTTGAAAAATAATGAAAGAAAAATTCCATTATTTGGTGAAGGAAATAGACATACAAGTCCAGAAAGTGCAGAGAGTCCCAAATAAGATGAACCCAAAGAGGCCTGCACTGAGACACATCATAATTAAATGATAAAGGTTAAAGACAAAGAGAGAATCTTAAAAGCATCAAGAGAAGAGCAGTTAGTTACCTACAAGGGAGCCCCCATAAGTCTGTCAGCTAGTTTCTCAAAAGAAACTTTGCAGGGTAGAAGGGATTGGCAAGAAATATTCAAAGTAATGAAAGGCAAGGGCCTACAATCAAGATTGCTCTACACAGCAAAACTATCATTTAGAATGGAAAGACAGATAAAGATCTTCCCAGACAAGAACAAGATAAAGGAGTTCATCACCACCAAACCAGTATTATGATATATGAAATGTTAATATATCTTCTTTAAGAAGAAGATAAAAAATATTAACAATAAAATGACAATAAATGCATATCTATCAACAATTGAATCTAAACAACAAGGTTAATGAACAAGCAGAACAGAAACAGAATAATGTATACAGAGAACATTTTGATGATTGTTAGATGGGAAAAGGGTTAGGGGGGTGGGCAAAAAAAGTGAAGGGATTAAGAAGTACCAATTAGCCCTGGCTGGTGTGGCTCAGTGAATTGAACAGCAGCCTGCAAACCAAAGGGTCACTAGTTCGATTCCAGTCAGGGCACATGCCTGGGTCACGGGCCACATCCCTGGTTGGGGGAGTGTGAGAGGCAACCAATCAATGTTTCTCTCCCTCTCTTTCTCCCTCCCTTCCTCTCTCTCTATAAATAAATAAATAAAACCTTTTAAAAAATGTACAAATTGGTAGTTACAGAATAGTCATGGGGATGTAAAGTACATAATAAGAAATAGAGTAGCCAAAGAACAATATACATGACCCATGAACATGGACAATGGTGTGGGGATTGCCTGAGGTCTGGGGGGACGCTTGATGGAGGTGGGCAAACAGGAAGAAATTGGGACAACTGTAATAGTCTAATCAATAAAATATAATTTAAAAAAAAGGGGGGGAGTGTGGGTTTTGGAATCCAGGATTGTTTTTAACCCTTAGCTAGGTCACTTTTTAGGTGTGTTGCTCCCAACAGAGTATTGTTCACCTTCTCAGTTTCAGTTTGCTCATCTGGAACATGTGGCATAATAATGCTTCCTCAGAAGATGGCTGAGAGAGGGACTTGCAATGAGACGACATAGCTAAAGACCCTTGCATGGCTTCTGGCACAGAGGAAGCCCCAGAACACATAAGCTTCCTCCCCACTTTAAGGTGATTCCATTAAAGCAGTTGGTTCAAGAGAGTCCAGGGGGTGAGGAGCCACTTGGTTCTTTATAACAGATGGGCCCCAATTGCTTTCTAGTTTTACATTTAAACCTAATGTCTGTATCCCCATCCTGCCTTTATTGGCGAGACATCATCTCAACTGCAGTTGTACTATGAACTGGGTGAATGCAAAACTGCACAAAACAAACAAACAAAACAACAACTTGTAAGTACTAACTTCAGGGATGCTTTCAGAGTATCTTGAGTTCAGATGGTTTGTACTTCTCCCATTCAAGGATGACATGTTATTTCTGCAGTGACTAGATGACAAGATGGTTTCTTAGCACTGAAGGGTGCCTAACAGGACCTACTTGTCATGTCAGCCTTCCACTGTGTATCAGTGTTAAGTAATATAGTTTTTCTTGCTTTTGGATACTTACAATTCTTATTTTGTGAGCCTCTGAGAATTCATTTTAAGTCAACAAGGAAAGAATTAGCTACAAGGAAGGACGCAACAAAAATAAGCTTTATCGTGCAGTTGTATCTTAGGCAAAGAATTGGCCAGAGCTTTTCCTTGTTTCAGTAGAGACTTCAATACCTGCAACAGAATTAGGGAACAGCTAGGTTAATGCTTGTGTAGGTGAAAGGAAATAGAGTAAATAGACCTAATCAGATTAATCAGACATGTATCTGTAAGCAAACTTTGAAAAATGACTTTGCTTTGCTTTGAGAAAGTTTGTTTCATGACTGACTGAATTATTCTCTACCTTGCACGTCACCTTACTTGTTTTCTGGCAGAGGGACATAGAGGGAAGACCAGAGGGTCAGGTGCAGGCCTGGGTCAGGACTCTGGCTTTGCCACCTCCTAATGGTGTGACTTTGGGCAAGTTATGCAATCTTCTGAACTCCTTTCTCTTAACAGTAAAATGAGGTTTTAATACTTATTTCTTTGGATTATAGTGTGTACAAAATATCACAATGTATACAGAGTACCCGGAATAAAGTACGTGTTAAAAATGCTATAGTTCCTCTTTCCTTGCCTCCTAATTCCCAAAATATCCAGTGGGTTTTAGTCATGTGGTAAATATCAGTTGTTACCATTTACCTATTAGTTACAAATTCCTGATGCGGAATATTAGATGCTTAGTGCAGCCGTCAGCAAGTCTGGATACAAAGAGATGAAACTGCTCAGAAAGTTTAGTTCAATGGGTTTGAATCCAGGCTGTACCACTTATCAAATGTGTGGCCTTGGACAATTTACTTAAGTTCCCTATGCCTTCGTTTCCTCATCTATAAAATGCAGATGTCAGTACCTACCTCCTAGCATTACACTGAGGATTAAATGAGTTAATGGATTTGAGGCAATTATCATGGTCTTGGCAATGGTAAGAACTATGGAAGTGTTAGTTGTTACTGTTGCTGACTCTAGATGATGCATTCGTGGCTGCCTGCCTACTCACAGTCCCCATCTTTGGGAGTTGTTTCACCTTCCATCCCTTCTGTCCCCAGTGATGTTTGTATTATACAAATGGATCATCCATCCAAGTCACAGCTGTTTGGATCAGGAGTGGACATCTTATCTGAGCTGAATAAATCAGAACTCTCTCCTTGGTTTGGGAACAGTGAGCAATGGGTTGCTAACCTGAAAGGTCTGAGGCCTTTATCCAAGCTGGTGGGTGGGTAGAAAAAGTTATTCTGCTGAGAGAAGCAGAAAAGTGAGGCAGATATGAAAAAACAGAGAGGAGAAATTATATTGCCCTAAGGAATGGTGAGAGTCCAGGGAAAATGACGTGGAGTTCCTAAGATCAGCCTATGCTGTACGTTCTGTGCTTGAATTTCTACGAGAGCCCCAGATTCCTACACCGTCTGTGAGAACTCCAGATTCCTACACCATCACCCCCCTGTTCTCCACCTCTTCCTTGACTAACTTCAGCCATCCCCATCATATTAGCCACAAGTGCTCAATAGCCCTTGTTGTGACTACAGTATTAGTGCACATAGAGAACACTCTCTGATTTGTGTTTTGCTCTTTTTCTGTGCTGTTATCTGTGTAGCTGTGATTAAAACTCTGAACTTAAGCAGGAAGTGGCCTATCTCAGCAGTCTACAAACATATTTGCTCACATAGTTGGAGAATTCTGAAAACCTATGTATCCCCCCACACATTTTCAGATTGATATGTTAAAAGTTTTATCTTCATTTTGTAGGGGAGGAAGAAACTTTCCTCTATTCTCAAGGTTGGTCTAGTAATCAAATAGACATGAGATAGGTTAATAAGAAAAGATAATCAACTTCAATACATATATATGTATGGGAACCCTGCATATATAAGAGAGTCAGAGACCCTATATGCATTGTACATGGGAGGTTCAGAGACAGAAAGGGAAAATGGGTATAGAAGACATTCTGAACTAGAGATGAGGCAAGGCACCTTGGGGCTTCAGAAGCTACGTGCAGGGAGAGTACTTATTCAATACTTATTTGCCCTGCCATATAGATAGGTAAAAAGTGATTTCTGGTTTTCACACATATCATGGGCCAAAGTTCTAATTTAAAGTCTTCTAGGTAGTTAAGAGGAAAGAAAAATTACTCTTGAACCTGCAGGGTCTTGGTTGCCTTTACCTCAAAGCCATCCACATACCACTGAGGCACATCTTGGGGTGGCTTATTCTGAACCCCCACAATATCATATATCCTAGAATCTAAAAGTATATTGATTGCAAGACATTTATGCATTATGCTTATTGCTTTATGTTATCTATAGCTTAGGAGGTAAAAATGCTGTCAAATTGTGATCTGCCATTGTAAGATGCATCCCAATTTCAGAGATGTGAAAAATGTGAAAAAAATAGTCTCTAAGAATCATTGAAATGCAATTATTACCAAGGATATATATAATACTTTGCATATTGTAAATATTGACATTTAAAAATAAAAGTGCTACCTTCTTCTTATAAATGTATCTAAGGAATTGAAGCACTATAAGAATATGATATTCATCATGGTTCAGTTAAAAAATATAGATGAGCAAGATCCACTTTAGCATTTGGAAATTTTATCTCCCTGCCTCCACCCCTTGATTCTATATTTCCATTCTACTGCCCACACAGACTTTATTCAAATGTAATGTGTTCTTATATAAAAATATATTAAAGTCTTTTATTGGTTATTCCATCATCCTCTTCCACAAGAGAAATATGTATATGAATTAAAAATTTGTCTTATTCCCTGTATCTATAAAGCTTTAAATCTGTGCTATCAAATATGGTAGCCACTAGTCACCAGTGGCTATTTAAATTTAGATTAATCAAAACTAAAAATTTTAAATTCATCTCTCCATCACATTAGCCATAAGTGTTCAATAGCTACATGTGGCTCTTTGTGGCTAATATATTAGTGCAGATAGAGAATACTATCTAATTAGTGTTTTGCTTTTTTTTCTGTTATCTTTTTGAGGTAATATTGGATAATATTCCAGGTAGCGCCCGGAGCACATACAAACCACTCATCACCAATGGTCAGCCCAAATGTCTCTACTAACAAGACTCTGTATTCATTTCGTTTTCCTGCTATAACAAACTGTCACAAAATTCATGGCTTAAAATTTTTTTTATTATTATTTTACAGTTTTGGAGGTCAAAAGTCCTGAGATCATGGTGTTGGTAGGATTTCATTCCTTCTGGGGCTCCAGGGGAGAACCATCTTCCCCACGCCTTTCTTGGCTTCTAGAGGGCACCTGCATTTTTTGATTCATGGCCCCTTCCTTCATCTGCAAAGCCAGCAATGTAGCACCTTCAAATCTCTGACTCTGATTCCTCTGTCCCTGCCCACCCTCCTTTCCATTTTTTAGGAAATGAAAACATAACATCCCCCACCCCCTGCTTTGTGATTGCATTGAGCCCCCCTGGATAACCCAGGATAATCTCCAGCTCATCAAGGCCAGCTGATGAGCAACCTTAATTTCATCTGCAACCTTAATTCCCGCTGTAACCTCACATATTTACAGGCTCCAGGGATTAGGACACCAACATTTTAAGAGGCTATTATTCTGCCTATGCAGTCCCTAAAATCAGTTTGTCACTAAATTTTTCTTTTATTTTCTGGAAAAAAACAAGAGGACCATTTGGTGTTATTATCATTCCATGTTGTTTGCCTGCCAACAATGCACTGAGCTCTCCACTGAAACATATTTAGGAACAATTTTGCTCAATGTGCTTACAAATATGATTATTGTTAACATTTTCAATTATTTAACATTTATTGAGCACCAACCATGCGCTAAGTATTCTTCAAAACATATAATTAGTCATGGTTGATGCCTAAAGGGCTTACTATTTAAGAATTAGACAAGTCTAAAATTAGACAGATGCAAACATCTATAAATAGCAATGCTTTATGAAAGAACTGACTATCCCAGACAAGTCAGATGTAGTGCTTCATGTTATATATTCTCCAAACTCATCTCTCCTCCCATGAGACCTAGAAATGTATACTCTTCCAGAAAATTCACATTAAAGCTTTATGTAGACAGGAAAGAAGTATTATATAAATGCCAATTACAAGCAATTTTTAAAAAGATTGCGACAACTGCCTCGCATGATTTCAGATCTTATGACAAATAAGGTCACTTTGCATTCTGTCGTTAGTAGGATTTGTCTATGAAAGAAAAATGTCTCATAAAAGATGCAGCATAAGATTTAATTGCAAACTGGAGAAAGGAATTTTCAAAAGCTAGTATGTATTGTGAATTACAAGCCAAGCTCTCAGAGACCCAGAATCATTTAGGAGACTGTTTCACAGTATAACTCAACACGACCAGGAAACCATTTCTCCGCTTGAGAAGGCTGAACCAGCCATCATATTAGAGTCTTATGACAGTTGGTGAAGTATAAACATGTATACACTACTTGTTCTAAACTTCCAGTTAGTTTCCCTGGCAATAACTTGCTCCCTGTACTATTTCTAGGGAGGGGAGTCAGCAGAGGTGAATTTATTTTATGCATTTGCCCTTAAAAAAAAAAAAGGAAACGTGTTTACGATACCATTTAATATACCAATATGTTTTGTTTGAAAAACACTAGGGAAAAAATCACCTTATTCATTTTAATGATGAACAAACTGGACCCTGAGGTAAGGTGCATTGTCTAAGGTCATAAATCTAGTAATATCAGAGAGTTAGAATCACAGTCACCTGGGGCACCAGCAAGGTGCTTTTCCATTTCACCTGATGCCCTTTGGCTGCCTCTCATCCTGACTTTTTTAATCTGCTCCACCCTTCACCACTACCCACTTTTTGCCTGTAACTCTTTAAAGTGAAGAAGAGGGAATATGCCAGGTATCTGTTGTCCACATGTTCTTCTAAGGTACCAGGTGAATTGTGGAAACATCAACTATAGCTTCAAAGAAAGGCCCAAGTCATAAGGCTCCCTGAAGAACAATGACTTGATGCTCTCCTATCAGGATGATTGATGAGGGACCCAGCCACTTAGCACTTGGGGCACAAGCATGGGTGAAGCTTCTGCCTGTTCTCTCCACAGAGCATGAGGTTCCACTACAACATGCCAGCAACTACTGTTGTGTTTTCTGAGATGTGGATACATGGGACAGATTGTTATCCAAGTCAAAATAACTTAGTGTTCATCAAGCCATCTTCCCACAATCAGAGTAGCAGGTGAAGAGGCTGGAACACTGCTTTTTGTTCTAGGATCTAGTGTTCTTATTAGAAGGAGACTCCAGTTTCACTCTTTATACACTTTCACTTCAGGCTGAGCATCGTATCTTCGGCCTTACTTGGTTAGTTTTTAAACTGCTTGATACCACCTCCCTGTGATAGCACAGTGACTGCTTGGATTTAAGTCTACTTCTATCACTTATCACCGGTATAAGAACTGCTAAGTTTTAGGCCCCTGTATGTCTTGGTTTCCTCATCTGTAAATTATAGGTAATTTTGGTATTTATCTCATAGAATTGCTAACCAGGTCCCAAGAGAGAATACAGGAAAAACACTTAGAAAAAGAATCAGGCATATTATTAGTGTTCAAGAAACGATGCAGTTATTATGGTTATTATTCATTTGATACATATTGATGGAGCAACTACTGTGTGCTTGGTGCTGAGGAAGGTAGGAAGCAGGGCAATTAATAAATTGAGCATGTTCTCAAGGAGCTTCAATTAAGCCACAGAGGCTCTTTTTTTTTTAAAGATAGAGATAAGGTGAAAAGACCTAGGAAGCAACTGTCAAAATATATGGTGAATAATCGTTGGGGGTGGGAGTTCCAAGCAGACCTCACAGAGAGAGAAAGGATCAAGCAGGGACAGGAACAAATTGACTACAAGGCAAAGATAGTATCTTATGTGTATATTCCCAATGCCTAAGACAGGCAGTTCCTGCTCCTTGGTTAGAGTTTAGTGACAGGAAATTTCCAATTGCATGTAAAATTCATATTTCATTGTGAGCAAAGTGGAGCAGCTAGGCCTAAATGGATTAATTTATTATATCAAGACAAATCACATTTTCTATCACCTTACCACTGCATGGAGGTCAGACCTAAAATATACTTGAGGAGAAGGTAGGCTCAGGCAGTCACTGAACATTTTTTTGTTGTTGTTGTTCTCTAAGCACTACCTGACAGAATTGGAATTTGAGCCACATATGCACTTTTAAATTTTCTACTGGACACATTAAAAAAGGAAAACACAGGAGAAATACAATTTAATAACATTTTACTTAACTCAATTTAAAGTATCACTTCAACATGTAATCAATATAAAAATTATCACTGAGATCTTCTACTTTTTTTTTTTTTTTTGGATTAAGTTTCTGGAATCCAGTCTATAAATTTTGCACTTACAGCACATCTGAGTTCATACTAGCCACATTTTAAGTGCTCAGTAACCACATGTGGATATTGAAAATCTAAAAGTTTTAGTGAAATTAGCTATTAAAAGAAAATTATATACTTGAAAATATTTTATCTCAGAAAAACTCAATTTGGAGAATGCTATATGTTGCACACAGTTCTCTGATGACAGAACATACTAAGATTGTCTCAATAATACCCTCTTCAACAATTTTCTTCAATGACTTTTAAAAAATAAAGGCAAACACAAATTTAGTCTGCGGACTTGCTTGCCCTGGTGACTAATTGAGACATATGGATGAGTTAAAGCAAGATTTCCTTCTACAATCAGTCTTCTACTGACCTTCATTAAGGACAAAGAGCATTTTAATAGATGGAGCCTTCACCTTTAATAAGCCTTTACTCTGTTATTTCCTATGGAACCATTCATTAGATTAACAAAACAATGGTAGCTGGCAAATGACAGAGCTGTGGTCAGAACCCCAGGGATAGCCTATGTCACCATTAGAGCCTCAAGGCAAAATGTCACTCGGGCCACTGCAGCCAATCCAGTCAAGAAGGCATTGACCTATAATTGGATTCAGAGAGTTCAAGAGCTCAAGAGACTACAGATGGGGAGAGTGGATCCATGCTTTGTAACATCAAGTCAGCTTATGAAAAGGATGTTTGAGATCACAAACAAAGATTGATATGGGCCCGGGTGAAGCTTCCAAATGATATTCTTCTTGGTCATTGACTACTTTAAGGAGGCATATTTGTTTGTTGTTTAAATATATTTTATTTTGGAATAGTTTTAGAGTTATAGAAGAGTTGTGTGAACAAAAAGGGGGTCACATACTAAACCTGACAAGCTCAGGGGAGGCCTGTATGGCGGGCCTTACCCATTCAGAGACCTAATGTAGCCATGCAGGATGGACTGAAATTAAAACTTCCTAACAAAAACCAAGTCACGGTGAGTAGCCATGTCCTAGGCCAGTATCTTCCTTGACAAAGGTCAGTCTTTACCTTAACTGAGTGTGCCTATTATCTTTTTGCATCTGTAGTAACAAATACCTTGGAAATGTCAGTCATCCTCTTTTTCCAGACCCCTCAGGGCACTATCTCTCCCCAGAACAGGGTGTTCTCTGTGACACCATCTCTGTGTGCTGTAAATGTTAATGGTTAACTGTCTATGTGTCTGTTTTACTTTTTATTCAATCTCAGAGATTTCCCTGCTTTGCTTTCTCCCGACTCCCTAATCAATCACCAGTCCATTTAATGTAAACCCCCCTAAGGCTTCCCCCTTGATCCTGATATATAGAATAAGTGGAAAAACTGCCATTTTCTGGAGCATTTTCTCAATCCATTGAGATTTTGCTTCCCAGCAACTGTCATCAGTTGGGCCCAAATAAACTCCTAAAAATTCTCTACAGGTTTGGACATTCCTTATGCCGCCAGTTGCAAACATAGCACACAGAATTCTCATATACCCTCACCCAATTTCCCTTACAGAACCAAGGTACATTTGTCAAAACTAAGAAACCCACATTGGTACATTACTATGAACTAAACCCCAGAATTTACCTGGACTTAAAAAGAAAAATCTCAGCAGGAAGAGTTGTGCAAAAATCAGAGAATCGTAAGACCTTTTGATCTTTATTTAAAAAACAAGATACCTCCTATCTTGGAGAGAAGAGTGATGGGAATGAAGGATACAGGAGGCAAAGTGATGATATCAGCCCAGGAACTCACCTTCCCAGCATGGACACACACATGAACTTTTATTATTCAAGTCAGATCAAAGCCCACTTCCTTTTGAAGCCTTCCCCATCTTACACCAGTAGTGAATGTTCTAACACTGGAGAACAAACTTCTTTAACACTTCCCACATTGCCTTGCCTGGCACTAAGAGATACTCAAAAGCTAGCTGAAAGAAGGAAAGGAACGTGAATGTTCAAGAAGCAATTATTACAGCTTTCCCCTCCTCGCTTCTTGCTACCCCCAATCTGTGTTAGCTAATGTGCTTTCAGAAAGGCCCTCTGAAGTTTTCATGCATGAAGAGTTTGCACTGGACTCTTTTCCTTTTGAATTATTGGAAGGGAGCTATGTATCTCTAAAGGTATATATTCTTAGGAATCATCATGGATAATATATCTTAGCATAATTAAGGGAAGCTATTCTTGCTCTCAAATGCATTCAGTGGGAATTGGGTTTACTCAGTTAACTACCGACTTTCAATGAGTATAATTTGAGCAACTGCTATATATTTGGCACTGTTCTAGGTGTGCTCTGAGGGTCACTTCTGTGGGAACACTGATAACACAGGATGTTCCTCTGTCTGCAAAACTCTTAAGTTCCTTTATGATAAGGACTGAGAGAATTGTTTTATTTAATCTCTCTCATCCTTATATTTTCAATGCCTAAAACAGTCAGTCACCCAATATCTAGTAGATGCTCAATAGTGTTATTGAGTCATTAATGGACAAATAATTATTGAATAGATAGATGGTTGAATGAATGAATAAATGAGTTAATAGACAAGTAATTCCTAATCATTACTCTTAAGGTGATTACACTCTAAAGAGAAGCAAACAAATTATTATAATGCATGGTAGAATGAAGTAAGTACCATCAGAGGTGAACATGCTAAAAAAAGTGCTGTTTAGTTTTAGTTGGAAATGTAACTCCTGAGAAAATAAACAGAGGTCAGTGGCTCTTGAGACTGTCCAGAAAGGATGAATAGAATGTGATAATCAGGAGTGGGATAGGGATTGAGTGAAGATATTCTAGCCTGAGGGAGCAGAGTGAAGGAACACAGCGAGGTTGGAGGGAAATTATTAATATGATACTTGAAAGAGTTTAGTTTTTGATAGCTTAAATGGCATGTTAGGGAAAAGAAACAGGTTTCACACCCTGGGTCCACATTCTGGATGTCCCTGAATGCCTGGATTTGCTCATTTGGAAGTGATAACAGACACAGATAAATCCCAGGGAGAAACTGGCTCGGGGTGGGAGCAGTAAGATCGGTGTGTGTCAGCACATCTTCCAAAAGCGTAATTGGTCTGCGGAGAAGATCGGAACTGCAGGAGAGAAAAAAGAACTTGTGATAATATGATGATGTACTTTATCATGAAGTTCTGTGATGAGAAATCAGAATTTCCTTATGTTTGTAATCTAGAAGTCTATACCATGTTTAAATCACTGTATCTGTACTGCCAATGAAATGCAAGGAAAGCCATTAAAGCAGTTTTGTTAAATAAGCAATGAAAATATTAGTAGCTTTTGAACTTAATGCTTTTTCTTTATATGTTACATTCAAAGTTATGTGATCAAGCTGGCCTGAGGTTTTTGAACAGAAGCTGAACAGTCTACTTCATATTGTTAAAAGTGAAAAATCTGCTGAATTGCATTAAAACTACTGAAGGGATTCAAAGGATAAAATATTAGCTTCTCATGAGGGCAAAAAAATTCTTAGTTACAGCAAAGAAATCACCCATGGGCATCACATTAATGCCCTTTATTTCAAGACTTCCCATTGCAGTGGTATAACTCTTTGTGCTTCTGTGAAAATCTTCTTTGGAAAAAACACATTGAACCACTTTGCTGGGTGGTTCCTGTTTCTTTCAATACAGGGACCTTCTGCTGCTCTGGCTGGGTGTCTCAGTGACTAACTCTGTGAGTGGTAAAAAGCCCTCAGTTCCCAGCTCCGGGCTTACTGGGTGTAACGATAGAGGCTATCATAGCAATAATGGCTGGAGGTGCTGTGTTTGCACATCTGCGGTGGCCTTCTGAATTGAGTTTCAGGCCAGAGTCAGGCAACCCTCCTCCCCCTTTATTTTCACTGTCACATTATTAAAGAAAATGAGATTATGGCACAAATCATCCTTCACGTGACTCCAGGATAGAAGGTTATCGAGATATTACAGAAATAATTCCATAGCCGCCATAGCCCCTGACAATAATTACAATGTGACCACAGGGGATCACCTCCTAATAGGCTTTTGTGCAGTCAAGTCAGAGTCTGTTGTGTCCTCTGAGTTTGGATAATTAAAGTTGTGTCCCAGAAGCCACATGTGGTAGCTCATAATTATGTAGTAGAGTCTAAGAGGAAACTGAGGTGACTGACACCTGGACTGGAGTGAGGACCAGGGACCCTGGTGACAAGAGAGGAAGAAACCAGTCGCTGGTTTGGGAACAGGGGGATGGCATTCACTCCACAGCCTCCATTGCTTTATTTATCTTAAAACAAAAATGAGTAATTATAGCCCTTCCCAGTCTAGTCCCTTGTCCTCCAGAGGGACTTCCCCTAACCCTTTCCTATTGCCTCCAACAAAAGAATGGTAGCTGACCTGGGCAATGAAGAAAATAGAAATGGCTTATTTAAATACCATAATGGTTTGATTATTTAATCATTTGCGTGCTGAGTGATTTGCATAAAAGCAGGAAAAGGCCCATGTTGGAATTTGGCCCCTTTCTCCCCCTGCTCCTTACTGGAGAAAAGCTCTTGAAACATGGCCTCATTTAAGCTCTTGAATTTTAAAGAAACATGAACATTGGAAAGCTTAGATTTGTTATTTCAGGGACACACTATTACAAAAGAAAACAAACCCAAAGACCGTATCCTATTGGGCCATATTTCCCCAGTCAGTCCATGGCTGTCAAAGAAGCAAAGTAGTTGATTTTTCCCATGTTGCATGTTCTTGAAAAGCCATTTTCCTGAACAGGATAGGCAGAGTGCTTTGGGTAGTGGGTGCCTTTTCAACATTCTAAGACTGGGTCCCAGATTTTCTAGATTCGACACGTATGAGATGGCTATTTTACGGTTCTGTTTAAAACGTGAAATGTTAGTACAAGACATCTTTTTCTTAAATCTTCAGACCGTTTAGAGAGTCTTGGAATATACTTCTAAAGGGCTTTCAATTTCTGAGGCTTAAAAGTAGAATTCTGCTTTATTCTAACATAAGACATTTTTTTCCTCCAAGTTTTGCCAGGTAGAGAACAAACCCCTTCATTCTTTCCAACACTGCAGTCCCTTTTGAAGCACAGTAAATTTATTCTTCACCCAGTGCGAGAACAACAATTGATATTCAAAATGCTGCCCTTTCCTAAGGCTTTGGCTTCATGAAAATGAAACATATTTTGTACCGAGCACCATATGGTGTTTGTGAAGAGTGGACACGCAGATGCTTCCTAATTAAAGCTTTAAAGTTTGTCATGAGAAATGGCAGCCACAGATGATTTTGGCTGGGCGTCTGTATGGGAGGGGGTAAGTGGGAAGAGATCCCAGAGAGCTGGTGAAGTGGTAGGCTGACTCCCAGCTCTTTCAGACACACTCTCTGATTGGTCCTCAGGGAACAGATAATGGCAAGAGGCAGTTAATTTGAAGATAATTGAGAGATTTCTTTCCTGTCTTCACACAATAAAAAAAGGTGTCTGGGCCTCAGCTGGCACTTGCATTCTGGCAGGAAGAAGAGGGCCAAAATGGGTCTGCTAAAGCTGCCACCTCATTTTCACTTCTCACACAAGGCTGGGAAACCCCTTTCCTGGCCTCTGTACCCCGCCCCCAACTCTCAGTTCCAGCCACACACCCATGTTTATTGTTTCAACACATCAAACTATAAATAAGGGTTCCCAACATAAGAGGATGTTAGAGGCCTAGGAATGGCTCATTCTTCTACACAACAAGGGCTGTGCCTCTAAACACACAAGCTCACCAACCAGTCAGAAAAGGAGCACCCTCTCAGACAGCATTTTCTTCCAGAAGGTGAATTTGTTTTTTGAGTCTTCTTTTTTTTTTTTGCCTTTTTCAGCATCCTCTCCAACTCTTTTTAATTCTCTTTTAGGGCAGCTTGCTTATAAATTCTAGGAAAACCTTAAACCAAGTATGTAGAAAAATAATCTAATTTCCTCTTTTAACACATACACGTGAAGAATGACTGGAAATTAGGATTACATAAGTGTGAGAAAGAATGTGGCTCTTTTCCTCAGCCCTGGAAAACTTAATGGTGACAAGCTTATGGGCATAACATTGATAAAGAGCTTTAAAAAGTGAAAAGCGCCAGATTCACCAGATTTATTTCTCATCAGCAAAGCCCCAAGAAAAAGATTTGAGGAATGGGCACACGGGCCAGGAGAAGCAGGGGGCAATCTGAATGAGAAAGCGGCTGGGAGAAGCGGAATTAGGTGATTAACACAGGACGGCTGGGGGTCATTAAAGGTAGCTACACAGCTGGGTTTGCTAATCTGATTTAGCTTTTTTTTTTTTTAAGTGAAATCTATTTTTCTGTTTTTCTGGTAAATTGGGGCCAAGAAAGTTTTCCTTTCCTCTGAGCACTGAAACTGGGATGGTGTCCCCACCAGAGGGCTGTCTTTAATTTTGTTCCCGGGAGCCACAGTCCTGGAAATATTGGTCTATGTTGTCAGTTCTGTGTTGTGATGACACAGAAAAGGCAGAACGGGAATAAGTGCTGGGACCATGGAAAAAAGAAAGCAAAGAGATAAGATCCAAACTTACAGAAGAGATTTCCAATATAAATGAACAAATGTTTAGTATCAAGAATAAAGAATTAAAAGGTGTGAAATCACAAAAGAAAAATAAATAATCCAATAGAAAAACCAGGTCAATGACAGAAATAGACATATTATGGTAAAAGAAACACAAATGATGGATATACAAGGGAAAAAGTGCTCAATTTCACAAGTTGGCAGGAAATGTAAATTAAACCCAAATGGGAACCTATTTTATGCCCATCAGATTGGCAAACAGTTGAGAAGCCTGACAACGTGAAGTGCTGATGCGGATACATATAGGGGGATTGCTTCTACACTCTGGAGTGTGTGTACATTGGTACCACAAACTGGAAAATGATTTGGCTTTATTGACTCACCTGGTAACTCTATTCCTGGGCGTATCCCCTAAGTAACTTCTGGCATATCTACAACAATGGTCATAGCACACTATTTGTGAGCAAAAAACTACCCAGACAACCCAAAAGTTCATCAATAGATTAATTTAATAACAGATAGTGATAGCAGAGTATTATAGAGCAGTGAAAATGAATGCATGAGAACTGTATACATTATGCAGAATATCACAAATAATATTGAGTGAAGCAGAAGAAAAAAACAAGTTTTACAAGATTGTATGCAGTATCATGCCATTTTTCTAAAGCCCAAGTCAAACAATACATTATTTTATAATAGTTGATTCTTGTTATTCTCAGTAGTTAAGTTCTTTGTAAAGTTACAACGAATATTTCCTTATTTATGAATTTATGAAACTTTTTTCTGAGTTAATTATTGCATTGCTTTTCTTTTGCTTATTTTCTATGTGTCTATTTATATTTAAAAAATTAAAATTTCAACAGTTCTGTCAAATATTATTTTATTGTCCAAACACCCAAAATATTTTATATTAGTTCATTTCCCCCCTGGGCAACCTCCTTCTTTGAACATTCTCCCAACCCCTGTGGCTTACTAATTTTTTTGAATGCATAAATTTAGAATTGGAACTCCTGGGTTGATGCTGTAATTTTCTTTTCTTTTTCCTTTTCTATTTATTTGCCTTTTAATGCAACTATCTGGGAAATTCTTGTCTTAACTCAGGCAGCCACAACAAAATACCATAAACTAGGTGGCTTAAATAATAAGAACTTATTTCTCTCACTCTGGAAGCTGGGAAGTCCACGATCAAGGTGCTAGACTATTCAGTCCCCTGGCAAAGGCCCTCTCCCTGGCTTGCAGATGACTGCTTCCTCACTCTATCCTCACATGGCAGAGAGAGGAAACTTGGATGTTTCTTCCTTTTCTCATAAGAGCACTAATTCCATCCTGGGACTCCCTCCTTGTAACCACATGTAACCCTAATTACCTCCTAAAGGCCCCACCTCCTAATAACATCACATTAGGGGTTAGAGCTTAACATATGACTTTGGCAGGGTGGAGGGGGCGTGGTGGATGGAGCGGGCACAAATGTTCAGCCCATAACAATTTTCCTGACTTCATTGTATAACCCTTCTATTGAATTTTACATTTCAGCTCTCCTATTTCTAATTTCCAAGACCTGTTCTTTGAATGCTCTTTCCCTTATCTCCTGTTTGTGATTCTAATGCTATATCTTCTTGATGGGGGATCTTTTAACTCCTAGGCCTGGGGGTGACACTGTAATGGGGTGCAGAGCAAGAGTCCCCTGAAAATAGGAAAACAACACCCACATTCCTCAATTGGGGGAAGGGGGAGTGGCTGATATGGCATTTAGGATACATAGCATAACATCGTTCGTTCGTTCGGCAGCCGTCCGTCTCGAGAGACGATGGTGTAGCTTCTTAAGAGTCTATCTGCACCGCCGAGAATGGCTGTGCAGTCCGACTCGGGAGTGACACGGTATCTGTCTCCTCCCGTGTTGAATCGACATCTTGTGATGACGCTGGAGTGTCCTCTCCAGTGAAGCTGAAGCTACAGAGCCTGGACAGGGTGATATGGAGGGTCTGCTGTTGCCCATGCAGCAGACCCCCCCTCTCTTCGCAGCTGAAGGATCCAAGGGAAAGACGGAGTCAATACAGCTTGGCTTCAGGTGCGCCGCAGGAGTTGCCGGTGTTGACAACAACGTCAGACCGCCTTAGGGACTCCGGCTCCGGATTTTCTGTCGGGGTTTACTCCCTTAGCCTTTCCCCTGAAGAGGTATGCCGCAAGGCAGCGGAGGTTTTTTGGAGTCAGAGTTTTCCTTCTCTGATGTGCCCTGACTGGAAGATCGAACCAGCGACACTTAGCTCGCAGGCCAACGCTCAATCCACTGAGCCAAACCAGCCAGGGACATAACAATGGCAAGTTAATAGCTCTGCCTTCCTGAAGGGAAGAGAGCTGACGTCCAGGACAAATTGTGCATATGACTGTGAGAACACTCAGGGACTCGTGACATAGCTGGAGGGAGCTCATTTAGGCCTGTATGAGAGGCAAGGGGCAGATGTCCATGCGTATCTGGGAACTTTTGCCCTGACTAAAGATGGCAGCCAAAAGAAGATAAAAGATATGGGGGAACTGGCAAAAATGGCAGACACTAACTTATCATAGGAGGGGCCAGATGTGATGTCAAACAGGAAGTTCCAGGCCAAGCACTGAAATGAAGGTGGGCTGAAAGACAAG
Source organism: Furipterus horrens (assembly GCF_987537825.1). Lineage (NCBI taxonomy): Eukaryota > Metazoa > Chordata > Mammalia > Chiroptera > Furipteridae > Furipterus > Furipterus horrens. The sequence continues at coordinate 46,161,035 of NW_028327175.1, forward strand.
GAAAAGCTATACAGTCTAGAGTAAGAGAAGAGCTACTTCTGCTTTTCTGAAGGACGTATGGAGAAGCCACTCTTTTGGGACATATGCTCCCCTGGACTCCACAGTGATCCAGTATAACACAGCACATATTTTTCTGAACCACTAGGTGCAGCGCACCCCAGATCCTAAAGGAGAGGGCTGCGGTGAGAGAATGGTGACTCTGAAACCCACAAATGCACATTCCAGAGAAGATGGAGATCTGTTTGTGTGACTGGCTTAAGGACAAATAAGGATTAGGGGAACTTCTGAGCATTGGCATGGTTTTGGCTTGTAGCCTTTTGGGAAGCAAGGGAGGCTCTGGGTCTCATGGGAAAGGAGAGCTCTGGGCAGAAGTGCTCTTGCCCCTCCTCCCACCTCAAGGTTGGGACCCTGTTAATAAAAACCTATTTCCTTTAACACTAATTGTTGGGTCATATGTAAAGGCGCCAAGTGGCCAAGCCCGGTTTGCTCGATAACAACACCCGCCACTCTGCTCACATTCCATTGGTAAAAACTAGTCATGTGGCCCCTTGATATGCAAGAGGCTGGACCACGTCATCTAGCGGGATGTCCAGGAACAGAGGAGAACATTAGCAGCTTCCTTCACAGAGGATTTCCTTCTTACCTGATGAGCTCTGGTTCTCTGTTCATTTTTAGTAGTGAAGCACTGAAAAATGTGTTCCAAGCTCTCTATATGTAGGTAGGACATGTCATTTCTTAACTGAAGATGATATAGTAGCTAGCTGACCTTTCTGTTGAAGGAACCTCAAATATCAGTGTCTGAAGCTGTTTAGCACCAAGGCAGGAGTTCATTTTTCAGGAAAGAATCTTCCCCTCTTCTGTCTGGGGGTGCATGCCTGCACTTTTTGAAGCAGAAGGAAAAGAGAGATTGTGGCTTCTCACAATTCATACCCAGAAATTCACTCATTCTCCTGAATCAATATTCATGCTTCACTCCCACCCACCACTCTGTGTCTTATATACCTGAGTAAGATTCTCTCTGATTCAATTCATCCAGAAACTAACCCTCAGCTTTCTTGTAGGAGTGAGGAGAGGCTGAGAGGTGGGGCTGGGAATCCCACAGCTCCACGTTGACTTCAGTCAGTCCTCTCCTTTCCTGCTCTGCATCTCACTCTGCCCTTCAGTAACACCTGCTGGCACAGAGTCCAGGCCTGCAGGGTCAATGAGCCTTGGGGATCTCACAACAGCAGTCCCTGGGATTGTAGCCTCCTCTGCTCTGAAAATTCATTACATTGCTTCTCTGTCTGTAATCCTCCAAAAATTTGTTTCGGTCTCTTATTTGTTCTTGTCTATCTCTCATTCTCTTTGTCCCTATAATTGCATACTTTAAAAAATTTTTTACTTTTGTTTTAAATGGGTTTTGGAAGGGAGATGATATAAACATATGTGGTCAATATTCCATATTTAATGAGAAGTCTGTAAGTAATTTTGATAATGGATGATTTTATAATGCTTAGTATAAAAAGGACAAATAAATTGTATCACTAGTGTGATTTCAAGCATGGAATAATTGATAGGAAAATATATGAAGGAAAATATCAAAGTGTAAATTTTTGTTGCTTACATCTGAATGATAGAATAATGGTGATTTATAGTTCCTCTTTAATCCTTTTATTTCCAAGTGTCCTTATTGAGCATGAAGGAGTTTTTGTAATCAGAATAAATATTTAAAAGTTTTCAAATAAGAGTAATATCACAAAGTGAGAAAATATTGAGAAGAAATTAAAAATCATCTTAGTTGGAATTGTTTTCCTCTGGGCATAGTGTGCACGTTTGAAATTGGACACTGATGATTCTATCGCCAATGAGTGTTAAGGACACATACATAATGTATTTATGATATTAGTATTTAAGATAGGTGTTTGCAATATGCCATTCTATTTATTATCAAATTATTACAGTGATCATAGAGGTACTATTTTCTCCCTCATTTATAGATGAGGAAACTAAGGCACACATGGAGCCTCATGGTCCTGTGCTGGTAAGTGACAAAGTCGGGGTTTGGACTCAAGTCTTGCCCTATAGAGGCACCCTTAACCATTACATTATAGTCTTTTATCACATATATTTATATATGTATGTATATGTCCTTATCTAATCCTTCTACGTAGGTGTACTTGTATCTACACATGTGCTCATATTGTCAAGAGTATGCATTGTCTCTTGAACAAATTGCGAAGTGAGAATTAGAAAGGAGGTCAACAGGGCATCTCTCTGGGAGCTGTGATAATAAACAACAGAGGTGGCTCTATAGCTGCTGGATCTAAAGTCTCATCTCCTTTCCTTTCTCCCACTCTTTTCTATACCAATAAATAGGCTCCCACACATGAAATAAGAGAGCCCTGGGCTTCTGAGTATGTTCAAGAAATAAGCAACACTCACACCTGTTTGGGCTTATGTTTCCTCACAGCTCTGAAGGTACAATTATGGCCCTAACTCTTTGCTTTGAGTATGGTGGGTGGAGGGGACTTCTTACCAGCCAGGATGCATTAAAAGTTTGTGGCAGCTGTGTAGAAACTACTACAATGTTTCCCATTAAAGACAAATAAACTAGTTTAGACTTTCCAATATTTACAGGAATATAGCAGTTTGTAATGCTGTTGTTCTTTCCATTCTATTGTTTCAGAGATATAGTTAAACAGTGCCACATGTAAAACTCCCCAAGGCCCTGAGAAAGAGGTGTTTTGAATGATTTGGGATGGTCTAATTTTCTGCTCACAAGTTTTTAAGACTTTCTTATTGGTAGTAATTCCTAATGTGTAGGTGATATTCCAAATATATTCCTTCCCTCCCTGGGGACACATGCTTGATTCTACTTGGAAAAGGATTTATTATGTACAGCTTTTGTCTATATAGGTCTCCTTTGTTTTATGAAAGGGTACTGTACTTCCTCAGACTAGCTTTTTCTCTTTTAAGGAGAACTTTATTGAGATTCACTCATTTAAATTATATAATTGAATGATTTTTAGCATATTCACAAAGTTGTGCGACCATCACCCCCATCAATTTTAGAACACGTTCATACTCTGAAAAACAAAACAAAACAAAAGCTAGGACCCAGATCATGCTTTCTAACGCCATTCTTCCATAAAAGGAACCTTGGGAAAATGGTTGATTCTAGGACTGGGCAGGAAATATAGAAGATGACCCTGAAGCATCTTGTAGTGCCAGAAAGTGAAGAAGTGGTAAAACAAACAGACAAAGAAAACAAAATATGTAAACCCACCAAATTCTATATCAATGTACAAGACATCCAGACCTGCAGAGAATTTTTATGAGCTTATTTGAGCCAAACTGACAATTGCCAGGAAGCGAAATCTCAATGGACTGAGAAAGTGCACTGCAGAATGGCAGTTTTAGGGCCTATTTTATACATTAGAATCAAAGGAGAAGATGTATGGGCAGTTAAATAAAATCCATTGGTGGTGGATTAGGGAAGTGGACAAAAGCAAAGCCGTGAAACGTTTGATATTGGATAAAAAGTAAAATGGAGAGACACATACTTGTTTTACATTGGTGAGTACAGGATAGTTGGCCTTTACAGCACATATGGGGTCTGCCTGGAAAAGTCCAGCCAGTGTTAATAAAAGGAGAACGGTTTGTGCGTAATCAATATAACCTGGCAGCCAAGGAGAGGGAACTAGAATGTGATGCATGAACAATGACAACTTCACTATACTAGTCAGTGGGGGCAGTAGACACCATTGAGGGAGCATGGCACTCAAAACGACTGAATGAGTAGAGCAACAAATCTGCATCTAATCTTGTGTGAAGCTTGAACATACCTCTATGGAAATTATTTAGATGACTCAGAAGGCTTTTGGGTTCGATGCAGTGAGTGTAGCGCAAATAGAAGTGTGGCACAAATGCTTCCAAGATGCTGGAGAGTCTGTTGAAAGTGATCCACATTCTGGAAGGCCTGCAGCAAGCAGACACCTGAGAATGTTGAACATATACATGTTGCAATCAACAAAGATCAGCAACAGACGGTGCGAGAACTAGAAGCTGATCTGGGGGTCCCAAAATCTACTGTGTCCGAGATTTTGATGCAGAATCTTGGCATGAAATGTGTCGTGGCAAAATTTGTTTCACAGCTTCTGCTCCCAGAGCAGAAGGAACATCGTGCTGCAATTGCTAATGACTTGATACAAACCGCTACCAGTGAACCACATTTCCTCAAGAAGGTGCGGCAAAGTTGCAGTAAGATCTAAACCACGCTAACTGTGGTTTTTGATTGGAAAGGTATTGTCCATCACAAGTATGCCCTTGCAGGCCAAACACATTTCCAGGGAGATAGACGGTCTCTGATACTATTTTTCTTTCCATTTTATTGTGTCAGTGCTCTACTTAAAGAGCGCCACATGCATACATGGTTTTTCCTCAGAAAATGTGAATGAGATTATACATTTTAAAAATGATATATGCACAAACATACACATGCAGAGCACATCAGAATGGGAATTTTACCATATTGTTGCTTAGATAAGGCTAAAACAGCTCTTTTCACAGTAAGCCAACTTAAAAGTGATCCAGAGACATAGCAAAATTGTAAAGATGGCATGAAAATGAGTGAATTTTGAAAAAAGGTGTAGACATCAGGTAAAAATTTTGCATAATACCAAATCTATTTAGACAAAATTAAATTGGTTGTTTAACTATAAGCATGACAATAAGGTGCATTCAAAATTCTCTCTTGTAATTAGTTACACTGGACAGCTTTAAAAATAGGGCCTCAAACAGACAAAGGCAAAAACAATGCTCCCTCTTCTTCCACCCGCATGGCCTTCTCGTTTGTAGCTTCAGGTACAGCTAATCTTTTCCTTTTCATTCTTTGCACAGCACTGTGAGGATTAGCTTAAATCAGCAAAAAACCAGAGTTAAAAGAGGCACATCTGCAGGCCCCTGCTGACTTATCCAGAGGCCAAGTAGGAGGAAACCAGCAGAGCCCCAGTTCACACGGACCCAAATCTTCCGGTCAGCTGCTGGTAATCTCATCATTTCCAACTTTATGAGCAATCTTCCAGAAAAGGCTTGTGACAATTTTCATGGGCTGGTTGCCATCTAGACCATTTATGTGTCTGAATTCAACACGTTGATTTATTTTTTGTTGTCATCTCTTTCGTTTTACAGTGTTTAACCAAAAGTAGTTCTCAAGTTTATGAACACGTCAGATCGGGCTGCAAGGGCAATAGTTGCTAATATTCCAGTTCTACAGTCTTGTGGTAGCCTTAGGCATGGTGTCCCGATGACAGTGACGGTGAACATTTGTATTTGACTTGCCTATGTCCTCTTCCTCCTGGTCAATCTTACCTTCTCTTCCTGCTCCTCCCCTGAGAAGAGGATCAAGTTTTAAGGAAATGGACACATTCAGCCCACTAGGCCTCCAATTCAAAAGAAAAGAAGAAATTTTTCTGAAAACCAATCTTAAGCAAATTTGATCAGAAATTTACCTCCTCTCACCCCTTAATTTAATGCCACCTGTCCTGATTCATCTCCATCTTGCTTAACCAGTTTTCCCTGTGAGCATCGAAATGACAACATTAGCCAACATGGATCTTGCTTCTCCTTTCCTTGTGCTACCCATGTAGAATATCTAAATAATGGGGCACAGTAAGGATGCAGAACAGAGAAATTGAACAAGCAATGGGCCTAGAAATTTCTTGGCATAAAGGAACAACTGATCACAATTATAATGAGACATATGTGTGGTAATAATGTCTGGTATAGGACACATCCTATAGGCCTTGGCAGATTCTCCCGCCCTCACCTGTACCCTGGATCCTTACCTCCTAGACTGACAGCTTAGGGAGAAAACTCCATGCAGGCCCTTGGGGCTCCCCTGTGTTGTCAGCTCTTCCCCCACTTCTGATGCCATAAAATGCCACGCCATTACAAGACCTGCTTCCCCCATAGAGACCAGGTGATCCAACCCAGAAATGCAGGGGGTGAACTCCCACAGGGTTCATTTTGGTGAGTGAGAAAGAGGAGAGGCAGCTGGGGAGTCAACAGTGGGACTTTCTGTCCCTCCCTCCGATGTATTATCTGAGGCTGTTTTTTCACATGGCTGCTCCAGAGATGTCCCACACCTGTCCAGCCACTGGTTGTGTCACTCCTTGGCTTACTGTGACACACTCACGTCCTTTCCCTCCCTTTTGCTCCTGTGTTGTACCTCCCAGTGATGTACGAGCACTTACACCTTGGCCCACAGTTCCGTGCATTTGGCCTCTTTATCTGTAAATGTTTTGGTTTGTCAAAGTGTGATCCCTTCAGAAAATCCCACAAATTAAATGTGTGAGACTAAAGAAGATAATAGCAGCTCTTTAATTCAATTTTTAACTTTCTGTCTTGAATTTGCTAGCTTAACTTTCTAATTAATTTTGATCCTCTGCCTTTGTCTGTTTTCTTTTTTCTCTACTTGAAAAAGCCTGACTTATCCTTCCAAGCCCAGGTAGATGTCATCTGGGTGAACCTTCCTCCCACTTCTGCCTATACCTGCCTTCCCTGTCTGTGCTATCTCCAGTCAGATGTGATAGGGCCCTTGAGCACTGCCACTGTGTTCTTGTTAGTTGGATACCATGAGTTTCCCCTTCCTCCACCAAGTCTTACTGATTTTGTAACCCCTAGGATTGGCCCAGAGAGGGTGATTAGCAATGTTTGCTGAATGAAGGTGGTTCGAGCTCTCCTCTTTGCATCCATCATTGTTGCATCACATCTGTCTCTGTCCAGACAGGACCACCTCACCCCTGGACACAATGCAATCTGCATAAACCACCAGGCTGCTCTTTTTAGAATGGCATCTTCTCACCCCTAGATCTCTAGCACCTATAGAAAACACATAGTATAGCATACAAGCAATATAAGTGCATGAAATCCAGACAGACAGTAATAGCACTGAATAAACGTTAGACACATCATGTCTCATGTAAATGTCTATCTGGTATTCATGGTCTAGGTCAGCCTAACTCCTGTCTCTTTACTCTCCCATAGAAATCCTGCATTCTGCTCAGGCATGCCTCCTTTCTCCTGCCTGAGCCCGCTCAACTGTCCCCTGCTTTGGAGTAACTCAGGACACTCCTGCACCCATCCAAACCCTGTCTGTTATTCCATTTCCTGCCTTCATAGATGCTAGTGGAGTTGTATAACCAGACAGATTTATCCTTATCTTGACTTTGGTAAGCATGAGAGATGTGCCATCCAATTTCTTAGGCTTGAGATCTGATAGTCTTAGATTCTTCCTGTCTCTTTCCTCAATAACACTACAAGGTTTCTAAGAGCAGGAACCATGTTTAATACTTCATCAATAATCCTCCTAGTGCCTGGGCTAGCAGAGACTCCACAAACATTAGCTGATTGATTCATTGCTACAGAAATTAGCCTGACCAAACCTGGCAGAAGAGGTTAATGAAAAGCTATAGCCTGTAAAAGGTATCATTAGATTTTAAATTAAAAAAAAAAAAGAAATTTTCTGTTATTTCTACTTATGTCAGCATAGAAGGAGAAAAACATGACACACATTTTTCTGTATGTCTAGAGAGAAATACTAGTTCATCAAAGCATTCTTCTGCTCCCTTTCCTAACATATGCTATGAATCTTCATAGCAGTCAGGGTACATTTTTTTCTCAATTAATTTTTCTTTCTGTCTTTACTGGTGGTCAGTTTTTCTAACAGCCATTTTTCTAAGTCAAACACTTTAAGTTGGAATGAAAAATTTGATTAAAATCTAAATTGCCTGAAGGAGCTGTGATCTTCTGGTCTGCTTCTTGCACTAACATAATTTATGCTCCAAATTGCTACATGGGGACTTAGAAGTCCATTTTCCTTACCTAAGGGGTTTAAAAAGGTTTGGCGCTCTGAACCAAATAATCCTAATTTGGGAGCAAATGCCTACCCAATGTCAAGAATCTCAAGACTAGCACTCGGTTATGGAGTGATTTTCCAAAATGACTTAATTTTGGAGCAATTCCACAAGACAGGCACACAATTTCTTTATTGTTGGTTGTGTTTTCTCTCCTAACTTGTTATTTAACAAACCCAATGCTCTTCCTAAAACTAATTATAGTTGATCGATGCTCTGCTACAATCCAGAAGACACTGATTAATTTTGAATATGTGAGTATTCAGGATGAAAAAAAGATAATGTAGTTTATGTAGGTTTACCTTCTATTTTCCAAACGCCTTCCTGATAATATATTTTTAAAGGTTGAATTTGAAAACCCAGAAAAATTAATGTTGGATTGCAACCTTCCCTCTAAGAAAACCCCAAAATAAAGGCATAAAAAGAAAAACCCAAGGGGGGAAAAAACAAAAAACCTGAACCACAGAGTAAGTTGATAGATCGGATTCTCAGTGTCTCAGATGGATGAATTAATAATTTCATAAAACATGTATAAGACCATCAGGGAAATTTGAATTAGAACAAAGACTGAGGAAATACAGCTAACAAAAATGGGGAGCATTTATGAGAAAGAAATTGAAGTTACTTGGGTGTCTTGTTTTTCAAGCTCAGCTTCTGGGGGTCAAACAGAGTAGCTGGCCGTATTGCTGTTCTCTGCAGATGGAAATTGGCTGCCGCGGGCAAAGGTCACCCCACGGTATCAATTACTTGCTGCTACCTGGAAAATTTAATTTCATGCCCTGCAATAGGTCTGCTTTCTTTTCTAGAATGAATGGCAACTGTCCCCAATTGATAACAAGAATAACTCATTTCCTCAGAGTCATTTTACTCTAGAAGTTTCTCCATTCATAAAGGCCTCTGCAGATTGCTGGCGCAGTCAAAAGATAGGCTGAGTGAATGGAATAAAAACTGTGTGTTCGCTCTATTCTTAATCTTATAAGATGTTGTTTGGTTTCTGATTTGTAGTTAGCTTCTGATTTAGGTTAGTCTAAACTCTTGTATACAATTGATATTTAGATAAACATAGGTTTCTTGATGGAATTCCCCAAAGAAAGGAATGTTAGCAAACAGAAAAAGCCTGTATTTCCAAACAACTTGGAATCTAGTTGAAGGAAAATTTGTATTGGGCTTATTTTTGCCTGGAGATATTGTTAAAGGTCTATAAGTAATTGCTCCCTCTTCTCTTCTCCAAATCATAGTCTTTGGAGAGATGAGGTAAGAGCTGTTTTAATAATGAGATTGATATTGGACTAGGAAGCTGATAGGAATATTTTTTTAAAAAGAAAAAATGCCTTTCTATATGGTCTGCTTCATTATTGGCCTGGATGCAAGATAGAAAAGCAACAATGCAAAACTGCCAGAAATCCTTGATAGCAAATGATCAAAGGAAACATTTTTAAAGGATCATGTAGATGCTCCTCATTTTATTTTTTAACCTTTGTTCCTTTGGCCTTAATTCTAATTTAAAAATGTTTCTAATAATTTAATTAACATTGCAAAGAAAGAATACAATTATAACTCTCTTAAATGTACATTCCACAATATCTAAGAATGTTTTAAAAATAGAAATTAAAAATCAGTTAATGGATGTTTCTTGCAGAGTGTGTGTATGAGCATGTTTGTACACACATACAATGTACATGACACCTTACCCGTGCAGCTGTGAGCAGAGCCTTAGGTCTGCTTGCCGGTAATAGTTATAGGAGAACACAAAGTGGACCTCACCTGTACCTTCTTCCTCTCCAAATCACCCTACAATTCTCATGAATAAAACCAAATCCACCCTGGTCATAAAAGCATCAAAGGGAGAGAGAACCACAGGGCTTTAGGTGTTAGGCATCTCAGTGGGTGGGGGAAAATGAGGGAAGATGAAGAGGTGGGTGAGAATTCTCTGGCTATTAGTTCCTGAGAACAATGCCCTATTTGAGAAGAGCTGCCATTGTCAGAGGAAGCAGCAAATGTGTCCTGCTGAGGGTCAGAGGTCTCCAATTTATGCCATCCTTTTTGATACAAAAGGCCATCAATACTCCACTCCTCCTTCTCCCCATGCTAAGGAATAAATGTATTCTCTAATCATGTGTTGCTTCGGACTGATTAACCACTATTATGGCTATTTAAATAATTTTTTAAATGCAGTTGAATAAAAAATACTCTCAAAACAAAAACAACCATAAAAAAAAAAGACCTTTCAAAAGGAACAGAAGGAAAATTATATTTTGTGGTTCTTTAAACCTAAACAAAGAAAAAGAAGTTATATGTTTTCTAGTGTAGTTCCCTTGTTATGCAAAATGAGAAATTGGAACTCAAAAGGCAAGGCGACTTGCCCTAGTTCACATAGCTTCTCAGAGCAGAAGTGTTATTAAAATCCATGTTTTTTAAATCTGGACAATTTGAATATCAAAATAAGTGATCCTACTACCTTATAACCCATCGAATAAAACAAAAATCCAAAATTATTCATTTATAATATTATCAATGGATGCTAAAAGTAGAAAACCAAAGTCTCGATGAGGAACATATTATCTACATAGTCTAAGAAAATTTCACCACAAATTACTTATTAATTATGAAGAGGAAAAAGTAATTTTATAATGAAGAAACCTAAAGAGCACCAATTCCCATATAACCAAAGTTGGGATAAACATCAAATATAAATACCACTGATGTTGGAATAAACTGACATCATGCCCCACTGATAAGAGGCACTGAGAAGAACACAATATTACTTCTGTGGTATTTCTGCCAAAAATGCACAACTAGAATCTAATCATAAGAAAATATCAGACAAACCCAAAGTGAGGGACACTCAAGAAAGCAACTTTCTTGTATTCTTAGGAAATATCAAAGTGAAGAAGGATGTTGTTGAGATAACTGACAAAACTTTACATGGACTGTGGTTTAGATAATTGTATTCTATCAAAATTAATCTTTTAGACAATGTTGATAACATAAGAGAACGTATGGTGGAGTGAATTTCTTTGATTTATTAGTACCCATAGAGATGACTTATATAGAAAATATGAGAGTCTGATAATAAAGCTAAAGAAAATAGCATCTACCAAAAGTCCTTGAAGCTGTGAAACTTCAAAAAGTTGTTCTTTTATCCCATATGTTAAAACAAAGGACAACTCTTTTTCAAGTACCCTAGGAAATGAACTGAAGTAACTCACAAGCCTATTCGGATATATAGGCCTAAAAGATATTCAGAGATAGAAAGCATGCTTTAATAAACAATGAAAATATTTAAAAGTCAGGATCTGGGACTTACTAAGACCATCATGGGAGAGAGAAAATATTGTTTAAACACCTCATTGAAGGTAATACTCAATCTCAATGAATTTTAAATAGAAATTTAAAAGTTTTTCAGTCATTGATACATTTATCAAAAAGACTATGTTTTTTTTCATTTATTTATTTATATTGGCTAAAACCATTTCACCTATTTTCTTTTTAAATTCATTTTCATTGTATTTTTTCATTACCATTTAACCCCTTAAAACCCCTCCACCCACAGCCAGCACACTGTTGTCCGTGAGTCCTTTTACCATTTTGCTTGATCTGTCCACCCCCTAACTCTGACCCCCCAGACAGGTCAGCCTGCTCCCTATCTATGGGTCAGTCTGTATTTTACTTGTTAGTTGAGTTTTTTCATTCAATTCCACATGTTAGTGAAGTCATATATTTGTCTTTCCCTTACTGACTTATATTTTACTTAACATAAGTTTCTCCAGGACCATCCATGGTGTTGCAAAGGGTAAATTTTTCTTTTTTTTTTTTTTATGTCCAAGTAGTATTTCAGTGTGTAAATATCTCATGGTTTGATCTTCCAGTCAGGGCACATCAGAGAAGGAAAACTCTGACTCCAAAAAACCTCCGCTGCCTTGCGGCATACCTCTTCAGGGGAAAGGCTAAGGGAGTAAACCCCGACAGAAAATCCGGAGCCGGAGTCCCTAAGGCGGTTTGACGTTGTAGTCAACACCGGCAACTCCTGCGGCGCACCTGAACCCAAGCTGTATCCACTCCGTCTTTCCCTTGGACCCTTCAGCTGCGAAGAGAGGGGGGGTCTGCTGCATGGGCAACAGCAGGCCCTCCATATCACCCTGCCCAGGCTCTGTAGCTTCAGCTCCACTGGAGAGGACACTCCAGCGTCATCGCAAGATGTCGATTCAACACGGGAGGAGACAGATACCGTGTTACTCCCGAGTCGGACTGCACAGCCATTCTCGGCGGTGCAGATAGACTCTTAAGAAGCTACACCATCGTCTCTCGAGATGGACGGCTGCCGAACGAACATAAGAGAACGTCTTTTTTCTTAGGAAATGCACACTAAAGTATTTAGGGGTGTAATGTCTTCATTCATTTTCAAATGGTTTAGGGGAAAAAGTATGTATGTCTGTATACACATACGCACATGCATTTGTATGTATGTGTATACATATACAGAGGTATATGAATTTATATATACATATATTTATATAGTATATATAAATAAAATGATAAGCAAATGAGGCAAAATGTAAACAATTGGTAAACTTGTGTAAAAGGTATGTAGAGTTCTTTGTACTGTTTTTGTTGCTTTCCTAGAAATTTAAATTAATAGCAGAATAAAGTGTAGTATAATGTAAAAAACTCAGGACTTCTGACTCCTAGGCCCAAGGCTACTTAATATATATAGGAACCAGAATCTTTTTAAGATCCTCAAGGCTTACATTTATGCAGCATAACTGCCTTAGTCTGTCAGGCTGCTATAACAAACTAGATGTAGTGGGTTAAACAATAGAAATTTATTTCTCATATATCTGGAAGCTAGAAAGTCCCAAGATCAAGGCATCAGCAGATCTCATGTCTGGGGAGGGCACTCACATGGTTTGCAGATGACTGTCTTCTTGTGTCCTCACGTGGTAGAAAGCAGAGACCAAGAGCACGTTCTTGTGTGTTTTCGTATAAGGCCTCTTATCCCATTCATGAGGGCTCCACCCTCCGGGCTACCAAAGGTCCGCCATCAACCCTTGGCCTCTAGCTGCACGGTGAGCTCATGCTGTCACCCATCTGTGTATTGACCATGCTGCTGCCTCTGTTCTGCTGCACTCAGAGGTTGTAGGAGTGGCAGCCAACTTTGTACTGGCACCCACGGCAGTCACCCCACCCCTCCAAAGACGCTGTGCCACAAGTCAGGTAGTTCTTCAGGGTGGTCACACCTGTGTCCATAAGGGCTTTCAAGTCCTGTGCTCTATGATGCCAACAGACCTTTCCAACTAATGACCTCATGCTCCCCTGGGTGGGTTTTAATCCCTGACAGTTAAATAGTAGACTTTCTTTGTGTGAATGGGACCAGTGTTCTAGATGCCCAGGCCCCACACCCCTCCTCCCTACTGATGGTGTGTGGGAGGTAGTAGTGCAGTCAACATGGAAGAGATTGCAATCTATAGTCAGTGCTTGTGACTTCAAGAGAAGATGTGCTTGGAAGATGTGCTATTCTACATTGATGGTACAAAATTCTAAGCAGTAAGCTTAACATGACCAGAAAGAGAGTATTGTTCATTTATCATTACATACTCTAGGCAAGACTTGCATTTATGGTCATCATTAATGAAGCCCAGCAACAATATTTGACAGCGTCACTAGCAGCCAATGGTCACAAATAGCAGGATGAGTGATTCAGTGCCATGAATGAAGATGTCACTGGCATTAAATCAGCAGTCACAGGAATGGCAGAAGGGAACAGATCTAAATTGTTGCAATACAAACAGGTTCTTGAGATCCATGGCATCATTAGTAATAACAGTATTGCTACCTTTTTCTTGTAGTGACAGGTATGAAATTAGCTGGAAGCAGTGCATTTGACAAAAGAACACAAAGAGATAGTTTACTTCCTGGGCTTGAACAGGAAGAGCTGGTGCTTGGATACTATAAAGAATCTTTGTGTTCACTTATTGAACAATAAGCAAATAAGGACCTCTATGCTATCTATTATTCCAAATCTCCATTGATAAATTACTGTACCTCACTTGAGCCTATAAATTTTTTAGCATATCTTTTAATCAAATTGTTTATATAGATAAGACCTAGTGCATTCTGGGGGGCGGGGGGGGGGTGCCCTGCCTGTGTTAATGCCTTACTTTGATGATGATAATTAAAGAAGGATGACAAGGAGTATTCTTGAGAATTTGTAGCACCTCTCTGTGCCTCAGTGTTCTCCACTAGCTGATGTAGAAAACTAACTTATTATTTTATACTGAGGCTACATGGCTTATTTATTATTTTACACTGAGACATATTATTGTCGAACTCAAGCAGATATACAAATGGGCAGGCCAAAGAACTCACTCCTTACAGACAAGATCCTGGGGAAGCAAAGTTGCAAAATCAGGAATAAGCGAATTGGTTCTACCATGGTATTCAGGAACTGACAGCCAGATGTGAGTGGACACGTTGGGAAGCTAGCTTTGGCCTAAAAGGACATACTGTTTCCTAAACAGTGCCTGGAAAGGTCATGCTGGTCTTTAGTTCTGAATCTCTCCTTGTGTAAGGTCATTAAACATGGCTCATCAGTCTTCCTGGTTGGAGTGCCCCTTATTTACTTATGTTAACACTTTCAGATAGGGAACTAGAGCTACATGGGCATTGACTATTTTTATTTGTTATAAACTGAATGTTTGTGTTCCCCAAAAGTTATATTTTGAAACTAACCCCCAAGGTGATGGTATTAGGAGATGAGACCTTTGGTAAGTGATTAGATCGTGAGGGCAGAGCCCCCATGAATAAGATTAGTGCCCTTATAAAAGAGACCCCCAGAGAGCTTCCTTGCCCCTTTCAGCACATGAGGTTACCTAATAACCAGGAAGTGGGCCTTCACCAAACACCCAATCTCCCGGCACCTTAATCTTGACTTCCCAGGGTCCAGAACAATGAGAAATAAATTGCTATTGTTTATAAACCATTCCACCTGTGGCGTTTTGTTATAGCAGCCCAAGTGGACTGAGACACCATTCAGGTTCTTATATGTGATATATTAACTCTCTAAGGGAAGCTTTCCCTCACTTACAAATTTTGGGGGAGCAAGCAACTCATGTCTCTTTTGCCAATGAGGGCTGCTGACCTGTTCCACAGCAGATGTTAGCCTAGTAACAATGATTTCAGCTTTATTTTGTCTTTTATTGGAGAGGGATTGAATGTAAGTAAAGTCTGTATCTCAGCTTGAATGCTTGTTTTCCATCTACCTGCCCATGATCCCCCTGACTCCCATCCTCTCAACCAGGTGGACTGAGATGCTCCTTCCTCCCATTCTGTTTTAGGAAAACATTTCTTTTTCATTGTCCCTATTTTACAATTCTTCCTCCTCTTCTGAACTGTGAGCTCATGAGGGTAGGGACCATGCTTGACTCACCTTTGAAGTTCCTGGAGGCCATATAGTATCAGGGTCAAGATCTTGGTCTTGGATTACAACTGTCTAAAGTGGGATCCCTGCTCTAGTGCTTCCTCTAACTTCCCTCAGCCTTCATTTTCTCACCTATAAAAAGGAGATAGTAATAGCAATTGCCTCATAGTTTGTTGGGAGGAGTATGAGATGACATAGGTAAAATGTTTAGCATAGTAGCTGCCACTAAACAATACATGTTAAATATTAGTATCTAGTTAGCAGTAGTTGGTGCCTGGAACACAGTTATTCAAAGACATGTGAACTAAGATGATAAAGGAATGAATGAATAATAAGAGATGCAGTCAAACCTGTGAACTGAAGTCACAAATACAGCTCCATAACCACAAAATGGGTCCGACCAACACACAAAGACATTTACTAAAAGTGACTGAAATAGGAGGAATGCTGGTGACTCCCATGGATAAGTGCATACATCTCTGGGCTTCCTGAGATTTTCAGCATCTCCTTTACGCAAAGGAACCTTTCCTTAGAAATCCCCTGGTTAAGACCCAGCCCCATTGAATGACAGAATTAATGTGTGTGGGAGGGACATTAGAAATCATGGAATCCACTTTAGAAATGGGAAATTTAGACCCAAAGGGCTCAGGAGACTTCTGAGGGTTAAAGGATACTATTCTTCTGGGCTTTGTGCCATCCCTATTAAAGTCAGGGCAACAGAGGTTGATGGCAGGGCCAGAGAAGCACAGTGAAGGGTATCTTCATCTGTAAGTGCAGAGGTTAACTACAAAGTTTCCGGGCACTTTTGGGGGGCAGGGGGAGGTTCTTAAAAAGGCTGCTTCAGCACATATGCACTGGCATATGTCATTGTGACAGGTAGACACATCTTAAAACAAACCTCACAAATACAATTCAAAACAAACGATGTCTGTAAGAACTAGTTTCTTACATTAGCTCATCAAGTCAATCCCCTTGTCAAGAAGAACCAAATCTCGAGGTAGAAGAAAAAATACTTGATCCTTTCCAGAAGGCCACATGAATTTCACTTCTTCCCCTTCCAGGACTGATAAGATCTCAAATAACCACATCAGCCTGGCTCATAAGAGGAGCTAGACCTTGCTTTGTTAAGAAGCTGGTAGTTGCTAGTGGGAGGCTGAAACCCCTGAATGGAGAGATTTTCAACTACATGGCTATACTTATGTTTGGTTTTACATCAGACTCTCTCACTCAGTGCTTACCTCACCGGCTTGTTATGTAGACCAAATGAGACGTGTATAATGGAGTTTAAAACCCCTGCAAAGCTCTATGCAGTTGTGATCTGTCCTCATTCTTCAGGGCATTGTTAATACATAATCCTTAACCTCAAAGAGCTCTCAGTTTGAATGAATTTATGGTCTGTATATTCATAAGCTTTTGTGTGTGTGATTCTGATAAATAAAATAGCTCTTGGATATGGGAGAGAGAAGAATGAAAATAGGGCCCTAGATACAGGAGCTTGGAACTGAGTTTAGCAGTAACCTGTGTGACTCAAGTCTCCCAAGCCTAAGGCACATTAGCAAAATTGCCCAAGTTCGCCACCTCTTGATCCCACTTGTCCATGAAGAGCCTGGTCCCTGTTAAATGCCCCTCTAATGTTTTAGCCTGAGTCAATGGGTGTTGCTGCTCCTCTGCTACCTCCCAATGGGTACCACCTTCTCCCTCCACCAGGTCACACCTCGGGCACCACATGCACAACATAGTTGCACGCCATGTTTTCTCTTACTTCCCATCCACATCACACTCAGTCGAAGCATTCACAGCAAGACAGCCCTGTATTTCCGGAGTTTTAGAGAAAGTCTTCTTTTTAATACTGTGCCCATGCTGTTCTCCATTGAGTCCCACCTTGAATCCAGTAATACTACACCAAGGAGCAAAACCAAGTGATGGCCTCAATGTGCACAGAATACCCTTCCCTCTTTATAGCTGAGGCTTTGCTTTAGGTCCCACTGGCTGTGTCTGGTTTCCTCAAGGCTTCTCTTTCTCAGCAGACTCAGACTCCTGTAGTCTAAGCTGTGGACTAAATGCCTGAGTCACCCTCAGATTCATATGTTGAAATCCTAACACACGAAGTGATGGTATTAGGAGGTGGGCCTTAAGGAGGTGATTAGGTCATGAAAATGGATCCCCCCAGGAATGGGATTAGTGCTCTTATAAGGAGAGACACCAAGCCTGATCACTATCTCCACTTTCTGCCATGTCAGGATACAATGAGAAGATGGCCATCTGCAAACCAGGACCAGGGCTCTCACCAGACACCGGATCTGCTGGCACAAAACTCCAAAACTGTGAGAAATCAATGTCTCTTATTTAAGTCACATCATCTATGGTATTCTGTTATGGAAGCCCCAATGGACCAAGGCTGTCTGTCCCACCAGCTATTCCCCCCACCCAAGATATCCCCAGAAATGCTTAGACTTTGCCTCCCTCTTGCCCTGCCCCATCACACTGCCTTTTAAAACTCTCCTTGATTTTCTGACATTCATTCATCCCATAGATTTATTTAAAGAGTATTTATTAAATGAAATGTTTCTCAAGCTATAAAATAAAATTGCGTCCCAACTCCAAGCAGTGCTGAAAATGTCCTGTAACTTAAAACTCTGTAGCTAGAAGCATTGGCTGAATGAAAGTTGAGGGATTTGTGGCTATAATTTATCATGCATATTCAGTTTTAAGAGATGATTTAAACCCAAACACTGAAATATAATAGATTTAAAGAGCTTTATTAAAAATATTTACTCAAAAATTACACCTTAATGAAACTGCAGTATATATCATTTTACATCTCTGAATCGCAAAGTAAACAATTACAATGTGTAGTCACTTACCTAGTTCTCCCAGAGGTAAGCTCTGGGAGGAACTGGAGGCCTGCAGAAGCTGGATGGAGAGTGGCTCTGGGATTTGCTAGGGACAGCTGGGTGGGTGGGAAAAAAAATGGGCCCCCTATGCTTCTCTTTTAACTTCCTTTATCTTCCACCCCCTTAGCCTCTTTAGTGTTCTATGATGGCCCTAATCTATCTCCATCTGCCTGCAAAATGTCTCCACTTGTGTGTGCTGGGTAGGATGCAGTGCTGTGGGGTAGGACAGGGTTCAGAGAGGAAGAAAGAAAGAAAGCATTCAACACAAATTCCATTTATTCCGAAAGTCTCTCAACAATCTCCTCGCCCATCAGAGAGCAGATCACATCCTGACCCCACAGCAGCTTGTGCCCCTAGAGAAACTGATGTGGGAAGGAGAGAAAGAAGTGGGGTGTATAGCTATCTTCCCCACCCCACCCAGTCTTACCCTTCAAAATTCTCTTCTCCACTCGACTCCTGTCTACCCACCATTTTAACTTTTGGAGATTCAGGCAGCAACTGAAATCAGATCACTGGACTTCCTGCAGGGGTTAACATCAGTGATTGTGCTGGGGGAGGAAAGAGGTCAGTTTTGGGCTGTGGTGCTTTGGGAAAGAGATCTGGAGGAGCTGCTGTCACTTAAGGTCGGCAGAGGTCAGAGTGAGAGCTCTGGGTCTTGGGAAGCCTTTTCTGACTCTGCCAGCTCTGGGTTAGGTGTCCCTCCTGCATACCCGCAGAGGGCCTCCTTCTTGGTCCTAGCACTCACCCCACTGCCTGTTTCTTGTATGACCTTCCTATGACACTGTAAGCCTCCTGATGTTGCAGACTGCACTCTGAGTGGCGCAGTGTCCCAGCCCTTAGCCCTAGCTTAGGAGGGCTCAATAAGGTGGCCTGGCTATGAATGAAGCGGGCTGCCATATTGGAAAGGTCAGTGCACTACCATTTATTAATGGGTTCGACACTCTGTCTCTCTAAACCTGTTTTTTTCTTGTTGTTGTTTGTTTTTTTTTACAAAAGCAAAAATGGTTTCAATTTATCCATTTTTACTAGTAAAATAATGGAGCAAAATGAGATAATGGACGTGAAGGGGCTTCATAGACAGTGTAGTGCTGGTCACATACTCATATAAGGTATCCTTATCCAGATGAAACATGAGTCAAGAAAAGTATGATCCTGGCTATTTTATGTAAAGCAAGTCTTTGTACTTATAGTGCAGGCTTTTGTAATACTAGCTCACTAGCCTCAGAGTAAAAGTATAAAAATAAATAAAATTACAATAATAAACAATTATGTCCTGGCCAGTGTGGCTCAATTGGCTGGGTGTTGTCCTGCAAAGTGAAAGATCGCAGGTTTGGTACCTGGTTGGGGCACATACGACAGGCAACTGATCTATGTTTCTCTCTCACATCAATGTTTCAGTCCCTCTCTTTCTCCCTCCCCTCCCTTCTCTCTAAAAAAATTACTAAATTAAAAAAATAAACAATTATGAAATACAAATAAATGTTTGTGAGTATTGTATTTACTATGTGTCAGGAAATTATGCTAAACACTTGACATGCATTAACATATTTAAAACTCTTTGCTATCACATAAAGTAGATACTATTGTTATCCTCATTTCTGTGAGGCTAAGAGGGTCATGGGGCCTACATGGGCCAGAGTTCAAATGAGATCCATCTGACTGACTCTGGAGCTTGGCTCTAAACCAGACCACTAACCTGTCAAATAACCATCAGAACTAGTTTGATCTTCCTTAGATAGGAGGCCTTAACTAAAGTCTTGCTACCTGTAAAATTGCAACACAATTTGTTTTCTTAAAGAACAACAAGGAATGATTGTTTCACAAACATCAAGGGCACCCTAGGGAGGATGTGTGGTGTGTGGAAGGTGGGGGTGGCTCATAGGCCAGGCCAAACGACATTCTGTGTCCCTTGCTTTCACTAACATTAATTGTGTTTATTTTTGGTTTTGTTTTCGTGAGACTCTTCTACAGCCTACAAGAGATGCCATTCTCCAGAAAGGATTTGCATTGGTTAAAACCAAATGTTTGAGAGAGTCCCTCATTTGGAAAACTTTTAAATTAGCTTCTTTACTTAGGGTGATCTCAACCATGCAGATGGTGTAAGTTCTAATCCAGAACCCACAGAATGACGAGCACAAGCTACAGATTTTCCCCAAATCCCTTCTTCAGCACCCACAACCCAAATCAAGCCTTGCATATTTCCTTGTTATCCCTCTTTGCCAATACACTATTTCCCCCTTAATCTACACGTTGACTTTAGAAGTCCCAGATTTTGACAGGAGTCTCAGTTCCACCTCTCTCCCTGACACAGATCCTGCCCCTTGCATTGTTGTTAAAATCCAAGGGCATCAAAATTGTACAACACCCTCAGCATCACCTGCCTTGACACCTGCTTCCCACTCTGGGCTTTAGCCCCACCTCTTCATTTTTGGCTCCTAGGGATTTCCTTGACCCTCTTGTTTGTTATGTTATCCAAGCATTTGTAGGTATTTGGCAGTAGGAGGGCATTTTAGAATATGTAGTCTGCTACTTCTGCAGAAACAGAACCCCCTGCCAAGTAAAATCTGGTTAACAACTAACATGAACAGAGGAAAAGAGGAAGGGGCCCCACTCACTCTTCTAATTAGTAGTCAGGACAGAGAATTACAAGGTTCTTATGAGTTGAAGGGGTGGAGCATTAAAAATAAGAACTGGTCTAGGAGGCCTATGAATATAGGGGAGACGGGCACCGCTGCCAGGAGGGCTGGCTCATCATGACCCCTGGCTGAGGAGACCATGTTCTCCAGAGACCAGCAGGAAAGTGAAACTCCCAGTGCCTTCTCAGCCACGCCTCTCTTAGTCACCATCAGCCAAACAGTCTCCGAAGAGGAGGGCAGGGCAGGGGCAGACAAGAAGGCCCCATCTCCTTGCTCTGGGGAAGGTCACTGCCAAGGCCTTGAGTGCCTCCAGGGACAGGGCCTCCAAAACACATTATGCATTCAAATGATAAGTTTTTCTGCCACTCTCTTTTCTAATCCCAGGCTAATAAAGAACTCGGAGAAAGTGGCTCTTGCCCTAGGACACAGGAATTGAACACTTGAGTCAAACAGCCAGCTATTTGGTCACATTGCTAAACATGGAGAGGTGGCAGTGAATGTTCTCGGCTGAATCATAGCCATTCTGTCAGTCCCAGGTGTTTTTCTAAACAAGCAGGTGGGCTGATTTTGGGAGGCTTGGAGGTGGGGGCGGCGGTGGGGAGGGGAGTGGATGGCGAGGAAGGAGCGCTGCCCTGTTCCCGTTTGCTTCCCTCAGACTGACCACTGGGCTGAGCTTCCTTTACCTTCTGCTTACACGTAGTCCCATGTGAAACTCACTTGTCTCAATGAGCCCGTCTTATAAGTGCCCCCGCTGGATTTTCATCTTTATTCTTAAGTCAGGACAACACTTGGCATGCTGATTGCCCACGAACCATCTTATCTCATGAGAATTCTTCGGCTGGAGGAGAGAAAATGCACCCACAAGATTAATTAGCCCCCAGTGAGCAGCATGGGGAGGAGGGCACTTGCCCTGTCAGACACACGTCAGCAGTTCAGAAGAAATGTGTGTTCATCCTAGCAACGGGGAAACTCTGGGCTCGAAGGGCAATGCCTTACAGTTTACATTTTTTTTCCCCTTAAAGCTACCGAAGTATTTTAGCCATTGCAGAATCTACTCTGTATTTTAAAGCTCCATTTCTTGGTCAATTTCAAGGCTAGAAGGGGTTTTTTCTCCTTCCCTCATGAACGCTTGCTCCCTTCTCTGCTTCGAAGGATGTGATAGCAACAGGACCCATGCCTACAGGTGCCAAAAGACCGTCACGGTAACTTTCCTGGACAAACAACCTCAAAACGGATTCTTATTTGAACCTGGGTCAGAGAAATATAAATCTTCTGGAAGGTACAAAATGCAAACCGTTTATACTAGTCTGTGGGCTCATTATATTGGGAACTCCCAATTCTTTATCCCTTTTGGGAAAGAAGGAATTCTCAACTTTAGAAAAAGCCCTGTTGTAAACATCTGGCAATTTTGCCTCCCCAGCTCCTGAATCCTCCAAGATATGTTGGAGTCAGGGCTTG
The DNA here is from genome assembly GCF_987537825.1 of Furipterus horrens. Taxonomy (NCBI): domain Eukaryota; kingdom Metazoa; phylum Chordata; class Mammalia; order Chiroptera; family Furipteridae; genus Furipterus; species Furipterus horrens. The sequence continues at coordinate 46,183,335 of NW_028327175.1, forward strand.
TCTATCACCTCCAAGCAGAAGCAGGTCAGATAGTTCCTCTCTCAACAACCTGGCTGCTGGCATCCGGCATGGGATGAGATTGTCCCGGCCTTGAAATCTGTAGCGAGTAATGCAGAGAAACATGGGATAAAGATGAAGTCTGGCAGTATCAGAAATATTAAGAGTTGCTCCAACTGGGGATCTTGGGGGCAGCTGCTGTACTATCCAGTCTCTTCTGTGGCGTGAACTTTGGCTGTGTTCTGTCACCTGTGCACAGCCCAAGCCTAGTTCTCCAGGAGGCCCTCGCATCGGGCTTGCCAATTATCCCATCTCCTTCCAATAAACTCCTTTTCTGTTTAAGTAAGCTAGAAATAGTTTCTGTGGTTTGCACCCACAAATCCTGACTGGCCCAGTCTCCTTCAAGTTGTTTGAATGGATAGGTGAGCACTTAAGGAGTGAGCTGTGCTCATGGCATCTTATTAAAAGGGGGTGAGAGCATGAGAGCTTCAGGACGGATGCTTGAAGGACTTCTACGTCTCTAGCTGCTGCCAATGGGGGCAGGAAAGGAGGTCGTTTAAAGCCAGTGGGGGGGGGGGGTCTATGTTAAATCACCCATGTGACTTTGCTACAGCTCCCACACCCTCAACTTAAAAACAGGTACTGACAGGCATCCTGCGGGTTTATTTTTCCAGCTCTGCCCCTCCTCTCTCTCTTTGGCTCTTTTCTAGCCAAAAATCAGGCCCCACAGCTGGATGAAATAAAATGGTTATATTGGGAGACCTTAAAATTAGCATGATTCTGTATGTTTTAAAGTTGGGGCTATTCCGTGAGTAGAGAATGGAGGCTTTTCTCACTTTCTCTGACGCAGCTGCTGGGAATAAAGTCAGAAGCTGTCTGCTCCGAGGGCTCTGCCGCCCAAGTCCTAACACTCTGCTCCCACCCTCCAAATCCAGTCACTGCCACACCCACCACGTACCACGGTGAAAGGCAACCCCACTCCATCAATGGCACATTATCGTGTGGCTTTCCATTTTTTTCTTAATCTTCTTATTCCTTTGCTCTTCCAAAGTTGAGGATACATTATTTAACAAGTCTCCAGGGGTTAACTTTATGAGAACTTAAAGCCAGTGCCCATCTGCTATAGGTTAGGGAGAGCCAAACGCTGAAAGTTAATCCTTCTTGTTCCACTCTGGAAAACACCCAGCTATGCACACACGTGCAATCGCACACGTGAGCAATCACAAACCCACACACCCTGCAATAGCACCTCCCAAACCACATGGCCCAAGCAGTAAAACATCAAGGCTTGAATCTCCCTACCCAGACCAATAAAAACTTAACTCTGTGCCCTCATATAGTCGAGCTTGTGCTTGCAAAGTATCCCCCATGTGCCCGGCTCTGTGATCGAAACACAGTCATACCTTTCAGATGAGGGAATAGGTTCTATTTAAACATTCATGTGCACCTACACCTCTGTGACACATATATTGGAGTGTGGAATATCAGAGATGAAAGAGAACATACGTAATATATAATCCATACATCATATTGTATAATTTTATAATGTATTAATTCCTCCACATTTTACTTAATTTTAATATAAGAGGCAGAGATCAGTTAATGCAATAATTTTTAAGTTTTTACAGAAGAAGTGGATTTGAAACTTGGCTCAGCCACATTCTTACTGGATAACCTCTTTAAGCTGAGCTCAATCTCTTTATCTATAAAATGAGGATTAAAAATAGTACCTACCTCCTAGTGATGGTGAAATACCAAATCAAGTCTTAGCACAGTCTGGCAAACAGAAAACATTGTTATTAGCTAGGAAAATTGTAGCTATTATTATTATTATGCATCCCTGAATGGATTCAATTTTGGAGGCATTTGCCAATGAAAACTGCATTTATGAATTAGTAATGTAGTTGCTCTCTCTAACTTCAAAACTTCTCATCTGAGAAATCAGTTGCTGTAACTCTGGTAAAAGGTAAAGACCATTCTGATTTAAAGTTTAAGCCAAGCAGCTTTATTGTTAATGGATAACAAACATTAGAACTTAAAAAAATATATTTTTGATGTAACTATTTATGTAGAACTGGCCTAATGTAATTTCTTTATTTTTCAAAGGAAGAAACTAATTTCCAAAAGAGGGAACTTGTCTTAGGCCACAAAGCAGAAACAAGAATCCAGGTCTCCAACCATGAGGCCAACTTCAGTTTACTTCATCCTGTATCCAACTAAGAACCTATGGCCCAACTTCAAACTATAAATTGGTATATTTATAGGCCATATGCTAAATCAGGAACTGTGGTGGAACTATTGGGTTATATATCCAGCAAGTCACTCCTATTCCACTCTAGCCTTTTTTGGGGAACTGCCCCCTCCCCTATTCTTATGGTTCCCCCATCATGGCTGTTGGTGACCATGTTCTTAGATATTAATCAACCTCTGGCCAAATGTCCAAGAGTGAGAACCAGGCCCAGGTTGGGCCAATAGGAATATCTCTCTTTAGGAATGAAATGGAGAGTTAGTCTTTCCCAGGTAGATAGACACCATTATTAGTTATGTTTTCAACGGTGCTCCCACAGAAGCAGAGGAAGCCAGGGTAGAAAAGGAGAAGAAAGTGGACTCACAATGAGGAAGAGATAGAAAGGCGGTTCTTTATGGCTTTTGTACCTCAGATTCTAGTTTGTTTTGAGGGCTGCTGCATGCTTACTCTTGATGTTTTGGAAACACTGTTGGATAAATTCTTTTCAGGTGTAAGCTAGTTTAAGTCATTTATCAACTTCCTGCAGCAGTTAAATTCCAGGAGGTGGGAACACTAGGGAATCCTCACTACATGGCCCATTAGAACATCCTACCTATGGAGAGATACTTTCTTATTGTTGGTATTGGCTGTTCCACTCTTCAAGTCTCTTCAAGGCATGGCGTGATTCTGGCCATAGTCTCTGAAGCTACCAGGTCTACGGTGCTTTGTCAGGCCTCCCATCTGCTGTGACATTTCCCTTGTAAATGTCTAAGGATTTCTACCCGGCCCCGGCAGCCTTCTGCTCTTTCTTCCCACTTCTACGACCATTGCCTTGAAGGCACCTTGGGCTTCCATAAAACTTGTATTTTACCGTCCCATAGAATACTCTCTGATGCCATTTGTCAGCTATGGCTCCAGGACTTGTGCATCTCTGTCAGCCATCTGGGAGGAAAACTGTTCCCCCGGAACACATGCTGCGTGGCTGAAAAGGAGATCACAGTGGAGCAAACAACACGTATTGCAGAGCACAAGGGAGAGCACATGTTCATCCCTGAGAGCAGGTGGAAGTCTGTGCTGTGGGTTCTGCCTGGTTGCGGAGCTTACTCTGGTTCTCGGAGTGCAGGGAAAATAGATATTAACAATTACTAAACTGGAGTGTTAAGTGTGAATATGTAAGTAAGTGTTAAGTGTATGCAAGTGTATCAAGGAAAATATTTCAGAGGCAAATATCATTTTAACAAATCAGCCCTTTACGGCATATGGTGAAATATATGCATTTGCAATTCAAAATATGTTTACGTGTGCAGGAGCTAAGAAAGATTGTTAAAAGCTATGAGAAATATTTGGACTACTTCATTCAGCAAGTATTTCTTGGTTGCCTACTATGTGCTATTTAGCAACGCACAAAATTAATACAATCCCCCACACCATGCAGCTCCTAGCCAGTAGCATGAAGGCCCTAATGGAAATACTAGCAATGGAAACTACTGATAAAAGTGTCTGTTCAGTACCTTTTATTCCAAAATATTGTGTTAATGTGGTTTTCATACATTGTTTCCTATGTTCTACTAGACAATAAGCTCTATAAGTGAAGAGACTGTCTTTTTACTCATCATCTTGTCTCTAGTACCTGATCCATAGTTGGTGTCAGTAAATATTTGTTGATTAAATAAATGAGTGTTTTCCTCCTTACAATGGAGGAAATTCAATTCACTGACTGTATGTATGTGTATATGTGTGTGTGTAAGTGTGTATGAGAGAGAGAGAGAGAGAGAGATTGGAAAAAATGACATGCTATGGACATGCCCATGTGTGGTGGGCACAACCCACGACGCACCATTGATTTGAAGAAACTGGGTCTGAAAGCACTAGAAAATGGCTGAGCCTGCGGGTCACTCAGGTGACCTCTGGAATGTAATTTGCAGCCCCAAATCCATGCAGTGTCATTCCTCTGAACCCCAGTTCTTCCTCTGTAACACAGAGTGGTTAGACTGAAGCTCTGTTGGTCCTCACGCAGGTTTAGCCTTCTGAGATTCCCACTGAGATTGGTAGGCCAGGGCAGAGAAGGCTTTGGGGTACAAGCAAATGCGTTAGGGAGGAAAATGCCAAGAGGGGAGGTTTATTAGGTGGGAATAAGTTTATGATACAGCTCAGGACCTCACAGTGGCCTGTGTCTATAAGGGTAGCACTGTAATTATAAGGTATTTTAAAGGGAACATTCCCAGCCAGAAATAATATAATTTCAGTCTTTTCTCCAGCTTCTCAGTGGCTATGCACGTGAACTTATTAAGCCCTAAAGACTCCCAGAATGGGCTGTAAGTAGCATTGTATCTTTTAGGCAGTAAAAGGAGCCGTGGCCACAGAGAGTGTTGCCTTTGTGCTCCCAGAGTTACCTGCCGGTTCAGTGGTCCTCCAGGGTGGTCCAGGCCTCCCTGGTTGTCTGCAGTGGATTTCCAGGGGTCTGTGGGTTGGTCTCCCAGAGTAGTCATGCTCCGTCAAGAGCTTTGTCTGCTTATGCTCCAGAAGGGATTTGTAATTTACTTATGCTCTGTCTTCTCATGGTTTGCCAGATTCTAATGCCACTCCGATTGTTCCCCTTGTGACATTGTCCATGCCCACCCTGTGCCTCATTTTTATGATGCAAAGTTATTGAAGTTATTAGGTGGCCTGTTTCTTGGTTCTGACAAAGTAGCCCTTTACTCCTAAGTGTTAGCTTCTCTGGTTCATCCAGATGTTTAGTTAACATATATCCTGTGATACTGAATTTCAGTCCTGTGCCTGGGTGCAACATTGTTAAGAAGTTATCTCCTCTTTTAATAACAGTTGTTTTTCTCCTCCAAAGGCAGGTGTTGTTGTCAAGAGATCATCCAGGCTGTGCTACTTTCTTGCCTAGTAAAAGGCCAAGAAAGGACCATGAAAAATAGAAAAATTATCTATAGGCCAAGGTTTGTTATTCGATATCAAGGTTTTGTTTTAGTGGCAAGACAGGAAAAGAACACACACATGCCCACCCAAATAGTTTATTAATAAGCACATTTGTTTCCCTTTGTTATTGGCTGTTAAAGAGTATACACAGAGTCATATGTTTTTAAATGTAGTAACTCTGTAAAATTTTACACTCAAATGGAAGTTTCTATCTACTGACTCAATTTTCCAAATGAAAGAACTCTTAAACCACAACCACCTAAGATCCCTGGAACCTTTTTAATTTGTGGACTGTTTGTTTGACAATAAAATTTCGCATCTCAGCTGACAAGCCTAGTACCAAGTTTTAACCTAATGCAACTTGAAGTGGATAAGCTATTATGTTTAAGCAAGCTAGACGAGTCAGGCTTCTAATGGAATTGCTTGGTAGCCCTTCGCCCACCACTTGCTGCAATAATGACAGTACAGCTTTGCTTAGTGGCCAATGACTCAGATTCCTGCTACAGACCATTTTTTTTCCTAAAGAAGACAGATCACTTTTAATTCACTCTTCATTAGTTAGCCACCAGGCAGGGCCCAAACATCTAGCCCCAACCATTTATATCATCTGTGCTAATAAATGCTCCCATGACCCTATGTGAGGCTCAAGTCAACAGCAATTCAGCCCTTCAGAGGGCTCTTGCTCCCATATGAATTTCTTTCTGTTTCTTTTTTCTCTGCACATCAACAGTTTTTCTTTTTTAAATCTTTATTGTATTTTTTCCATTACCATTTAGTCCCTTTACACTCCCTGCCCCCAGCAGTCACCACACTGTTGTCCATGTCGAAGAGTCCTTCTTTCTTTTCGCTCAGTCCCTCCATCCCCTAAACACCCCCACCAGCTGTCATCTGCTCTCCATCTATGAGTCTGTCCCCATTTTCCTTGTTAGCTCAGTTTGTTCATTAGAGTCTATGTGTGAGTGAAATCATATGGTATTTGTCTTTCTCTGACTGGCTTATTGCACTTAGCATAATGTCTTCCAGGTCCATCCATACTGTTGCAAAGGGTAGCATTTTCTTCTTTTTTATGGTCAAGTAACATTTTATTGTATAAATGCCCCATAGTTGTTTTATCCACTTATCTATCGATGAATACTTGGGCTGCTTTCATATCTTGGCAATTGTAAATAACGCTGCAATGAATGTAGGGGTGCTTATGTACTTTCGAATTAGTGTTTTGGTTTCCTTCAGATATAATCCCAGAAGTGGGATCACTGGGTCAAAAGGCAGATCTGTTCTTAATTTTTTGAGGTATCTCCATACTGCTTTCCACAGTGGCTGCACCAATCTGCATTTCTACCAACAGTGCACCAGGGTTCACCTTTCTCCACATCCTCACCAGCACTTGTTTGTTGATTTATTGATGATAGCCATTCTGACAGGTGTGAGATGGTATCTCATTGTGGTTTTAATTTGCATTTCTCTGATGATTAATGACAATGATGTTGAGCATCTTTTCTTATGTCTGTTGGCCATCTTATATATATGTCCTCTTTGGAGAAGTGTCTATTGAGGTTCTTTGTCCATTTATTAACTGGGTTTTTTCTTTTGTTTTCAGTGTTGCGTTTTGTTAAGTACTTTATAAATTTTGGATATTAACGCCTTATTAGATGTACTGGTGAATATGTTCTCCTATTCTGTGGGTTGTCTTTGTATTTTGTTGATGATTTCCTTTGCTGTGCAAAAACTTTTTAGTTTGATGTATATAGTCACATTTGTTTACTTTTTCTTTTGTTTCCCTTGCCTGAGGAGATACATCTGATAAAATATTGCTTTGAGCAATGTCCCAGGTTTTGCTGCCTGTGTTTTCTTCTAGAATTTTTATGGTTTCAGGTCTAACATTTAAATCTTTGATCCATTTTGAATTTATTCTTGTGTCTGGTATAAGAAGGTAGTCTAGTTTCATTTTTCTGCATGTGTCTGTCCAATTTTCCCAACACCATTTACTGAATAAACTATTGTATATGCTTGCTTCCTCTGTCACATATTAATTGACTATAAAGGTGTGGGTTTATCTCTGCCCAGGCTCTGTAGCTTCAGCTTCACTGGAGAGGACACTCCAGCGTCATCGCAAGATGTCGATTCAACACGGGAGGAGACAGATACCGTGTCACTCCCGAGTCGGACTGCACAACCATTCTCGGCGGTGCAGATAGACTCTTGGGAAGCTACACCATCGTCTCTCGAGACGGACGGCTGCCGACGATCTCTGGGCTCTATTCTGTTCCATTGATCTATGTGTCTGTTTTTATGCCAGTGCCAGAGCTGTTTTGATTACTATGGCCTTATAGTATAGTTTGATATTAGGTAGTATGATTACTCCAACTTTGTTCTTTCTCAGGATCACTGTTGCTATGCACAGCCTTTTTTGGTTCCATATAAATTTTTGAAATATTTTCTAGTTCTGTGAAATACATCATTGGAATCTTGATAGGAATTGTGTTGAATCCACAGATTGCTTTGGGTAATATAGATATTTTAATGATGTTAATTCTTCCTACTCATGAACATGGTATGTGTTTCCACTTATTTGTGTCTTCTTCAATGTCTTTCTTCAGTGTCTTATAATTTTCTGAGTACAGGCCTTTTGCAATCTTGGTTAAGTTTATTTCTGGGAATTTTATTCTTTTTGAAGCAATTGTGAATGGAATTGTTTTCTTAATTTCCCTTTCTATTAGTTCATTATTGATGTATAAAAATGCAACTGATTTCTGGATATTAATTTTGTATACTGCTACTTTGCTGAGTTAATTTATCAGTTCTAGTAGTTTCTTGGTGGAATTTTTTGGGTTCTCTATGTACAGTATCATGTCATCGGCAAATAAGGCAGTTTTACTACTCTCTTTCCAATTTGGATGCCTTTTATTTCCTTTTCTTGTCTGATTGCTGTGGCTAGGAATTCCAGCACTATGTTGAATAAGGTAAAAGCAGGCATCCATGTCTTTCTCCCAATCTTGAGGGGAACACTCAAAGCACAGGGGAACAATTTTTAACATAATCTCTGTTAATTTTGATTTTTCAGATGCTTTAGACTTTAATAGGCAGGCTGATTTCAAAACTGCAGTTAGTTTTCTTCTATCGCATCAAGTTTTTTCTGTACATCTTATCTTAATGCAATTGCTCTAGGTTGCATCGAGCCTGGATCGAGGGAAGCACTAGTGCTCTCCTATTGGCTGAGAGCCAACCTCCCTCGAGTGGAGAGAAGTGGGGGAATGACCTTGGAGACCAGCGACAGGTCCATACTTGTCTAGGCTATTAAGTTACACATGAGACAAAGTGGTGAGAGGTTGTGTGCCACTCTATATAGTGAATCGTATTCCCAAGTGTAGTCCAAGTTCTTGTCTGTATACAAGGAGTTAGCAGAATTTATTTTTTTATTTACATACATATTTATTTCCTTTCCTTCAGATCATGTCTGCCTCTGCCATTTCTCATCATAAGTGCCTAAACAACCCTGATTCATTTGGTTATATCTGTGGCAGTTTCACCATTCCTAGTCAAAGGACAAACATCAGCGCATTTGTCAGGCAAGCCTATTTTGCATATTTTAAACTAAAACTTGGTGATCAAGATAAGTCTTGGGCCCCTCACAAGGTGTGCAAGCAGTGTGTCAAGTTTACAGATATGAACAAAAGGAACACGTGATAAATTGCTATTTGGTATACCTATGGTTTGGCGAGAGCCCAGAGGTCATTCAAGTGACTGTTGCTTTTGTATAGTGAAAATGTCAGGATATACAGTTGTCTTCTCTATATCGCAGTTCACTTATCGCAGCCTCACTGTATCGCGGGATTTTTAAAAATATATTTAATTATTTATAGTGGATTTTTCGCTATATCGCGGGATTTTGCAGTACTGTATATGTATGTTGTTAAAGTTACATAGGTTTAGAGTGTAGAATATGTTTAAGAACATAAGTAATGTTTATAGAAGTGTGGGAAAGGTTAATAAGGGACTGGGAAAGGTTAATAAGGGACTGGGAATGGTTTATAAGTGTGTGGGAAGGGTTTATAAAGCCTTAAAATATATATAAATACTAAAATAAATGTAAGGTTTCTACTTCACAGATTTTCACCTACCACAGGGGTGGGTGGGTCTAGAATGTAATACCCGTGATAAGTGAGGGAATACTGTAACAAGAAAAATCAATGTAAAATAGAGTATCCTAGTTTACCATCAGCTATATGCCCAGTGCTTTATTCAGCTGAAATCCTAGTGTCAGTTTTTGTTGAACTACCCTCTTTCAAAAAACAGGAGTATGGTGAAGAACTAAGTGACAACAATGATGAAGATTTTGAAATTGAAGATGACTCAGTTCATAAGGGATTTGATCAGCATTAGTTAAATGATTTGGCACAAGATTTGGGACTATCCAAAAAGGCTTCAGAGCTCCTAGCATCAAGACTGCACGAGAAAAACTTGCTTGAAAAAGGAGCGAAGGCATCTTACTTTCGATCAAGAGAAAGTTCATTTCTGCAGTACTTTCGAAGTGACGGTGGCTTTGTGTATTGCCATGACATACATGGTTTAATGGAGGAATTGGGAATTCCAATCTAGAATGCAATTGAATAGCAACGGTTTATCAATAGCTCAAAGTGGAGCTTGAAATGTGTCCTCCTCTACAATGGCAATTTATTTGGTGCAGTCCCAATTGGCCATTCATTTTGTTTTTGTGAAGAATATGAAGACATAAAGAGAGTCATCGATCTGTTGCAATATCACTAGCACATTTGGATTACCTGTGTTGACCTTCAAATGGTCTGCTTCCTTCTTGATCAGCAACACGGATACACCAAGTATCCCTGTTTTCTGTGTATGTGAGACAGCAGAGCTCGTGAGAAGCATTTGGTGGAGTTGAATTGGCCTCCAAGATCTGACCTCAAACCTCGTGATCCAAACATTCTACATGAGCCACTTGTTGACAGAAAGAACATTATATCGCTACCTCTGCACATAAAACTGGGTCTCATGAGGCAATTTGTTAAAGTTTTGTCAACTGAAGGAGACTGTTTCAAGTATCTCATTTTGGCATTTCCTAGCCTGTCATTTGAAAAGATAAAATACCTTAATATGTATGTTTGGTAGCAGAACTTTACTACTTGTACACAATTTGACTTACAGAAACAATATATAGTCTTTATATGAATAAAATAACTCTAAATAAACAGTATATTCCGGTAATTTTCTCTTTATTTTCCTTTGTGTGTACATTTTGTATGATTTGGGGGACAAAGGCAGGGTATCCTATGCCTTAAAAAGTTGACGTGATAGAGAAAAACTGGGGTCACTTTTGGATTCAGATGCCAAAAGTTAGTCAAAAACAAGTGCCAAATCTAACTCATCAAAAATTGTGTTCCCCAGTGTAGTTTTTGCTGGTTGAGTATGATGCTGACAGTGTGTTTGTCACATATGGTCTTTATTATGTTTAGGTATGTTCCCTCTATTCCCACTTTGCTGAGAGTTTTTATCATAAGTAGGTGCTAGATTTTATCAAATGCTTTTTCTGCCTCTATTGATATGATCATGTGGTTTTTATCCTTTATTTTGTTTATGTGGTGAGTCACGTTTATTGATTTGTGAATGTTGTACCAATCTTGTATTCCAGGAATAAATTCCACTTGATCATGGTGTATGATTTTTTGATGTATTGCTGTATGTGGTTTGCTAATACTTTGTTGAAGATTTTAGCATCTATGTTCATCAGGGATATTGGTCTATAATTTTCTTTCTTTGCAGTGTCTTTATCTGTTTTTGGAATTAGGATAATGCTGGCCTCATAAAATGAGTGTGGAAGCCTGTCCTCTTCTTGAATTTTTTGAAATATTTTGAGAAGGAGAGATGCTAGTTCTTCTCAGAATGTTTTGTAAAATTCACCTGTGAAGCCATGTGGTCCAGGGTTTTTGTTTGTTGGGAGTTTTTTTTTGTTTTGTTTATTACTGCTTCAGTTTCACTAGGTGCAATCTATCTATTCAGATTTTCTGATTCTTCCTGATTTAGTTTTGGAAGATTGTACATTTCTATGAATTCATCCATTTCATCCATGTCGTCCAGTTACACCAACAGTGTTTCATTCAAAACCAACTATAAAGATTCTGTAACAAACCAACCCCAAATTACATAATGGCTCCAATGTGATCAAGGGTTATTATTTCTTGCCTCTATAAAGTCCAAACTATGTTCCTAATTTGTAGCATCCCCTTCTTCTATATGTGACACAGAGGCCCAGGGTGGCTCTGTCATCTGTCTCACATGGTCCATCTGTATTAATCCTGGACAAGAAGAGAGAGTGTGGCAAATCACATCTGGAACATGTTCGAGGGTCAGGCCTGGAGTGTCACATTGCTTTAGTCATAAGACCAATGTAAACCATGAAGAACCACAGAGGAGGAAAAGGAGATGGACCTGTGAATCATGAGCTGGTCTCTGCCCCACCTCAGTTTTAGTCCTAATGCTTAGCTTTGTAGCACCCTGCATTCTCACCTCCTAGAGGTTTTAAGAGCCTCCAGTACCAGAACTATAATAAAATCATGTCTACCCTCCATACTAACACTGACCCCTGGAGAAATGAACAGATGATTTTGGTCAGAAGAGGCATAGTGCAAACATTTTATGAATCTTGGCCCTCCTGAATTGTAAGGACTAGACTGTGAGGCTGAATAGATGTAACTGTTAAGATCATCTTTTTCACAACTGAAAAAGGATTCTTGTCTTTTCTAATTATAAAAATATGTGCAAATTATAAAATTCTGAAAAAATGTTTAAAGTATTTTAAGGAAAAACATAAAAACCACCCATGCTCTCTCTTCCTAAGAGATGCTAAATATTTTTTTGTTCATGTAGTCTGATAGATTTCTTATGTGCATATAATTTAAATTAATTTTTGTCTGCAAAACTTAGATTGTACTGTATGGAATATACTAGTCTGCGATTTGCTTTTTTGCTTAAGACACATTATGCATATCAATACATATAAATAAGTACAGATTGGCATCATAATTTTTGGCTATATATTATTCTATTATATAGAAATGAATGAGAGTAATTGTAAAATACATTTAGCTTAGCCGAATAGGTATAGACTGAGTGGTCAATGAACCTGCAATTATGCCTATTTTATTTGTCACTTTATTCCCAGAACAAGAAACGATGTCTTGCTCATGTTAAATGTTCAATAGTGCTCCGATTAAGTATCTTAGATCATGGTGTGCATACAAATGACCTAGGGATCTTGTTAAAACACAGAGTATGATTAAGAAGATCTAAGTGGGCCCTGAGATTCTGTAGTTTCAACAAGCTTGCAAGTGATGCTCATGTTGCTATACATTGAGTAACAAGGATCTAAACTGGTGGATCTTAACTGGGGGTTGACTTTGCTACCTGAGCACATTTGGCAATGACTAGAGACATTCCTGGTTGTTATGACTGGGGGATTACAACTGGCATCTAGTAGATATAGACCAGGGATGCTGCAACACATCTTACCATGCACAGGACAGCCTGCACAGCAAAGAATTATCCAGCCCAAACTGATAATGTTGCCACTGTCAAGAAACTCTGATTTAGGCTTTCTCAACAGTATTTCTCATCTGAACCACAGAACACAGAAAATAACTTGTGTGACTATTTTTCCAATTCTCCCAAAGATGGTACATACCTAGTACTAAACTAGATGCATAGGAGATAAGCTGATTAATTACATACAATGAATGCTTTATGGAATTCTGGCTTAAGTCTTTTCCAGAACTCTGATATACAGCTGGGTGTGTGACTATCCTATTTGGGGGATTACGGGAAGTCAAAATCTCACAATTTAATTTCTCTCTCTCTTCATCTCTCTCTTCCTCCCTCCCTTCTCCCTTTCTTCCTTTCATGGAAAGAGGGAACTAAGATGATTGCTTGCACTTTATAGCTTTCTTTAAGGGCGAACTAAGGAACTTGTTGGAAAATCAGAAAATTATAGAATGCATGGATTATAGAATGCATGAAGCTTTTTATAAAGCCATGGGCCTAATGGACCAGTTGTAACACCCAGTTGCAGCCAATATAGCACAGTCCAGCTACCCAAAGGTACTCAAGTTCTGCACATAAGTTTCTTGAAGGAGATAATAGGATACAACAATATTTGAAGAAGAAAAGAAGCAAAACTTTTGTCAAAGTCTGTCCATAAAAAATCCAACCATTGTTAATATAAGAATGGTTTGCACAACATTGGTAACCTGGTAGCCAAGGAGAGTGGACTGGAATCTGCATGCGTGAACAATAATGACTTCACTGTACTAGTCAGTGGGGGCAGTAGATGCTGTTGGGTGAGCATGTGTGCTGTGTGGCCATCACATTCAAAGTGATTGAGTGAGTAGAGCAACGAATATGCATCAGATTTCGCCATGAAGCTTAAACATTCCTCCGTGGAAACTATTCAAATGATTTAGAAGGGCACAACTATGGGCAACTGGTGATTGGCAGCTTCATCATGACAAAATGCTCACTCATGCATCACATCTTGTGCAGAGTTTTTTGGTGAAACATCGAATCACCCAGGTGACTCAGCCTTCCTACAGCCCAGATTTGGTGCTCTGGCTTTTCCCAAAACTAAAATTACCTTTAAAAGGGAAGTGATGTCAGACCACCCATGAGATTCAGGAAAACACAATGAGGCAGGTGATGGCAATTGGGAGAACTGTGTGAGGTCCCAAGGTGCCTACTTCGAAGGGGGCTGAGGCATCATTGTCCTATGTGCAATGTTTCTTGTATCTTGTCTCTACTTTAATAAATGTCTGTTTGTCATATTACATGGCTGGATACCTTCTGGACAGACCTCATATACATACACATTCCTTCCTTCTCTTGATGCAAATGCCCCTCAATTCCTCCATTAGCCTTAACTCTCAGGCCTTTTGTATTTCTCCCCAGTTACTTTCAATTTTGTGTCATAAAAGGCCAAAAGAACCAGCTTTCCTGAGAATAATTTTCCTTGAAGGGCATAAGAGATAAGATCTTTAAGAACAAGGACAGTGTATATATATATATATATATATAATGAGGTATTATCTTATGTAATTATGGAGGCTGAGAAGTCCCAATATTTGCATTATGATAGCTGGAGACACAGGAGAGCCAATGTAAGTTTCAGTCTGAGTCCCAAGGCCTGGGAACTAGGAGAACTGATGGTGTAAGTGTAATCCTAGAGCTGACAGGCTCAAGATGCAAGAGGAGTTGATTTTTCTGTTTGAGTCCAAAGGCAAGAAAAGGCCAGTGTTTCAGCTCAGCAGTCAGGTGGGAGCATTTCCCTCATACTCAGCCTTTCCTTCTATTTAGTCCTTCATCTGATTGGTTAAGGCCCACCCCCATTAGAAAGGGCAATCTGCTTTACTCAGTTACCAATTTAAATATTGACCTTATCCAGAACAAGCCTGACAGACACACCCAGGATAACGTTTGAACAAATGTCTGGGTATCCCATGGCCAAGTTAAGTTGACATATAATAAAGATATATAAATATATGCATATTAATAGCATGGGTAATTTTTGTCCTGTCCCATCAGTATGATTTCATGAGAGTGTTCAGAGGTTCCCATGAGTGTCTCTAGGTGAAGTTACTTCTGCTCACCTAAACTGTCCTGAAAGTTTCCTCCACAATTATGCTATTATAAGCCAAGGCACAGTGGTATCCATCATACAGATGGAGAGGATGACAGGGCTGTGCCCTGACTTGGAGCAAAATTGTTACTTCAGACCCTGGAATCACAAAGACCTGGGTTTGAAGGACAGCTTTGCTTCACTTTTCATCCTTTAAAATGGGATGAGTAATCCCTACAGAGGATTTCTCTAAGAACGGAAAGGACAGTGTTTTGAAAGTGCCCAGCACAGTGTTTGAAGCATGGCAGTTGCCCAATACGGTGAGCTGAGGGAGGCAGTTCAGGAGTGGTCATGGCCTGACCTCAGGAGGTACAGCAGCCTCCTAGCCTGACTCTAGCTAAATGCCTGTGTGACCTTGGCCAGGTTGCAAACTATTCTGTTTCAGTTTTCCAGTTGGTAAAATGGGGTTGTTAGGTAATCAAAGGAGATACGCAGGTAACTCAGTAACACGGTATTTAACACACAGTGAGTGTTTCAGATAGTTTCAGATCTGACACACAGTGTGCCCCTTTGGCAATTCTTTTAACAGCACTTTCATATCTTAGGGCAGTGAATCATACCAGATGTACTGGAACAAGGGGAGGGGCCTGAACACAGATCAGGGGACACTCCCTGCTCCTTGCTGGACCCCAAATTAACTAACAGGTTCTTATTAGGTAACAAAGTGAAACGATTCCATTCTAAGAAACAAGGGTCAGCTTGAAGGAATTTTCAATAAACTCTCCTCCATCACATTTGTACTGAAGACACCATTCAGTAAAGTTGTTCAGTCTTCTGCTCATGAAATACCTTGTCTTGCATAATTTCAAAGGTCCGAGCAGATCTGGAGAATCCTCCTTTCTAGGGAGATTTTCAGAGAAATAGGTCATTTAAGGCCAATGCTTTGTGGACACAATCTTAGCACAATTTCTCACTCTGCAATGTGGCCAGCCTCCATTATCAATAATGAACATGACTGACAGAAAGGACACCCAGTGACAACTCTTTTCTTCCCATTTGGCACCGAGAGGCAGGCTTCCTCTTTTTATAAACAGAAATATTACAAAGGAGCCAGCATGTCACAATTATCATGAGGTTAAGTAAGATGCGAAGAGTGAAGAACATGTGATGGCTTCATTTCTTCACCTTCTTCTACCACCTTTAAATGCTGTAGTTTGCGCAGAATGGTCTAAGCTGGCAGTACCATGTGCTTCTGATGGCAGGTTACCCAGGCTGCATGTTCACAGAAGGAAGCACTGTAACATTGCAGCTGACCTACGAGGTCTGTCACAGGGTTACTGACACAGGACCAGACATACTAATGCTCTACAGTGACTTTTATGTGTGATCAGAGTTGAGAACTACAGAGTAAGGTTCTTGGATGCCCAGAATGGTCCTATTGCAACAGGAGCTCTGTTCTCATTGAACCAAGTGCCTTGCCAGTCTCTCTCAGGTGAATGTTCTATTTCTTTTAAGAAACTGTGACCTCCATGGGGCCAGATGGCCCTGTTCCTCTGGTCTCCAGGTGGCTAGTGTTTACCCTGGAGCAGAGCTTGTGTTCCCACAGTTACGTCAGGGACACTTTCAAACATGACATTAGCTTGAGAATATTTGCTAAGCAAATTAACAGTGTAAATAAGATTAAAGGGAGGCAAGAAGTGGGTTTGAATGTTAAAATGCCTATGGACAAACTATGTGCAAGCATCTTAAAAGCATCCATTCATACTTCAGTAATTTAAATTAATTGCAAATGCATCATACCTATTCTACCAGGCCATGCTTTGTTGACCTATATGTACAAGTATGTTTATTTGTATATGTAGCTGAAATACAGAAGCAGCTGCTTTTCAACTGTTCTATGATCCACATATTTCATTTATATCTCAAACACTCTCAGCAAACCACAAAATAACTTGACTGCTACTGTTCATGTCTTAGAAACTCCAAGCAACCAGTTGTTCATAGAGTACCTTGCATGATCCCTGACATGTATGTGGAACTTCCCAAAGAGTGACTTCCATCCACCTGTGAACTGGCTTAAGGACATTGCCTTATACTGCCCCTGCTACCCACACTCAGCTTGTGGTCCAAGCCCTGTGGCCACTGCCTGGACCACAGCCACCCTGCTTTGGCCTGTACCACTTGCAGCTGCACTTGCCTGCACACCTGCTTCCCAGAGTCACATTCCTGCCTTTGACCTGGATCCTTCCCAAGAGACCTCTACCCGGCCAAGGTTCAGCTAATTCAACCTGGCCGCCACCAGTGCTATCAGTCACCACAGCTTCACAGTCTCCTGTAAATTAGAAAGGAAAACATTCGCTTTTTCTATGTCTCCTTCAGATTGGGGGTCCCACAGCATGGTTTCTCGAGTCTCAGGTTATTACAAGGTTTATTGCAACACCTGTTTACACATCCAGCTCCTATTCTTCAAGGAATGGACAAATGCCACCAGGGTGGCAGGGATGGGGGGACTCCATACTGAGACAGCATGCAGCATGTTCAGAAAACTTCTACACCACACTGAACTGCAGGCAGACCATATTGTTGGGTCTGGCTGGCCAGGCCATATTTCTCTTTTCATTCCATATAGTAAATTCTCCCTTGAGGAGCCTGCTTTTTCTCCCCTCTCCCCACACAGCCCCTATCATCTCCCCTCCAAATATGTCTACATTTGAATCCCATGTAAGAGATAGTTCAGGCAGCAACTCACCCTCCCCCCCATGTTAATCAGTTGTTACAAAGAGATTTGGGGGTGGGGGCTGAGGTGATGGGCAAAAAATGGTGGGGTGATATCCAGCACATTCCACAATCAAATACATATTTTATAGTCTCGGATTTTGGCCAGTCAAGGCTCTTGTTATATATGAACTCATTTTAGCATTTTCATCAGTTGGTTTACATTAGTGAGGTCATGCACTTCAGAAGTTCAACTATTTCGAAACTTCTAATCTAGAAGCACAAATAGAGAAAATCCAAGTGCATTAGGCTAATATTTTGGAAAAGTAGGGTGTATATTTTCCATTAAGATAATGAGGATATTTTTAAATTGAAAATGATGAGAAATGACACTTTCATGTGAGATTACTGTTTAGTACAAATAGCTCCAAAGGCCAGGAAGTAAATAATACAATATGTAAAATAATGCAATAATACAGTTTGTTCCTATGTATTTTTCTAAAGGCTCTTAATTCCAAGTTTGTTCCAACTTTCCAAATCTTTATTTAAAGAGTATACTAAGAGAGCTATAGAAAATATATTGAATATTATCTTAATATTGTATATATTATAATATATTGTATATTAATGACTATAGAAAAATAATTAGAGACTAGAAAATTTTAAGTTGAAGTCTTTGAGCATCTCCTCTCTCCTCTCTTTTCCCCTCAAAGAAAACTTTTCTAGAATGCTTAGGGAGCTAAGAAAAGAGTTAGCTAGACTTTATCTTTGATTCTTTGGTTTTGCCAGCTACAATCTTGCCCTCTAAGTTTTATCTTCTCCTATGTTTTCAGCTATCACCCACACAAAAAATGATGCTTTGATTTGTGTCTCCAGCCATGATCTCTGTTGAACCTTGAATATGCATCTCTCTAGAGCCCTGCCAGGCAGTCCTTTCCTCCTTCATGTAAAGCACAAGGTCTAAAACCAAATTCACTCATTTCTTTTTTTCCCAAACTAGATCTATTTCCAGACTTGTCGATTTCAGTCTGTCATTCTATTTTGTAGTTTTAGTTACTGTATGAAAATATTTTCAAAGGACTGAAAGATTTTTTAAAAATCTTTTCCTCCCGTCACTGAGGTAGAAGTGTTTCCATTAATCTTAGTGCTTTTCTGAGGGAAGAAACAAAGCTGAATGACAACCAGAGGAATATGGTGGCCACAGGAGGAAGTGTGAAGGAAGGAAGCTACCATTTCTGTTGGCTGAGATGAAGAGTGGGCAAGGATTCCAGCACTAGATGCCATTTCAGAATGAGGTCAGCAGTCTCAAGCCATTGCGCCCACATTCCCAGCATCCTGGAGGAGGAAGATGTGGGTGTGGTACCTCTCCTGGATCTGATGCAGTGTTTCCAGCTAGCATGACCACATGCAGATGGGCACTAACATCACAGATGATGTCACCACGCCAGCTGCTGCAGTATCCATCTTGGGGATTTGCTCATGGCCTGGCATAGGTGTGGTACTGTCATTCACTGGCCCAGAGCACGTTCTGTTGAAGTTTGAGCTTGCTCTGTGCTTCCTGGTCTTCTCCAGGCCATGCTTTGCTGCTCCCACCCATGTACCCCCAAGTGGGAGGCTGCAGCTGCTGCTCACAGTCTGTTTCCATGGTCTCTTTCCATGCCAATGTCAAGAGCAGGAATGTGGACTAACAGCTGACACTGACTGGGTCTTTGTCTTCTTGTTGAACGGAACGTATTAGGGGGCAGCTGAATTATCCCAATTTAAAAAATATATATATATATATATATTATTCTTTCAACTCCTAAATTTCTCTTAGAGGTTGAAAGCAGTCTATGTGAGTTCAAATCTTATCTCTACCATTTTATAAGCTATATGAATGAACATTAGACAAATTACATAACCTCTGTGTGCCTCAGTTTTCTTATCTATTAAAATGGAGTTATAATAATACTTATCCCATAGGATGACTATGGAAATTAAGTGAATTAATATACATAAAGAACTTAGAAAAATGCTTGATCTATAATGTGTTACCTATTATAATTTTATTACTGGAAAGACATTCATTCCATAGCAGTGATCTATACCACAATTTAAATTCTATCATTTCTAAGAGAGGGCTTATTAATAATAGGCAACGTTTGTTAAACACTTTACAACTTTAAGGTAGTACATTCATAAATTCCACTAAATTCTGTGAAATAAGCAAAGCAAACATTTTTGTTATATCTAATAGAGGACATTCAGAGAGATTTAGAAACTTGTCTAAGATCACAGAGTTTGTAAGTATAGAGTCAAAACTTAAAATTAAGGCTTTGCCCCCAAATTTTATACACTTTCTATCATATCTAGCTTCCTTAACTTTTATTGATCTCTTCAATTAATAATTGTTGAGTACTGATTGGTACTGAAACAGGTGACATTGGGTATGATGAAGAAAGAGCCACCAACAAAAAGACTCAAGACAAACTAATTCACAGCCATTTACCCAAGAGTTGTACTCTTCATGTGTTTAAAATTTAATTGTTATATACTGAATAATGGATTGGATAACTTACTATTTAAAGAAATGTTTTTAAAAAGGTGACCAAAATCAGTCAGGGTTTGGACAGAAAATCATAAAACTATTCTAAACATTTTAGCAGGAAGGGATTTCATGCAAGGAACTATGTGCCTACAAAACTATTGGAAGAGCTGAGGGAGCAAAAGTCACAGAGATCCTCTGCTGCTTTTAGGAAACCACAAAGTGCCTATAGCAATTCTAAGACAGGCACATCACAGGAATTCACCTGGAAGTCACTGCAAACCTCACTCATGTCTTTCCACAAGTCTACCTACAGCTTCCAGGGGGCTGGTCATGAAGGCTGGTCCTCTTCTGCCATGGAAACTTCGCACCAGTGTCTTCTGTTGGCTACATCAGAATGAGACTCCATTGGCAAAGGAATCTGGCAAATGTAAGTTCTCAGTTTCCAGCTCTGTGATACAGAAGAGCAACGATCCTGCTGAGTATCAATAAATATTACACAGGATTCCTCCCATTGATTTGTAAAATGCCTAATGATGAGGATGATTCCTTTCTTCAGATCCAGGAGACTGAATGTTGTTTAATGAGGCTGGGTGTCACCATTATCTAATCCCACCCAAGTGAAAGAGCTGAACGTTTTCCCTCTGTTGTCATCTTAATGGCATTAAAACTTCCACAGATGCTGTTTGAGGATATTGTTTTCAGATAGTTGGGCCCATATAATAGAGCATGTCCGTCTGAGTCTCAGAAGATCTTGAGGTCTGGGATGCTCTCATGTGTGTCAGATAATAAATACCTGGGTGATTTATGAGTTAGCAATCAGGGAAAAGTCCTCACACTGTGCACTGCTCACGTGGCTTTAGTCCTGGTGATGGGTTGTAGTCCTTGAAGCAAACACCTGATGCCATGCAATTTGTGCTCATCTCTCTTCATGCCAATTCTTTCCTCCCTACCAGGTGCCCCAGTCCAGTTCCCCAGTCCTCATGTGCGTGTGCACATTCCCACTCTCCTCCCCCGCCCCTCCCAGTCCAATGTAAGCGTCTAGGGATAGGGGCATTAGCCAGGGTCTCTCTTGGTCTTCTTTCCTATTTCCAAACTAATACAACATCCGATTTCCTTTCAGCTCTTAGGGCTTTTTCTCTCTTGACAAAACCTGGCTCTGACAAGTAAAAATTGCTGGCTTTCAAAATAATTGTTTTTGGTATAGGCTGCAAGAGCTTACTTTGGAAGTCAAAAATACACATCAAGTACTTCTATTTAAAAATATTTCTAGAAACAGACCCACAATTTATAGTCACTTGATTTATGACAGAGGTACAATTCAATGAGGAAAGGATTTTTTTTCCCCCCATAAGTCATGTTGGAACAACTACATACCTACAGGAAAAAAAATTAACCTTGACTCCTACCTCACACTAAAATATTAATTCAGGATGAGCAATTTAAGTGTGAAATAAAGTAATAAATATCATAAGAGAAACATAGGAGAGTATCTTCATGATTTTGGCACAGGCAACAATTTTTAAATATCTAAAAATCAGGACACAAAAAGACTAACCACAAAAGGAAAAGTTACAAAATTGGACTTCATTAAATTAAGAACTTATGTTCTTCAAAAGATACCAGTAAGAGAGTGAAAATGTAAACCACAGACTAAATAAGATATGTACAATATTTATGTCTGACAAGAGATTGATATCTGTAATATGTAAAGAATTCTTATAAACCAATAAGGAAAAATAACTGAGTTTAAAAATATAGAGAGAGACTTGAGCAGGCACTATATACAAGCAATATACAGGTAACCCCCATATAACACAGTTGTTATGTTCCTAATAAATGCTTTGTTATGCAAATTCATGTTATACAAAACAAAAAAGGAGTGTTAGGTTCCAAAAATTTTAAACACATACCATTATATTTTTATAATTAAGAAAAACATCTTTATTGAAGCAATTTTCATCAAAAGTTTTACATATTAATATGAATTAAGTAATATTTTCTTCATCATCACTACTAAACTACTAAGCTCCATTAACTGAATGCATTTTCTTTTTGACAAGATATCCTCATCCTCTGAACTTTCTTCAGCATTATCTTGATTTCTATGCCCTACTTTTTGCAAAAAAATCTGTTATTTTAGATTGCTTGCTTTTAGCTGAGAGGTCCTTATAAACTTCATTACACAATGCTAAGCACTTTTGAAGTTCCCTCTTAAACTTTGTGCTCCTTTCAGTTCAAGGATCTTCATTTAAGAAATATGACTAACTGTTCGGCTAAGTCTAGGCCTTTCTTTACACTTTTTAGAGTAAACTGATACAATGTATGGGCTCTAATGAAAAATTTTAAATGAGTTATCTTTTTCTCTTAAAAGCTTTCATCGCATTCAGTATTGTACAGGGATTTTCCTAATTTCATGTTATACAGGAGTTTTTCCCAATTCTCTAACTGTGTTAAAGTGAAACTGTTATAGAAGTACCATGTTATATGGTGGATACCTGTACAAAGGGCCAATAAGTTCATGGAAAAGTCTTCAACAATATTAGTCATCAGGAAAATACAAATTAAAACCACAATGTAATATCATCACACACCTATCAGAATACTAAGATTTTTAGAAGATGGACAAAACCAAGTGTTGGCAAGGCTGTGAGCAAGTAGAACTCTCATACATTGTTTCTGGGAGTATAAAATGGTGCAATCACTTTGGGAACTACTTGGCAATATCTACTTAAGATAAAGATACATTGTTTTCCTAGATATAAGCCCAAGAGAAATAAATATTTACATCCAGCAAAAACATTCACAAGACTGTCCACAGACCCTTTATTTGTAATAGTCAGAAACTGGAAATAACTCAAATATCCATAACAGAATACACACACACACACACACACACACACACATATATATAATGTATATATATGTATATATATACATATATATGTATGTATATAATCACAAGACATCAATTGTGTATATAAAACATTTTAATGACAAGGTAAATACTACACAAAAATTAAAAATGAACTATTGCTCTATCAAACAACACAGATAAGTTTCAAAGATGTTATATTGAGTGAAAGAAGCCAACAAAAAGAGTATATACTCTATGATTGCATTTATATAGAATTCAGGAACAGGCAAACAAATCTTTGGTGATAGAAGGTAGTATAGAAGTTACTTCTTGAGAGTAGGTGAGGGTGGGTGTTGACTGGGAAAGGGCCAGGGAGCTTCTGGAGGTTGTGGGAAAGTTTATGTCTTGATTACATGCATATTATACATTTGTAAAAATCCACTGAATCATGTACTTGAGATGAGTGTACTTAAGTAGGCATGTTATACCCTCAACTTAGTAAGAATGGAAAAAGAACCTATTTGGAAAATTTAAAAGATAAACATCAGGTATTTGTTTCTTTTTTTTCTTGTAACAATTTTAATTCTTCTTCAAGAAATGTGTACACCTCTGACTGACTGGAAGAAGGGCCACACATAAGAGCGTCTATAAAAGAAAAGAGCCCATACTTGCCCTTGTTTTGCTACATCTGGAGAGACACACCTGTATATGTACCAGGCCAGGTGGTGGAAAGAAGAAAACAACAGCCCCTCAGATGGCCCTGTGGAGCCCTAGTGCCCAAGATAGTACTTTATACGCACTACAGCAAACAAACACGTGCTCATTTTTGCCTGAGTCTTTCTAAGCAGACTGGCCCCGTTCAAGCCAAAGGAACCAAGTACAGCTGTGTGAAGGTGCACATGTGTGCTTCCAGACCCCCTGGAGCAGACTGCTCCCCTCAGTGCGGAGCAGCGTGCTGGGCTCAGGTTAGCTCCTCTCTCTTTGTTTAGTGCTCAGTTCTACATTAGTCAGGTAGCCCTCCTTATGGATTCGCGGGATTGTTGCCTCTCTAACCTGGGAAAGTCCCTCTGATTTAAAACTTCCTGGCGGGCCTCTCCCTTCCCCTCCTCCTTTGCTCAGAGGCCTCTGGGTAAACTAGACCTGCTACATCTGAGCAATCCCGTCAGTCGCAGACAAGCTTATCTCAGTCTAGCCACAGACTTAAAAGTACCTGCACCTTTTGTTTTGGAAAATCCATCCTGTGTCTACAGAATGAACATCCCCTCCCATGGACTGCTAATAAATATCTGGAAGATCTCAAGGAATGAACTTTGGCTGACCTACTTGTGCACATCTTTGAAATCCCTCCCTTCCGCACTTTTTCTGCAGTTGGGTGAGTGGTCTGAAAACCCTTGAACACTTTTGTGAACCATAAATTCAGAGAACTGTTAGTTTGGGGATTTGAGGAACAGATTTCAGGAAGTAGCAAGGAATAATCATGTTTTGGGTCATTTCATCATTGTCCACTCCCAAGAGTTTACATATGTTCTCTGCCTGTATTCCCACAGGTCTGTATTTCCTGTTGGAAGGAAGGGAACCGAGTCAATGTTCTATTTGCAAATGACATTAATCAAAGTTGTATTTTAAGTGACAGCTCTTAGTAATGTGTGGAGAGCTCTGTCTCTCACAGAAGATCTATTCTGTCTGCTTGAATGTGAATGCAAAGCAATGCATGTCCTCTCTGTATAAAGAATCATCTTGTAAATATATATCCCTCTCTCATATGACACATCTTTTCAGCCCATGTTATGTGTGCATTCAGAGGAATCACAAGTAATAGCTTTGAGCTGCATGACCAAGTTTATGTTAAGAATCTAAGGTTTTGACCTCAGCTCAGAGTCATATCTAAATGGATAGCTTCTATGTCTAGCAATTGTAAATTAGAATTTTTTGCTTGATGAGTTTCTTATTTCATCATTTCTATGAGATAGTAGTAATTAAGTAAAGAATCACTCATTTTTTTCTGTGTAGAATTTACAGAACATGCAGGTTTTGGGTTCTAGCCTAGAAGTAGAATCAATTGTCTAGTGTTTGAACTTGCTTATTTTGGTCAAAAATGTGACTACAGGGGGAAAAGGATTAGAACATTTTTTGAATGACTTCCAAAAGCATCTTAGACATCAAAAGGGTTATATAAGACAACATTTTAATGATTTAATGTAAATGAACCAGAAATGGATATATTGTGTTTCCTTTAGAAGTACACAGGGTTTAAAATTAAAGGGAAAAATGCTTACGATAGAGTTTCTGACTTTATTGAATCAAAAATGTTTCTAAGGCTGATTCTGTGCAGGATAAGATTAAAAGAGAATAGTTTGGTTTTTCTAAAAAATAGTAGTTTTATATATTTTTAACTCATAGAATTTCATATTAGCTAACAGTGTTTAAATACAAATAATCTCTACTCCATATTGAAAATGCTACCATGGTAACAATAGATTTCATTTTCTTCACACTCAAAGCAATATTATAGCAACTCTGAAAAGTAAAAAAATATGAAACGTGGGTGTCAGCAGAAACTGCAAGGACATGTTGAGGCGGAGGCTGCAGGCTCATGGCCCATGGCTGAATCTATTCAGTGCTTGTGTTTTCTTTGGCCCAGAGAACATTTAAAATGTTTTTGAATTATTCGCCAGCATTTAAAAATCAGTCGATATGATTGGAAAGTTAAAATTTCTAGTTTCTCTTGACAAGTACAAAATCTGGCTACAGCGACTGCAATCACTACATGGCAGACATCAGCAGGTGCTAAGGCCAATCTGCTTCTGCAGACAGTGAGATCTCCAGTTTGCCGCAGCTGCTCCTGAGGCCCTTCAGTCGTCACGTCACCTGCACCCCTCCCCCTTGGGCTTTGAGTCTGTGATCCATACTGAGGAATAGAGGTAAAATGCAACACCCATGAACACTGTATCCTTCTTAAGAAAGATATGGAGCATTTCTGCTCTATGTTCTTCAAATGAAAAATCAACTCCGGATTATTCAAGGTTTGAATAATTCTCAAATGCAAATTCTTTGCTTTACCAAGATGATCCCAGCTCTCCTAGTTTGTTGCTCATAGACCCTTCATCAGAGGGGCAGGTGGACCAAAAGGAGCCACATCTCTGCTCAATACTTTAGCTCTTGATTTAACTGATGAAAAAGATGGCCCTTGAAACTAAAATTGAGTTACAGAATTAACTGTGACAATTGTTTCTCCAAGTTCTATCTTCAGCTACTGAGAATTGGAAGCTACATATTTCATTGGTCTATTTAATTATTACCTGGAATCTTTGGTAGACATAAAGTAGCAACTGGTTCTGATGGCCCAAAATTGTGGTTGGTTTAGACATTGTCCTACAGAGGACAAGATAATGAGAGCAAATATAATATGGACCAGTTACATATTATGACCACAGAAAATACTCAAAAATCAAACCAACCACCTTGCATAAGTAAACTGCTTATTATAAGGAGAGGTTAGAAGGTGTACCTGAATCACTATGCAAACCCATCATCACAAATAAGTAACAGATATAAGCAGAAAGGTGTCATCTCAGAATAGAGTTAGCTTATTTACATTCGCTTCCTGACCTTGATTTGAATAAAATGGCTAAGGCTATGCAATATATCCAGTTATAACTCGTTAGACAGCCACTAATTGCATCCTAGAATGGGTCCACATAACAGAAGAATGCTACAACCACAGGGTTAACACTTAGGGCATTTAAATCAAGCTGACATGTGATTTTGGTAGAATTCAAAGCTGAAGAACAAAAGTCAATGCTTAAAGTTTGCCAAGATTCACCTTCCTGACATGACGACAGTCAATGTTTGGTCACAAATTCTTTTTCTCCAACTAAAATGTATGCAGACAAGACCTACCATCAGCACCAGCCTGCAATGATACAATTATATGCTCTAGTTGTGCAAAAAGATCTTGATCTTGCCTGCGTTCAAATCTTACTGCTATTGCTCCTCAAAAAATTCCTTGGAGAGAGAATTATGCTTAGCAAAATAAGCCAGGTAATGAAAGAAAAATACCATATGATATCACCTAATATAGGAGACTAACGAACAACACAAACAAATTGACAAAATTGAACAAGGAACAGAGTAACAGTTATCAGGGGGGAGGGGGGAGAGAGAAGGGGGTAAGTAGGGGAAGGGTTTTAGCAAAGGAACTAATGTTAATAACACATGAACATGGACAATGGGGTTGGGATCGACTGTGGGAGAAGGGGGTGGACTGGGTGGGGGGGTAGCAATGAGGGGAAAAGTGGGACAACTGTAATAGAAAAACAATAAAAGTAAAATTTTAAAAAATTCTTTGAAGTTGCTTCTTCTCTCCATTGTGTGAAGCTCAGCTGAGAGGCAGTCCTTGGTGTCCCCTCTCAGTGAGAATCTTGGGGGCAGGGAAAAACATTTGGCATGGAAGTCAGTGCCTGAGAAGACCAGTAGTTATAATTTGTTACTATAATTGATGACATCTGTTTGTTTTCTTATTCTAGATTTATTCAACAAATATTTATTGACTATATACTCCAGGCCAGATATGATTCCTGAGGCATGACATGTAAATTAGTTAGCAGCTATTTCTCAATATCTCCAATGATGGAAAATGAACCCCTCACTCTGCAACCCTTGGTAGTATATGATCTTCCACATAATGATACGGTCTGTCTGGAAAAAGTCCAGTCATTGTTAATATAATGAGAATGGTTTGACGACATTAATGTACCCTGGTGGTCAAGGAGAGTGGACTGGAACGTGCATGTGTGAACAATTATGACTTCACTATACTAGTCAATGGGGGTGGTAGACACTGTTCATTGAGCATGTGTGCTGTGTGGCTGTCACATTCAAAATGACTGAGTGAGTGGAGCAATGAATCTGCATCGAATTTTTCATGAAGCTTGAACATTTCTCTGCGAAAACTATTCAGATGATTCAGAAGGCCGCAGCTATGGGCAACTGATGATTGGCAGCTTCATCACAACAATGCACCTCCTCAGGCACCACATCTTATGCAGAGTATTTTTGCGAAACATCCAATCACCTGTGTAACTCAGCCCCTGCAACAACCCAGATTTGGTGCTTTGCAACTTCTGGCCTTTCCCAAAACTAAAATCACCTTTGAAAGGGAAGTAATGTCAGATCATTGATGAGATTCAGGGAAATACCACAGGGCAGCTGATGGAGATTGGGAAAACTGTGTGAGGTCCCAAGGTGCCTACTTTGAAGGGGACTGAGGTGTCATTGTCCTGTGTACAGTGTTTCTTGTATCTTCTTCAGTGACTCTTTGTTTTTCATATCACATGGCTGGATACTTTATGGACAGACCTCGTATACTTTCTCATAACTAGTCAAAATGTGCCTACTATTCACAGCATATCTGTTAACTTAATGCTACTTATTAATTATTTTCTGTTTCTGAAAACACTTTGCAAGAACATATCATGGATAATGATCAAATCGCCATTGGGATGCCCTTTTATTTTTCCTTCAGATGAGTTAAACCCATATAATAGGAATATTTTTGGTGGGTATCTTGTCCCATAATAAAGAAATAAGCTAATTCATTTGTTGTTTTTAATACTTTGTTGTTGTTACTAGTTTTCGATATGTGGGCTGGGTGTATCCAGGAATAGCGTTTTCATTGTTAGCTTTCTGGTTTGTTTCAGTAGTCAGCCTAGTAGTCCAGAGTCGCAGCAGGTTTCAGCTAGTTCAACTGTCAGCTAAATAGTCAGATAAGGAATCACAGTGCTGCTGTAATGATGTCCCTATGTGATAGGGGCATCATTCTGGTGTATGTGACTCTACCTCTTCATAATCCAGGTCTTCAGAGCATGACTTTAATGAGCCTCTTTGGGCACCCAGAGGACTTTCCAAAAAAGACACCTTGCAAGGGGCCATCTTCCGACTCAAGTGCACATGTGGAGAGAAGAGTATTATAGCAGATGTTGGCCACCAGAAACTTGGACACAGAAAGGCTAGGAGAAACCTAAGAAAAGAAAATTCTTCCACCCTTTTCTCAGGATGGATGCTTGATTACTTTGAGGTATAGTATGTTGTCATACTGGTGATTTTGGTTAAAGATGAACCTTACAGAGAAATGAGATATACAATATATTGACGCATGTAATTGTGTGGATAAATAAGTACCCATTACTTTGGACCTCAAATGCAATAGTCACTTATACTGTTTTCACAATCAGACTTTCTGCTAAAATGTCATACGATACTCACAATTGAGACAAATGTGCAGGTGAGAGGCTCCGAAAGCAATTTCCATACCACACAGCATGAAGAGGAAGAAAACATTATGCATATTTCAGCTTTGCAATCCACATCCAAAGAATTAACCCTGTGTAATAGTCTGGCCGGCCACCAAGAACAAGGCAATTTTTACTCTTGGGTATAAATTAGTTCTGTACACTGACTGCAGGACTCCAGAGCTCAGCTCAAACTCAGCTTGCCTGAACCCCCACCATGCACTGCAGCCAGGTCTCTTAAGCCCACCAGCTAATTAAGCTAACTTCCTGAAGAGAGAATTTCAAATGAATGGGGTTGTGTAATAAAGGCAAGTGAAATGCTACTGAGATGGTAGGCAAGAGGAAGAGGGTTGTGTCTTTTCAAGAAGTCTGATATAATTTGTAATTTTATCAATGCATATTTCTTTAACACCTACAGGGTATAACTAATGTCTAAAACTCAGAAATTGCATTAAATCTTTACCATGTATTGGAAAAGGCTGTTAAAGGAAAAAATTATGTTCATCCGACTCAGACTAAAAAATGTTAAACCCCAAAGTATTTTAGAAGCATTAGGTCAGTTCATATGAAGTATAGTTAGATTAATTGCTCATTTTATTGAGGGGAAATTAAGTCACCATCCTGATATTGTCACCTTTTTGCATAGTGGGAAATTCAAGAGTAGAATTATAATGAGAACAGAAAACATTACATGGAAAAGAACCTCAGTAACCAGCAAGACACCTTAAAAATAATCTAAAGCATTGCTGTTAGGAAGTGGTATGGAAAAAGTGGGGTCAACAAAATAGGATCAGGGTTTTGGGGGGGAAACATCAACTACTTTCCATTGGTACAATTTCATACTAGCTATTATGTGAAGTACAATAATGGCCGTTTGTTCTTGTGACAACCTCATAAGGAAATAAGATGTAGCTGACTGTTAAAACTGCTCAGGAAGAGAGCAGTGACATGGTGTCACCTGGAAAGGAGGATTAAATGGCAGCCTTCAAAAGCCCCGTATCATTCCAAACAACAAGAAATCTAACTGGGAAAAGAACTCAGTGCCTCTCTGAAGATAGCTGGAGAGAGACTTGTACAGTGAAACAAAAGGTTAAAGTTAGCTTAGTTTCATAAATTAGAGCAGGAGGCTGATACTAGTACATTGAGGTGAGGAAGAGACAAATTGTAAAACATTAGTGAAGAAGAGAACAATCAGATTCGCAGCTGAGCGGCAGTGGGCGGGGCTCTGAGGAAGTGCTGCGAGCCTGGTGAACACATGTGAACCATGGTGCCTGCGCTGGCAGCTGCTGTGTGAAAGGGGCAGTGGGGTGAAACTAGCTTGGCTGTTCAGGCCTCGCCTGGGGGTGATCTGATGAAAGCAACTGACACTATAAAATATGTAAGGCATGGATGTTCAGAAAAAATCGAAAATGCATGGGTACACCTGGGCCAGGGTAAAGAAGGCTAGTAAGTGAGGTTTTTGCACCTCTGTAGTTATCCCCTGCCCCCAATATATCTGTAGATTGAATCAGAAGCATTATTTTCCTAACGTAGGCACATGGAAGCATGATGATGTCAGGAACTGTGAAAAGCCTGAGATTTTATCCTATTTCTGAGCTATCAAGTTAGCCTGTCAGTTTCAGGAATGCTGGCAGAGAAAATGGAGACTCCTGGATCAGAGACAAAAGACATGACTTACGGAAACAGTTATAGCGAGGGGATCATTTTCTTGTGTCACTTTCCTGAGTTCCAAGTTCGTAGGCGGGAACATGCAGAGGCCCAGGTTACCTGCATGTGCAGTGGGTTGTTCTGCAGGAGAGGAGTCTTGAGCTTAGGAAACCCGGATCACTAGAGTGGGCTGCAAACAAATATGCCCCTTGCTCCGAAGGGAGACGTTACCTTTGTCTTCAGAGACTGACTGATCTCTATACCGATATTGTGTGTGAGATTCATCCATATTGTTGCAGCTAGTTCTAGATTATTTGTTCTCGTTGCTGTGTAGTATTCCATTTATGAACATTCCACAACTTATTTTTTATCCATTCTACTGTTGATGGCCATTTGAGTAATCTTCAGTTTCAGGTTATTATGGATAGTGTTGCTATGAGCACTATAGTATGTGTCTTCTGACAAACGTATGACTGAATTTCTGTTGGGTCATATGATATGCTTATTCTTAGCTTTCACAGGTGCTGCCAAACAGTTTTCCAAAGTGGTTACAGCAATTTCACTCCTCAGAAGTACATGAGAGTTCTGGTGGCTCCACATCCTTGCCAACACTTGATATTTTCCATTATTTTCATCTTTGCCATCCTAGTGGCTATAAATGGCTATAAATGAGTGTTAAGCTCAGTGTGGTTTAAACATGGAACAATTTTATTTTTCTAGCCTCTGCTTTCAAATCATACTGTCAAACCCAACTTTCTCATCACTTAATGGTATCTTGGGAAAATCCTATAACTTTAAGGTCCTTTTCAGTTCTTAAATTTTAGTTTGGCTCGTTTTAAAATTTTGGTCTCTTTCTGATTCAGAGCTCTTTTTCTTCAGTCCAGAGGAGTCTTGTGGCTTAAGAGGCATGGAGCAGAGAGGCATGCGGTCTTTTCCACACACCACCTTCTCTTCCCTTGTATACGTGTTGTTTGGGGACAAAAGAGAGGGATAGAGTTTTTAAAATATTTTGCTAATCAAGCTATGTGAACTCACAATCATCCCCTGTTGGTTGCTGGCTGCTTTTCCAGTTATCACTGGTGAGATATAACGAGGACTATATCTGATCTTTGTCCCTAGTGCCTGGCACAGAGCTTCAGAAACCCTTGGAATTTCCTGAATATTAGAAATATCTTTGGTCACTGGTGGGTTCCTAGGTAACTTCAGGATGGAGGTTGGTCACCAGCAATATCAATCACAAGATTAGAGAACTGGAACTTTTGTCCAGTCTGACCTCTGGGGATCGGGGAGGAACTGGAGATTGAGTTAAAATATGTAGCAATGATTCAATCAATCATGGCTGTTTAGTGAAAGTCCAGTAAAACTCAGGACACCAGCACTCAGTGGGGCTTCATGGTTGGTGAGGACACCAATGTACTGGTAGGTGGTGTGTCCTGCTTCCATGCAGGGCGGACATAAATCTGTGCATTCCCTCCAGACCCCACCCTGTATGTACCCTTTATAATAAAGCTATGGTCATAATTACAGTGCTTTCTTGAATTCTGTGAGTTATTCTAATGAATTATTGAATTTGAGGAGGTTGTGGGAAACACTGAAGTTGCAGCCCATTGGTCAGAATGATAGGTGGCTTGGGGACCCCACCTACATCTGGTAGTACCTGAGGTGAGGGCAATCTTATTGGGGACCATGCCCTTAAACCTGTGGGTAGTTAGTGTCAGAATTGGATTGCAATACTGGGGTGGAAACAGAGCAACTGGTTTGTCACCAGTCCTCTCCACAGCCAGCGTCCGGAAGCTGGCTCTGTCATGGAGCGGCACAGTGCTTTCAGCACAAGCCCGAGAGGCCTTTGTAGGACGTGGAAGATCTAGCTCCGGGATGACCACTTCCACCTCCTCCAGCTCTCCACACCAGCATCTGGCCCATCAGCCTTTTGCTGCTAGATAACCTAGAGAGCAGACAGTCCTCCAAGATGAGAAGTTGGCTACGCAGGTCAAGCCCAGGTCCCCCAGGAACTTCGCAGGTGGGAGTGCAGAGAGCTCCAGCAATGCTCCTTCCTCCCACTTTGCTCTCCTTTCTCTCATGATGGCACAGGGACAGGGCATTAGGCCCACTGGCTAAGTCGATGTTTAATCTGGGACATGAAATGCTGGTCATGCCTGCTTGTAGGTGCTCCAAAGTCTTTACAAATAACGCTTTTGGGGGCTTCCCCTAACACCCCTTGAATTAAGGAAGGGAAATAATGCCCTGTCAAACACCCCTGCCCCACCCCTCCAATTTAGGTTTCTAGCACCTCTGTCTTCCCAGTTCCTTTATATGGTCTGTGAGGGGCACTCGCCTGGTGACAGCAGGGCTCACTCTGCCAGCTGTTAGTAAGGCCTTCACGGACATGCCTCAGCCATTATTCCTGGACAAACAGAGCCTTCCTATGAGTTACCAAATAAGCAATTAAACAAAGGTCAGCACCTGTTTCACACACTGGACTATGGAATAAAGATGAAAAATACAATGATAGGGCTAGCTGCGAGGGAGGGGAAATATCTATATAAGAGAATTTGGGAGTTAAAGATAAGAGAGAATTGGTGCTTGTTGGGGACTACACATACTTCTGTATCAGCAGTTTGTCCAGCCCCCACCTCCCCCCACCCTTTCCTTCATTGTAGCAGCACTAATTACAGGCAGGGGAAGGTGAACCCTGCATAACTGAATGGGATTATTTTTATTGTTTCCACAGGAACCACACCATGTGGGGAATGTTTGTTCAGGGAATTTGCTGTATTTGTGTTCATTTCATTCAATTGTCCACAGGAGTGAGTGAATTTTATGTCCTATAACTTTTATACCACAAAATATGCATGAAATACCTTGACTTTAAACAGGACATAAATTTCAAAACTCCCCTGTCCTTGTCCTTCCTATGTCCTTGTGCTCTATTATTATTTTATTGAGCTGATCTTCTTTTTGACCTCCCAATCAGCTTTTTAAAAATACACAAGGCCATTTGCAAACCCCTGCCACTGGTTGTGGCCTCAGCCTTTCTGCCAGGTGGTTATCCCTCAGAAGAGAATTAAGATGCAATGAGGCTTCTGTTCCATTATCTGTGGGTCCTGGAAGGGACTGGGACAGCAGGAAATGGAGTGTCAGGGTTGGCAGTCCAGGCCTAACCCCAGCTCGCATTCAGGTGCCACCACTTAGCAGCTCAGTGACCTTGGGAATTGGCTTATGCTTCCTGACCCTCCATTGTCTTATTTGTACATGGCCACAAAAATACTACCTCCCTAACAGACTGTTGGGAGGATTAGCTGAGATAATGCATGTAAACCCCTTAGGGCATTGCCTGACACATAATAGTGCTTAATAAATATGACCTGCTGTTGCGAGTAGGGCGGTGGGTGGGGGTGGAGAAGGAATGTTCTCAGTAAATGTGTACAGAGTCACTACAAATTTTATAAGTGCTATAGCATTTTTGTGGACTGTGCTGTCTCCAAGAGGGATATATGGCTTTTCATTAGGTTGAAGGGCCTTCTCCGTGAAGAAGGAAATTATCTCATCAGGGTTCTTGTTCTGCGGTTGCAGTGCCTGCTGATGTTGATTTAGCTCACTTACAGAGCCACACACCATGCAGCAGCGCTCATCGCCCTCCGCGTTAGCTTATTAATCCTCCAGTTATTCCTCTACGGTTCCAGGGCATATTTGCTTTCCAGTGGAGGCCCCAAGAGGTGAAGAAACGTGCCCCACCTGGGACCCAGAGGGAGTGGCGAGTCAGCTGTTTCTCCCTGCAGCCCACCACACGTGCAGGTTTCACTGGCACTGAAGACTTTCGCTCCCTAAGATCAATGTTTTAACTGTAGGTGTGTTATTTGCTAAGTGAGGAAGAATCAGTGGGGGAATTATAGAGCATAAACTGCACGAGTGATCAGCTTTGTCTTTCAGTCCCTGCCATACCGTCCCCATGACGGAGCGCAAAGAATCACATAACTTTCCAGCCCTCTTCCCCACATCTGTACAATGAAGAACCACATGGAACCTCTCTTGAAGTGTCTTTCCAGTGTGAACACCCCATGATTCAAGCTCTTGGAGAGAGGAGATGGCCCCTTCTAAGGACCCTAAAATCTTACTAAATTAGAAGAGATTTTAATTTCCCAACTTTATTCTTTGTTATTAAATAGTAGTATGCATGTTTTGAACCATCTGAAAGGGAAGGTAGAGTATGCTCTGGGCATCTTTAGACCCAAGGGAAGCACAAGGCAAACAAGAAGAGGGGAGTTCAGCTGCACAAAGGCTGAGCATCCCATCCTGGGCCCACCCTGACCCTCTTGGCTCTATCCAGATGCTGTGGGCGCTGCTCTCTGCAGAGCCTCCTGGCAGCTGCTGCTCTGGGAGCCCTGTGCCTGAGGGTTGCCAAAGACAGTGAGCTCATGGCATGGATGCCTGGCCCAGTGTCCAGCCCGAGGGTTCTTCTCAGCAAAGGCATCTCTCCATTCCCCTCTCAGGCAAATGTACAGCTAGCTTAGGTAGCATCTAACTGTATGCTGTATAAGCGCTCCACTGTTTTCGGAAAATGCTGGGGGCTCAGTTTTACCCTCTTAACACCCTGGCGATGCCCGTGGTTGTCTCTTGGAGCTGCTTGTGGTGATGTGCCACTATTCCCGTGAATACACCCACAGTGAGATGCTCCAGGAAGTTATTGGAAAGTCTGGGTCCACTGTCCCAAATGCTACTTTCCCTGTGCTTGGGTTTCTGAGGGAGGACTGCTTAGGAAATTCTGCAGAGATTTTAGAGGCTAGGTCTTTATCCCTCGTAGTCCCGTGTAAAGGTAGGCAAACTCCAATTTCCCTGACCTCCGACAGCCAGCTCTCCGGTGAGGCCACATACTTGGCTATTGAAACCGAAAATATCAACTTCTGATGGGAAAAGGGAATGGGGGTGGAGATAACAATAAGAATACTACTGCTTGAGCATCTTGTGTGTTGAGCATCTTATGTGTCAAACACATGTATTATCATCATTATAGAGATCAGAAAACTAGAGACTGGGAGGAATGCCTTTTTCAAGACCACAACACTCATAAGTGGCAATACTGAAATTTGAATTAGGGTGAATCTAGCTCAGAAGCCAAAAGGAAAGGTACCAATGGCAGGGGCTGGTGCTGACTCCGCAGACAACCCCTGAAGCCCCAGAGGAACCACAGAGAGTTTTCTTTCATGACCAGCTGCTGTCTTACCCAAGGCATGTGGCTGCGCCCTGCAGTGTCTGTTCACTCCCTTGGGCATGCACCTCCTATTCGAGGTAATATGAGGGCTGCTATCCCTGCCCAGTGCTAGAGAATAAAGGGGCCTGCAAGTGAAGCTGCTGCTCTTCTGTAGAAGGGGCTCCCATTACCCAAAATACCCCCAACAAGGGGCTGCCAAAAACCCCTGCAGAGTTGGGGCCACGTGCCCTCTGGAGGAATTAGCCAGCGTTGGGGTACCTACTCTGGTCCAGCCTCTGCTTTCTCAATCTTAAATTTTTTCCACCGGTCTCTATATTTTTTTAAAGTAACTTTTAACTAAAATATTGTGTGTCTGTGTGTGTGTGTGTGTGTGTATGCAAAGTGCACCTGTCCTAAATGTGCACCTTGATGACTTTGTTAACAAACTGAATGCTCTTGTCCTAATCAGCACCCAGTCTGAGAAACAGAACATTAGTAACACCTCAGAAACCGCTATTTGCTCCCCATTCATGAAGATAACCACCGTCCTATCACCATAGAGCAATGTTGGTTGTTTTTGCACTTTGTAAGTACACTATTAGGATATAAGTAGATTAATACACCAGTGCTCCTTTATGCTGGTTTCTCCTGCTCACCATTGTATCTGTGAGGTTCACCCATAGTATTGCATGAAGTTGCGGGTCATTCATTCTCACTGCTACCAAGTATTCCATTGCGTGCATATAGCAATTTATTTATCCATTCTTCAGCTGATGCATATTGGAGTTTCCATTTGGGGACTGTTGTGAGTAGTTATATGCCTTAATTTTTAAAACGGATTTGATAAAGTCTCACCTTAGGTGCTGAGTAATTAGGGTTCTAGGACAATCACCCATGTCCTCAATTTAGCTTCCCAGATGCTTGATGTTAGCAGGTGAAGTCAGGGAGTCCTGGGAAGCCTACAGCGCCAAGTTTATTTCAGGCAGTTACTGCGTGAACAGTCCTAGGTGGGAAGGAATATGGGTCACCTCGTGTCCTGAGGGGCTACCAAATATAGCGTGGGAGTCCAGGGTCTTCTGGTGGCCAAGAATCTTGCTGGTCTCTTCTATGTACCACAGAGAAGACTGTGTTACAACCAAAAGTCTTCGGAACAATTGGGAACATTATAATTAATGGCCTAAATCACTCAAATTTCATGACATAGTTAGAGGATGGGAATTCAGGGTCTGTAGATTACATTGAGGTAAAACTCGGTGACCACAGATTCAGTGCTGTTCTCTGCAGTAAACATTTCAGGGAAGGCTGGACTGCAGGCAACCGTGAGTGGCCAGCATTTTGAACAACATATTTTAAGTTACAACATAGCTTGCAAGTAAGAACTATGTAAACAAAGGATGTTCTAAAGGTGGTTAGTCTTTGGAAAATACCCAGTTACATACCCAACTGTATTCAGAAAAGCAGAATGAGACCAATGAAGCCAGAGACTCTGATAATAGCAGAGCATGGGGCTGAGCACCATGAACGGAGGCTCCAGGGTGCCGGAAATTGTTTTCTGACTCTTAAGTAACACATTATCATTTCAGCAAAATTGGATCATAAGAAATGTATAAAAAGGAAAACAAAAAGCCCCACCATAATCCCATCATCTGCAGTTAGCCTCTTAACATTTTGGCAACTTTCTCACAGTCGTCTTGCTTTTCATCTCTCTCTCTCTTTCCCTCTCTCCCTCCCTCCCTCCCTTCCTTACTGAGTCTATACATGTGACCCCTGACTAATGATGGTTTGACTTACACTTTTTCAACTTTTTGAAGATGTGAAAGTGACATGCATTCAAGAGAAACAATAGTTTGAATTTTGAATTTTGATCTTTTTTCCCAGGCTAGTGACATGCTATGCTGTACGCTACTCTCTTGTGAGGCTGGGCAGCGGCAGTGAGGTGGCTTTGCCCAGCTCTGGACTAATGTAAGTGTTCTGAACATGTTTAAGGTAGGCGAGGCTGAGGTATGATGCTCAGAAGGTTATATGTATTAAAAACATTGTCAACTTATGAGATTTTCAATTTACAGTTGGCTTGTTTGGACATAACCCCATTATCAGGTGAGGAGCATCTGTAATTGGATTTATACTGTATAATAGTCACTTAAGTCATCTTTATAACTTACTTTTAGATTGTGAATATCTTCACATATCATTTAAATTGACTTGAAAAGCAGCGTTTTTGTTTACCATATGTATGTATCCAACTTATTTAACTTCTTCCCACCCCATATTATGGGTGATAATATTACCTTACTTGCTGCTTTCTGGGTTCCACTTTATCAGTTAGATTCTCCCAATTTACACATATGAAAATTACTCTTATTAGCTAGTCTAGAATGTGACTGTATACCCTGTTTTCTCTGGGGGAGGCAAAATTGTGATTTGTGGCTTTACTTTTAGCAAACATGTCTGCTCACAGTTGTAGGGAGATCTATTTACTAGAATTCTTGGTTAAAAAGCCCACAAACTTGCTACCCAGAATCAAGCTGTCAGCCAGGAGGCCGATCAGGGGGCTGGTACCCTGAGGGGCCAGATGCAATGCCGCTCTCATTGCTGCTCTCCTGAGCATCTCTCACAGGAGAAACTGAACACCACCCCATCCTATGTGCAACTGACAGCGTGAGATAGCACAAAGTGGACTAATGCATTACCTACAATGCTACCATGAGATTATCATCTGAGCTTCTCTCCCCAAGCCCATTGCTCCTCTCACCTGCCATCCAGGAGTTCCACTTCCTTCCTACAGCCCGCAGACCAAACATGGGAAACTGATATCCAGATGAGAGTTAGTTCCACGGAGACACAGGCAGATTAGCCACCCAGCAGCTGCCCTGAGAGAGAAGGGAAGCGGACTTCTCAGGGAAGTGGGGTGGGTCTCCCTCTA
This sequence comes from Furipterus horrens, assembly GCF_987537825.1. Lineage (NCBI taxonomy): Eukaryota > Metazoa > Chordata > Mammalia > Chiroptera > Furipteridae > Furipterus > Furipterus horrens. Next base: position 46,222,244 of record NW_028327175.1, read on the forward strand.
GGACGAGAAGGGAACACAACTCATCTCAGGCAGACTGTGCAACACAATTGCTCAGAGGGTGCAGGCTAGTCCTGGTGGGGTCTGAATGACATCCATGAATTCGTCCAATGTTGTATAGGCACAGGGGCCTCTAGGGAGGGCAAGAATCAGAAGTCACTCATTCTGCACACAAGCCTCCACACACCCCAGCTCTAACTAACTGGGCCAAGATATGTATCCTTGACATGCACACAGGCGGATGCAATAAGAGCTAAACTGCTTCTTCCAGCAGAAGCACATGGTCCCCCAGGTGTCTGTGTCCTTTTCTTGGTGTGTAGAGCCATACCACTTCAGCCTCGGACCATGGGAGTCCTTTTGCTCCCCTTCTTCTTAGCCTCCCCACAGGACTGCTAATGTTTGTGCAGGAGCATTCCTGCCACCTGGAGTCACCTCTCTGTATCTTTCCTTTGTTTCATTTTGGATCACAGCAGGGTGCCACAATTTTCTCCCTTTCTGTTAATAAAAATTAAGCAATCAATTTTCTTCCCCTCCATTACACCTAATTCCCTCTGTAACTCAATTATTATTGCAACTCTGGCAAGTGCTTTGTGAGGCAGATGGCAGGAAAGACACGTTGCCAAAATAAAGGGCATTGTTTACAGAGGAACATTGTGTACACAGAGGTGATGACACTCTCCTTCCAAAGATGGATTATTTTTTCTAAAATCAAATTCATGTAACTCTGTTAATCTAAAGTTGATGCACGTGTTGCCAAGGTTAATACAAGCACATGTAACACACTATAGCAACCCCTAAAAATACTTGATCCATATTATAGTCCTTATTTAGGGGTTGTAGGAAGTTAGGATAAACTTACTATAAGACTCTTTATTCTGAGAACAATAGATACAATGGATGCACTGATCTTGTATGTGTGTGTTAAAATGTCTGACTTGTAAAGGTGTTCCAGATTCTATGTATTGTATTTGTCACACTAGAGAGCAAGCCTGATAAGTTAAAAATATAGCCCTTTATAATGCTACTCAAGAAAATTTGGTGTGGTCAGGAATGGCTAAAGGGTCCCAGCTCTAGTGCAAACTCCAAGCGATTGATTGATTGTCAGTGGCTGCTTATATGCTGAGGTGGGAGGGCAATGAGAGAAGAGGACTGACATCCTTTGTAATATTCTAGGCTTCTGGGGTGCCCAGAAAGAGGGGAAGGAAGATAGTTCGCAGCAGTCTTCCTGCTGCAAGGTGAGGCCCTGCGGGGTTTCAGTCGGCTCTTTCTGTACTGTATTAGGTGTGACTATAAAATAGGCAGGCTGTTTTCCACAGGCTAGCCATAAAACCAATTTTCTTACTTTGTAATCAGACTATATTTATATTGTTCTCTCCCCTGTTTGTAGAAACACCTTCATTTCTCCCTGCCTCTTACTGCCTGAGTCGCTGATTCTAGCAACTTGGTTCTCCCAGAAAACAGGGGAGTCTCTGAACTAGGGATCTCAGAGCCCAGACTTACCAGTGTAGAGGTATGCTACCACCTCTCCCTGCATCCAAGAGAACTTGCACATCTGTGTCCCATTAATTCCCAGCGTGGATCTGAGCTTATCGGGGCACATGACGCTGGAACGTCTGTCTAGAGTTTTCCTTCTCCTTCTAAAATAATGTGGGTAAGAATTACATACGTGATTAATGGACAGAAGTGTAAAAAGAGTCCATTTTCTTTGTTTTAGTACAGCAGGAAAACATATTCATTGTTGAAAAGCCAAAGAAATGTAAGTAAGGGTAATAAAGGTAATAAAATTACCCATAATTCTACTGCAGGGAGATAACAGCTGTCAATATTTTATTATATCTCAACAGTTTTTAAACGTATATATGCACATAAAAAGGGACTCAGCCATACCTATTCCTTTGTAATCTATTTTTTCCTTAGCAGTATGTTATGGTTTCCATTTTATCAAATATGCTCCCAGAGCTGGATGTCCTAGGCACTGCTGTTCTTGAACAGCAATGAGGAGCGCTTTTCTAGTGCACCAGTCTCTGAAGCTCACCCGTCCTTTTGAAAAGTATACCTCCTTTATACAACAATTGTCGTACTTAGTATTACTAATCAGTGGCCCTAGGCTTGCCGTGGGATTCAGATGTCATTTTCATAATTTATTTGAAGAATTTTGCTCAATATTCATAAAGCCAAATGTTCCGATCCTTGATGTGCCAGGCTATTGTGGCCCTGTCATTGTGTGTGAGAGTTAGTGTTTGAGGCCGGACTGGCGGCCGGCCGCGCCCGCCTCTGGGAGGCACAATACAGGTAACGCTTCCTTGGCTGCTCTCCCAAAACCGCAGCACCCAGATGGCGGCGAACAAAAGGCCTGCGTGGCGCGCCGCGTTTCAGCCCTGCCTCCAGCGGACTTCCTCCCACCCCAGCCCTCTGGGGTCTGCGCCCTCTCCCCCTCCTCCACGCCCCCTCCCGCACACTCTCAGACGGACAAAAGGCCCCGCTCAGCACACCCCGAATACGGTCACGCTGGAAGGGGAGCCCACTGAATGTCCGCCCTCTCATTAGACTTTGTCTTCACCCTCCTCTTCAAATGTCAGAGAAATAAAGTCCATCTAGGTGCCAACGAATCCGACAGAACGGCTGCTATAGCAACTGTCTAGGACGAATTAACCAGCAAACCATCGGAAGGTGTTGGCTCAGAAACTGCTCTGCATGAGGCACCACTTTGTTTTGAAAGTGGGTTATTCTCTGTGACCCAGCATCTATTTAGTGTTACTGTGTTTCAGACTCAATCTTTTGTTAAGGTATTTGATTTACTATGGAATTAAGACTCCCAGGGTGGGAGGACAGGTGGGGTGGAGAACAGCTAAAAGACTGGGAAAGTATAACAAGTATAGGAAGATGATTTTGAGAAGGGGGAAAGCAGGGAAAAAGCTTAAATAGAATCAATTTATTCAAAACCAGGTGCAGAAGGATAATGTCAATTCTGTGCTCTGTGAGAAGGTAAAAGAAAATCAGCTTTATCTAATGTATGGGCTGGTTTAAAACAAACCTCATGTTATTATTAATATAATCCCTGCTTTGTAAGCCTTGACATTTAACCAGATAATTAAATAATAATTGAATGAGTCTGCAAGGCATAAAACCAGGCAGAAAGGCACATTCCCCTGAGGCAATTTTTATCAAATATTGACTCACTCTTCAATATTAATGATGGGAATTTAATGTTATATTTTTATATTTACATACTAGCATTGTTTGAAAGACATTTTGTAATTTATAGGTTCTCAGGTTACACATGTGACTTGAATTAACAGCACAAAGGAAAAATCTAGGGGATGGGGCATATGCAAACGTAAGGGGTGGGGTGAGGGGGACAAACCTGTACTGCAATTAGTTCTGCATTTATTGAGGTCTCTCACCTATCCTGGTCTTCATAATGCTCTTATTCTGCAAAGACACTCACTCCATGCTGGGCAGAAATGGAGCTCCCCTTGTGAGCAGCCTCCTTTCCTTTTGCTGGCTCTCTGATGTGCTGGTCAATGGTAAAGAACCAGCTCTCCAGAAAGAATGCATATGTGCATAAATGTTCTGAGGTTTCTTCTACTTTTCACTGGTATAAAGGATATGTAGCATACAGTTTAAGAATAAAGCATACAGTCTTGTTTTCTAAATTAATAAAGCCAATTTACAGCACTTTTGGTTTTGCCGAACTTTTATTAAATCTATTGTCAACTTGTGGTGATAACCATTTGGTTAATTGCTTGCAGCCAACACATAAGAATGGGTCTTACATGAATATTGGGCGCTATGCCTATGTATGTTGAGTGTGATGAAAACCAGACAAGAGAGATGTGTTGGGACCTTACTCTCTGGTCAATAATAGGAGTGATGCTTTTGCTGAATCAGGTGGTGGCTTCCCAGTATTTTGTTTTGAGCTATTCATGTTGTAATAGCCACAGACACAACACACTTTTAAATTTAATTAGCATTATTAACATTTTCATCACATTCTTAAGCATAAATAAAGGGCAAAGCAATAAATTAAGCCCTAATTTGTAGTATTTGCAATTTTTACTCTTATCCTGGCAGATTTGGAGCTGCCAACATGATGCCACAAAACACAGAGTTAAGAAGAGATTTTTTAATACTGCCTATTCCCTCACTTTGTCCTGTGACTCTACGAGACACCAAACTGTTAGTTGACTCTCCAAGAGAGAGTCAATGGACAGAGATGTCAACAGAGACTTGTTGGTAAACAAAAGACAATATACACATGTGGTGTTTGCCATTTTCTGTTCTATGGAGGATCCTGGTTTTTCTTAGTTTCCAGCTTTCACTTACTCTTTCCAGAAGTTCAAAATTATTCATAGCTTCTTTTTAACATTAAAATTTTTCCCTCAAAGTTTCTTTCAAATATCTCAGCATTTCTCAGAGAAAGCAAATATCCCTTTTTTTTTTTTTTTTTTTTTTTTTCAGCAAGCAAAGCCCCAAGCCATCATAAAACCAGCCAAACCTGAAGCTTAACTTTGGATAGATGCCCCCATTTCTAAGGCTAAGGCCTTCGAAACCACATGATTTCTCGCTTTGGTTAAAAAAATTCAGAAAGTTTCTCTACACATGTAAAGTTCAGAGAAATCTTCAGTCCCATGTGGGACACAGTGCTGTTCACCTCTCTTCGAGATCAGTCATATTATGTTGAGCTGTATCAACATATTATAAATATGTATCATAAAATACCGGGGTGTATGGATGTCAGAGGATATGATCCTTTTAGGTATGTGCAAGTAGATGATAGTAGAGTAACAGATACTCTGTGTGCCTTTGGTTAATACAGTAACTTATCTATTAACGTTGTTAATCTGCTGTCATTGGGGTAAACTGTATCCTACATTTGTGAATGTAGGAACTTAAAATTTAGAAAAACTTAAGAAAATTACAATTGTATTATTGGAAGATATTTTCCAGATGTCTTGAATATTTTCTGTGTATTTTATTATTTTAGTTTAGTTTTTTAAAGATTTTATTTATTTTTAGAGAGATGGGAAGGAAAGGAGGAAAAGAGGGAGAGAAACATCAATATATGAGAGACATCCACCAGTTGCCTCTCACACACCCCCAATCTGGGGACCTGGCCTGCAACTAAGGCATGTGCCCCAACTGGGAACTGAACTGGCGACCCTTCGGTTTGCAGGCCGGCGCTCAATCCACTGAGCCACACCAGCCAGGGCTTTTCTGTGTATTTTAATTTATATTTATTTTTGATGTCTTTATGATTTAGAGTTATCATGATAAACAGCCATCATATCATCATCATCAAAGTTATAAGACAATGATATTCTCAAGAACTTTCAAAGTATTGTTTGACCATTGAGTATGCTTTGTGAGTTTTCCCCTCATTCTATTCCCTCCCTCCCTCCCTCTTTCTCCACTTCCTCCGCTTCCTCCTCCCTCTCTTCCTTCTTCCTTGTCCCTTTCTTCTTCTTTTTCCTGCTGTTCCCTAGCACAGCAATTTTAAACCGGAGTGCCATAAGAATTCTTAAAATACTCAATACCTGACTATTTAGTCAGGAGCACTGACCTCTTTTCCCTTAGACTGTCAAATAAAAGAATGACAATAGCCAATGCAAAAATAGCTGTCGAATGTGAATGAATAAAAATTATACCTATTTTTCTTGTCAGATCAGCCAGAAATATATATATTTTTGGTATGCCGCAGAATTTTAGTTATTAGTTTATGTGTGCCATGAGATGAAAAAGGCTGAAAATCACTGCCCTAGCAGACTGTCCTTAAAAGCCAACACTTCCCATTGTTGTCATTAATTAATTCAGCAAATAGTTACTTAGCACTGACTTTAAGCCCAGGACTACTTTAGGTACTGAAACCTCGGCAGTGAATGAAACAGACCAAGGCTTTGCCCTCATGGAGAGTCTATTCTGACAGATGATGCCTACCTGTTCTTCCCTAGTCTTCTCTCCTTTCCTTGTCCTCTTCTCATCTTCCAAACCAATGAAATATAAAACTAAATAGAATTGTGTTTACAACATGAGTAAATAAGCTCTGAACAGGGTGCAAGGGCCTAGCCCCCGACTCATCTCATGAAGCTCAGTGCATGTACTACCTAGTATGAATTTTTAGGTACTGAAAACTCTTACATCTGGTTTCTCAGCAGTGTGCCAGATGGTTCAGTTTATGAGACAATGCCCTCTGCATAAATGCCATTGTACTTGATTCAAATGAATATGCTTTCTGAGAGAACTATTGCCCTCCCTTACCCAATGGAAAAAGGACAGTGATACATTATATAATATCTTGTGAACTTTTTGCTTAATATTCTAAGGAACTCATGGGATGTATGATAAAAAGAGGTGCATCCTGGAGCCTGCTCTTCTGGTACATTCTGAGTTGGTTTGGTCCTGAACATTAATTCCAAGGTGGAATCATAATGTGCACACATTAAGAACCAAACAGCACCTTCCAGTGCCACTCCAACTATGCCTGCACTCCAGCTTAGAGAAGAGTCAGACCCCAGGACCAACACCTTACTCTTTCCCCATGTTCAAAACCAGCCTGGCAGCTGCCACCCGGTCAGTCCCTACAGATACAGAGCCCGGGACAGGGCAGCCTGCCAACCTGCCACCTGAAGGCGGTTTTTCTTTGCTGACTTGGTCCCTGTATTTTTTTTTTTTTTCTTTTTCTTCCATTTGTTTGATTTTCTCATGTCTTCAAGTTTAGCCAAAAGGGGGGGAAAAAAATCTTCACTTAATCTAAGTGATCAGGCATGGGAAGAGAGAAAGCCTGAATCTTTTCCTGGCTGCCTTACTGACTGCCATAAATTGTCCTCCAACACATGTAGAGAGAGTGGAGCCAGAATTTCCACAAGGACTCCAACCAGGAAACTTTGGATGGGCCTCATTCTTTAGAGAACTGCTTTGGTTTTCAGGCCCTTTTGCCAACTCCACATCCATGGAAGAAACTGGACTTGTTGTCTTTAAGGAGACGTTGTTGACCTCAGACAGAAACTAAAATGCAATCCAAGGACTCAGAAGGGAGCAGGACTTCTAAAAAGTGAGTCAAAAGTAAAGGCGCTCACACATGCTTAGTTACAAATGAAATAAATAAATAAAAGCCTCTGAAAAATACTTTCAAAACCAGATATGACGTTCTAGTTCTCTAAACCATTTTACCTGTAAGTAATTAAAAATGACCAATTCCCCTCCCCCAGAAAGTATGTAGTGTAATCCTACAATCTGAGAATGTAAGGTTTTAATTAAGGAATGGCAAGGGGAGGGGAAGGGAATCATGGGATCCTATTTTCTTTCCTTAGCACCTAAGTTGCTGAGCGTCACTCACATCTCCAGTCAGGAGGGATGCAAAGATCCCCCCTCCCCGCCTCCCCACCGCTAGCTTTTGAATCCATAGGACTTAGTAGTACAAGATATGAGACTTTTTTCTATGAGGGCGTAGGAAGAGAAAGGGCCCACAACTTCTCTGCAAACACAATTAAGGTGTCAAAGGCAAATACCAGTTCTGAATTTGGGCAATAACTTTTTCATCTGGGCCATCCTTTCATCTAATGGCAGGAAAGGGCCTCCAGTCCCACTGAATCTGAGTTAGGCCCAATAGTGCCAGAGCATGAGGAGGCTGATGCTAACTCACCTGCAGCTCCTCTCAGCCCAAAGTGGGTCAGCAAGGTGAATATAATCCTGTCGAGCTTATGGTAGATCAGGATGGGATGGAAAAAGCTTTGCTCCCATATTTGAACCCTAGAATAATCAGTAAACTTGAAGGCTCAAGTTGAAAGTTTCAGCATTTTCCCATCTGCACCCTGTAGCTCCCACCTTTGCACTCTTTAAGGGTAGGTAAGAGGGACATACTGCTGAAGGGTGATAGAGAATTTTCACTGAAGAGAGGAAATGCTGTAAGGCAGGAAGGACACACAAGTGAAAAGACAGCTTAGCTCTCAGAACCTATTTCATTAGCCCACCTCTACAGGTGGGAGAGGCGTTTGTGAGGGAGATGGGAGGCACCTAGGGGGCTAACTATGCCTGGGGCTGGAAAAATGGGGAGCCAGGCCTGGCTCTGGTTGACTGAGAGGGTGATGGGAGCAGTCACAGAAACACGGGCCTGAGGATGCTGCTTTAGCAGGGATCGGTAAGTATTTGACATGCCAATCCAGGGCCCCCAGGGACAACAAGCGAAGAGGTTCTGGGAGAAAGGCCGTGGGTGAAGATGATGCCACACATCCCATCATTGGAAGTACAAGGCTGAACTCCACATCCCCCATGGGTTTGCTGAGGGCTTTCCCTCACTACACACTCAGCCTGCTGTCCTGCACAGACTATAGGTTGTGCCTCTAGTATCCAACAAATACACATTGAATGAAGGAACAAATGCAAAGGTTGCATGGAAACAGCAGAAAGAACATGGACTTCGGAGTCCAAGAGACCTGGGTTCAAATCCTGTGGAGCCACTTGTTAGTTGTATAAGTCTCAACCTCTCCAAACCTAACCTAAAAATAAGACTAACAATACCCACTGCTAATGCTTGCTGTGAGAGCTAAATGAAACAATGCCTGTGAAGCATCTAGTAAGCCACTCACTTTGCATGGAACTGGACCAATGCTAGAGCTTCATGTACTGCTTTCCATTTCACCGGGGCATCCATTCACTTTCTCACCATTTCCCTGAGCATCTCCATAAGGAGGGACGCCTGGCATTATTCAGAGCTTCTACCTAGCCCAACCAGATCTTCAGGTTATTTACTATTGTGAGCATAAAAAAGATGCACCTACAATTATTCTTTATATTTAACAAATGCTTTTAAAATGAAATTTAGTCTTTCTACAGATGACTGAGCCATTCCTACCTTTGGAACATCATTGGTTGTTTCTTTTCTTCCTTTCTTTTCTTTCTTCCTTCCTTCCTTCCTTCCTTCCTTCCTTCCTTCCTTCCTTCCTTCCTTCCTTCCTTCTTTCTTTCTTTCTTTCTTTCTTTCTTTCTTTCTTTCTTTCTTTCTTTCTTTCTTTCTTTCTTTCTTTCTTTCTTTCTTTCTTTCCTCTTTTCCTCCCTTCCTTCCTTCCTTCCTTCCTTTCTTTTTTTTCATGTTGCCTTCTTTTTCAAAGGCTTGTAGTGGTTTTCTTGTCAGGGATGTTATCATCTTTTGCAATTCTATACCAAGTTCATCTTTAAAGAAGCTCAAACTATATTATTATTATTTTGTTCATACAAATATACACAATTTTCCTGATACAGGTTAAAAAATAGTTTCATTAAGTCATATCGTAATTACATAGAATGCTAAAATTTACATATAAAAAATTCTTATGTGTTCCAGAGAAATTTGAGCTAATATATATTATCAAGAAAGAAGTAAGTTAATTGTATTACATTTACATAATTAATTAGTATTGATAAGCTGTATCATTTTTACAGTTGATGTTGCCTTTGAATATCTTTGGCTTTTACGTTTATGTGTTAGTTGTGTATCTCATATTTCCTAGCAGAGGTTGGGGCTCTCTTTATGATTTCAAATAAAACATACATGCAAACAAAATGCTCATAATGACATTGTATGCAGAATATAAATTAATGGATTTTAAATAGTTTTCTTCCCTTTAGGAGTACGATATTTTGCTTCTAAGCGGAAGGTAGAGGCTGAATTCTTTTAGAAATCATATATTATAGGTGCATGTCTAACTCCATAAATGGAATCTCTAACATAATCTCTATTTCCAGCTCATTGATTTTCACGAGATGTCTCTGAAGTCAGTTTGTCACTAATTTGGAAACTGTTTCTACTGAGAGCCAGGTAAAGAGGGTAATTACTAGAGAATCTTCCATTTAACTTCAGTATTGGATGAAGCCAACCCTGAATCCAAATCAAAGCCCCATTCTGGACCTAGAATGAATTTCCTGTTTGAAACAGGACAAATAAATTAGCCAATTATTAGGCTAGTGTAAACAAAGTATTACTAACCAAAATGTCAAAGTCATTTGCCCTTTCAATGCTAGAACAATAGAGACAGAATTTCAGAGCCTCAATCTCTTCTTAGCACTGCAAGAAAGCAGGCTTGGAAAATAGATCCCTAGGCTGGCATATGGGCAAAGGGTCCTCTGTTAATTGTTCAAAAGACTTATTAAGGCATACCTCAGTTTATGGCTGTGCTTGTGGGGTACAACGGGCTGAATGTTTATGTCATCCCAAAATCATATGTTGAAATCCATGTTATGGTATTAGAAGGTAGGGCTTTTAAGAGGTAATTAGGTCACGAAGGTAGAGCCCTCATAAATGTAACTAGCGCCCTTATAAGAAAAGACCTTTCTCACTTTCTTTTCACCATGTGAGGATACAATGAGAAGAATAGTAGTCTGCAACCCAAAAGTGGATTCTCACAGACCCCGACCATGTTGGCACTCTGATCTTGGCCTTCCAGCCTCCTGATCTATGAGAAATAAATTTCTTTTGCTTATAAGCCACCTAGTCTATGGTACTTTGTTATCAAAGCCTAAACTGACTAAGACACAGAACAAAGGGCCTCCGTGTTTAAGGAAAACCCATCATTGCTCCAATGACCTATGCATTGGTAGATGGAATCATTGTTGGCAAGGGAGGGATTGCAGATCAAAGTGATCAAGAAAGAACTTGCCCTGATTATCTGAAAACTTGTGACTTAAAGAATTTCCTCATGGCTCCCTCCAACTACCACATAAGATAAAATACTAATCCCTAAACACAGCATACAAATCTCTCCATGATCTGACCTGACTTGACACTCCATACTTAACTGTCCCTGCTCACTATCATTGTCTCCTCAATGCAGCAGGAGGATGAAGCAGAGGAGGGTGACTGCCCTTGTGGCCAGGCAGAGTTGCCTACTGTGGGCTTTTTATGACTTATAATTTACATACAGTGAAATGTGTAGATTTTACATGTACAATTTGATTTGTTTTGACAATTACATATTCCCATGTAATATACAAACTCCTACCAAAATATAGAATATTTTCATTACTCCGGAAAGTTTCCTCATACCTAGAGTGGTCAAACTCACAGAAAGTGGAAAGCTGGCTGCCAGAGGCTGGGGCTGGGCTGGGGTGGGGCTGGGGCTGGGGCTGGGCCTGGGTGAGGAGGAAGTGGGGATTTAGTGTTTGATGACTTGGAGTTTCAGTTTGGGAAGATGAAACAGTTCTGGGGATGGGCGATGGTGATGGATGTAGAACAATGTGAAAGCACTTAATGCCAAAGAATTGTACTCTTAAAAGTGGCAAATGGTAATTTTTATGTCATGTATATTTTATTACAATTTAAAAACGAATTTTAAACAGTGTCCTTATGCCTCTGCCCAGTCGACCCCTTCTCCTCCACCTGGAGAAGCAACCACTACTTTGATTTCTATCACAAACATTCATTTTACCTGTTATAAAACGCCATATAAATGAGGTCATAAAGCATTTACTTTTTTGTATCTGGCTTCTTTCAGCAGCAGGTCTTTGAAATTTATCTTTGTTGTTGTATGTAGCAGTAGGTTTCTTTATTGCTGAGTAGTATTCCATTGTATGAGTACATGTAGTCTGTATATTTATTCTTTTGTTGATAAACACGAGTTTTTCTCTCCAAAATTTGGAGCCTTCCTGAATAAAAAAGCTAATAAACATTCTTATACAGGACTGTTTATGGGTGTATATATGTATATACACATTTCTCCTGGATAAATACTTATAAGTGGAATTGCCAGGTCATAGTTTTCCAAAAATGGTTGAGTCATTTTGTTACTGTATACAGAACGTCAGCAGTAGCGTCAGGGCAAGTGGGGCTGCGCTGGCCATTTCAGAAGGGCTTGCCGCTGGGGGTGGGAGAAGGGGCTGGCTGCGCAGAGGACAGGGGCACATCAGGATCCAGGGGTGCCTTGCGAACACCAGCTGACTCCCCTGGATATACAGGCGCCGTGTCCAGCATTGGGAAGGCTGAGGGCTGTGGCATCTCCAGGCTTCCTGACAAAGGTTCCTGCAGCCTCCCACTTCACCGACCTTGATGCTGTAGAGTGCTGGGGAGTCTCCCCCATTGGCCAAGACCGTATAGAGGGAGGTTCTTACACTGAGCACTCCAAAAGCTAACGAAGATGCATGCGCAGCACCAGAGCACACCAAAAGCTAGCAAGGTAAGTGGGTGGCATAAAAAGCCCTTCCCTCCCTATCCCTGTAAGAAGTGTGGGCTTGAGCAGGAAGGGGAGACAGTCTTTGAGACAGGTGTCCACCGTTCTCCCAGGTCGTGGAACCTGACTAAGTTTCTTTACTTTTGCATCAGCACCTGTCTCACGAGGCTGGCTTTCGCTGAGGTAGGCAGTCAAAGCTGCGTTTTCTATTACAATTTTACATCTTCACCACCAATGTATGAGTCCTCATTGTTCCCAGTCCTAGCTAACATTTGATGTTAGTCTTTTTAATGTCAGCCATTCTTGGGAGTATGTAGTGATATCATACTGGTGTTTTAATTTGTATTTCCCTGTTTAATGGTGTTGACAGCTTTCCAGGTGCCTATCAGTTATCTGAATATCTTCATTAGTGATGCATCTGTTGAAGTCATTTGCCTATTTTATATTGGGTTGTTTGTCTTTCTGTTATTGATTTCTGGATTTTTATATATTTTGGGTACAACACCTTTGTCAAAGGTATGTATTGCTAATATCTTCTCCCAGCCTATGGCTTGCCTTTTCTTTTATAAATGCTGTGTTTTCAGTAAACAGGAGTGTTACTTGTGATGAAATCTAATTTATCAATAGTTAGTACTCTTTTAATCCCTGTAATACATCTTTTCTCATCCCCTAAAATCATGAAGATACTCTCCAATATTTTCTTATGGAAGTTTTATAGTTTCAACTTTATAGTTTAGTCTGTGACTCAATTTGTATGAATTTGAGGGATGGTGTAAGTAGGGGTAAATGTTTTATTATTTCCATATATTTATCCAGTTTTCCCAGCACTATTTGTTGAGAAAAACTTAACTTCCCCCATAGACTTGCTTTGGCGATTTTGTAAAAATCAGTTGACCATATGTATGAGGGCCTAATTTTAAATCTTTTATTCTGTCTAATTAACCTTTGGATTGTCCCAGAATATCTTGATTATTGTAGCTTTATAGTAAGTCTGGAAATCAGGCAGTGTGAGCCCTTCAATTTTATTTTTCTTCTTCAAGATTGTTTTAGCTATTCTAGGTCTTTTGCTTTTTAGAACAAACATTTCCATTTTCACAAAAACCTTGTGGGATTTTGATTTGGGTTGCACTGAATCATGGAATAATATGAGAAAAATCATCTTTAAATTATTGATTCCTCCAATCCATGAAAACATTAAATCTCTCTATTAATTTATTTTCTGTAGCAATGTTTTATATTTTTCTTTTTTTCCATTTTTTATTTTATCACTGTTCATTTACAGTTGTCTCAGTTTTTCTTCCATCACTCTTCCCTGCCTCACATGCCCTCTCCCACAGTCAGTCCCCACTTCTTTTTATCCATGTCCATGGGTCCCTTATACTTGTTCCTTGACTAGACCATTCCCCTTCTTTCCCTTGTTATTCCCCTCTGCCTTCCCCTCTGATCACTGGATTTTTCTATATAAAGGTATTATGTCTTTTGTTAAATTTTTACTAGTATTTATTTTTTGAAGTTATTATAAATATAATTTCTTTAGATTTCATTTTCCATTTGTTTGTTGTTATTACATAGAAATGGAATTGGTTTTTGCATTTTTTAAGTATATTTTAATGATTATGTTGTTACAGTAGTTCCATTTTTTTCCCCCTTTGTTCCCCTCTGCCCAGTACACCCCTCCCTCCAAGAATCCCAACCCCCCTTAGTTCATGTCTATGGGTCATGCATATAAGTTCTTTGGCTTCACCCTTTCCTATATTACTCTTAATTTCCCCCTGTCTGTTTTGTACCAACCAATTATGCTTCTTAGTCCCTGCACCATATCCCCATTTCTCACCCTCCCCTCTCCCAACTGATAACCCTCCAAATGACCCCTATATCTATGATTCTGTTTCTATTCTGGTTTGCTTAGTTGGATTTTGTTTTTATTTTTTAGATTCAGTTGTTGATAGTTGTGAGTTTATTGTTATTTTAGTGTCCATAGTTTTGATCTTCTTTTTCTTAAGTAAGTCTTTTTGACATTTCATATAATAATGACTTGGTGATGATGAACTCTTTTAGCTTTACCTGTCTGGGAAGCACTTCATCTGCCCTTCCATTCCAAATGATAGCCTTTCTGGATAGAGTAATCTTGGTTGTAGGTTGCTTTTCATCACATTGAATACTGCTTGCCAGTCCCTTCCTGCCTGCAAAATGTCCTCTGAGAAATCAGCTGAGAGTCCTGTCGGCAACTCTCCACCTCTCTCTTGCTGCCCCCAGGACTCTCTCTTTATCTTTCACCCTTGGCATCTCAATCATGATGCATCCTAGTTCGGTCCTCTCTGGGTCCAGCTTGCCCCGGACCCTCCATGCTTCCCAGACTTGTATGTCCATCTCCTTCACAAAATTTGGGAAGTTTTCCCCATTTTTTTCAATTCTTGCTTCCTCATTCTGCACTGGTTGACTGTCTCTTTCTTCCTTATGTTCCAAATCATTTGTTTGAACCCTGGTTTCCTTCCCTTCACCATTGGTTTTGTGTAAATTTTCCTTCATTTCACTTAGCATAGCCTTCACGTCTTCTCTTATGCATTTGCCATATTCAAGCATATCTGTCAAACCTGTGAGTATCTTTATCACCAGTGTTTTGAATTCTACATCTGTCAGGTTGTCTATCCCCTCATCTGTTAAGTTGGCTATCTCCTTGTCACTTAGTTCTCCCACTGGAACCTTGATCCATTCCCCCTTTCGGGCCATACTTCTCTGTCTCCTCATTCTGACAGGCTCCTGTGTTTGTTTGCCTCCGCATCCCAGTTAGAGCTGTCACTTCTGTTATGTTGTAAGGGGCTGAGCCTTAGGGATTTGTCAGTACAGGGCGACCTGTTTCACCAAGCTGTGGCACTGTATGTCGGGGAGGGGTCCGAGAGGGAACAATGCTGCTTGCTCAGCACTCACCCCTTTTCCAGGCACTTTGCCCATTTCTGTATGGGACTGGAGCCTCTCTAACTGTTGCCCTGGCTATCGTTCCCAGAGTGGGTGGGTCTGCGGATATTCTAGGACCATAGGGGCCTTTTAAACAAATGGAGTCTGCTGAAAGACTGTCAGTTTCTGCCTCCACCCCAACCCCCACTGGTCTGCACAGTCAGAAGCAATGAGGCTTGATTTTCCCTGGTGCTGGGATCATGAGCTTCAAGGTCCAGTGAGGAGCTGGGAACACTCCCCAGGTGTCCCTTCTGAATTTTTTAAATGTGTGACTGCCCTTTCTGCCGGCCTGCTGCTACTGCCGTCACTATGCCCTCTCTGCCCTGGCTCCGCCCCTCCTGCATGTCTGGATGAGTATTTCTTCTTTATATCTTTGTTTGCTGGACTTCCATGCACTTTGATTTTCTGGAACTTTTGGTTGTTTCTAGTTTCGAGGTAGTTGTATTCCTTCTTAGTTGTGGAGGGAGATGTAGCATGTCTGTCTATGCCTCCATCTTGGGTGGAAGTCGGTTTTTGCATTTTGATCTTATATTCTGTAATCTGACAAATTCACATTTCAGTTCTAGTAGTTTTTTCATAGATATTTTGGGCTTTTCTCTGTAAACAATGATGTCATCTGCAAAGAAAGGAAGCCTACTTTTTCTCTTCTGATCTATGTGCCTTTTATTTCTTATGTGTTGGCTAGGCTCTCTAGTACAATTTTGAATAGAAGTCATGAAGATGGATATTCCTGCCGTGGTCTCAATCTTAGAAGGAAGCATTTAATATATATATCATTCTTAAGTATGATGTTAATTCTAGATTGCTTTGTGGATCCCTTTATCAGATTGAGGACGTTTCCTTCTATTCTTCGTTTGCCAAGAGGCTTGGTTATAAATAGATGTTGAATTTTTTTAAATGCTTGTAAACAGAAGCCCATATAAATATAGCATGTTTATAAAACAAAGCATGCTGAATTTATTCTTTCTGAGAGAACCTAGTGTACCTATTAACTTAGTTTTGTCCAATTTTACAAAATCTCCCCAGAAGTCACCCCACATTCTTGCCATGAAACAGCAGAGACTGAGCAAGTCCTTTTGCCTCCTAGCCTTCCCTCTGCCCCACACTTTTCCAATGAAGGTGGCAGAAAGCCATGCACTCAGAGTACAAGAATTCCTGCCTCGGTCAGCAGTTCTCTAGAGTGAAAATTTCATGGACTCATGAATCCACATTTAGAGCTCAAATTTTTATGCTTCGTATGTATTTCACTAAGCTGAAAAAAATGGGACACAGATAAAAAATAAATGAAGCCAGAGATGAGTAAGAAGAGCTGGTCATTCATTGCTGCACCTTCTCATTCTTGCGCTCAAATCATAAAATCTCTACTTCATCACCATGCACCCTGCCTCACCACACATACCCTACAACATACACATTTGCTTCACTTTTTGGCCATCTGTTCAGAAATGTAAAATCTTAATGCTTTAAATAGATGAGGAAATCTCTAAAATGCTTAATAAAAGTGCTTATCTATTTAACAGATGAATAAGACACTTTGAGAGAAAAATATGGCTGGCACAGGACTGTCATTATGTCCCTCACCATCACGATTTTGCACCTGCCCATCTGTTCAGGCAGTGCTGCTGACAGTTGGCAATGCACTTGAGTGCAATTTGAAAGACCCACAACTTCCAAGCAGCTTTCTCTCCTGCTTTCTGCACATCATGGTGCCTTTTTTATTATTCTCCCATCTATTGCTATGGCTTAAATGCAGTTTTATTTCTTTTCCCACCTTGCCAAATGCTCACTTTGATCAGTCTCCATTTACAAGTGATACAGGGATAGATTTTATGTTGTGTGTAAATTAGAAGACACTTCAAGTTGTGCAGAGAGTTGGGGTTACAACAACTGAGGGGTCTATTATACAACCCGATGAGCCATGACTTGCAAGCAGTGCAGCAGAGTTGTTAACAGCAAGTTCCTTGTGGGCCTGTGTGGGTTTGAACATCACCTCCATCACTGGTGGCTTTGTGACCACAAGTCATATTAAGTTAAAACAAACAGGGCTGGCTACACAATTTGCAGGGCTCAATGAAAATGCAGCGTCCCCTACTCAAAAAGCAGGAGGGAAATGTGGCACTAAAGGTATAGTGCTAAAACACAAACCGTTTTTCTTTCTTCTGTGGTTCTGAGTACAGAATATTTGCTGGGTGACTGACTATATGCTCTCACAGGTGCCTGAGGGCCTCTCCCTGTGACATGGCACCTGTACATGGCCCACTGGCTGTCAGGTTGCCCCTTCTGCAAGCTGTCAGCTGGAGGCAGCAAAATCCAACTAGTTATCTCCCTTTCTCATGGGCCTTCCATCCAACCCATGGCAGACAGATTGTAACCTTTTCAAAGGGCCTCGGTACCTGCATCAAGAGTGGGCAAGAAACTCTCCCCAGCACATAAATGGTCATGGGGCTGCCTGCCCAGCATGGGGACAATTACTGCCATGCCCTACCCTACCCCAAGACACTATGGGCACACGCACTTGACCCCTCTCCTCCTCGTGCCTGGAGGTGGGGGGCCTCAGTGATTGTTGAATAGGAGTGGAGTGACTGAGCATTGTCCTGGGCACCAGGACACAGGGCAATGAGTGGCTGAGAACCGTGGATGGGAAGGAAGGGAGATGGTGGGACACAGAAAGACATTTTGGCTGAATCTCTAAGATCCTGGTGCAGGCTTCTATGTTCATTTGACATAACACAACGCCAATTTAAAGATGAAATTATTAAGAATTTCAAAGAAATGCAGGTTATTAAATCCCAAGAATAGGGTTCTTCTGAGCAAGGGACCCTGTAGTACTGGTGGTACAGCCACGAGTCCCTGATATAATGCTTGGAACAGACAGAGCCAATAATGTAAGTTATTATTATTACTATTTAGGTGGCTTGTATGGCACATAATATATATTACACATTTCAGGCATGTTTATGGATGTGGAAGTATTGGTGTCTGAGAAAGTAATAATAAAAAGAATACTCAGTCCTAGGAAGGTGTGACTCAGCTTCCCAGAGAGCTGCTGACCAATCCCAGCACTAGACCTGTGGCCTCAGACTGACCCAGCACAACAACCAGTCAGTGAGGTACTTGTAATTGTTTTAGTATGATTTGGAAATGTCAATGAAGCTATATAGATTTTAGGTAAAGAAAAATGCACTTTCCAAAGTCACCTGGTAAATTCAGTTCAACCTCAGTTCAGTGTTTTAAACCAGTGACAAGATGAAGGTCTAGTCATCATGGCACTGAGCAAAGCTTTTTCAGTGTCCTCTTGATCATTTCTGCAGCTTCATTCGACAGTGCTGGGTGAAGTGACTTTGAACAGCTAATCTATGAAACAGACATGTGCCTGGGTAAGAACCATCTTGTCAGTAACTGTCAAACTTTTGCTAAAAGCTAAGGGAGCCCAAGTGAGGTGCCAGCCATGCACCATCAAGGCCCCAGACTTTGAGGGCCTGCTTTAATGGAGTCAGGCATTCCATTAGCCTGTAAAAGTGAGCTCACCCACTTTCTAAACACATCTAAGAAGATGTGGGTCACCTAGGCAGTGGTGCTCATTTTGAAAGCTTCATCTCTCCTTTATGTGCACACAGATATACATGCATATTGTCATGACTGTGCTGAGTATGTTTGCAAAGGCTTTTTGAATGTTTGGCTCAGGATATAAAGTCACTGCTTATCACTCAGACAGAAGGATGGTTTTCCACATCCAGAAATCAGGGAGGCGTAAAAGGAACCGTCAGAGAAGAAAATCTGTGAAACATCAAGAAACATTTGAAAATACATAGGAAAGGGCATCAAATGGGAGGAAAGACCTTTCCTTTCCTCACCCAATAACTCACTTAAAAATAATTTTCTGTCCCTGTAAACTCCTCTGTTGAGCTGACATTTTTCATGATTAAGTTCAACTACAAATATCCCTTATGACTGAAGGAAGCCAAAAAATTTCTGGTCTGCAGTACAGTCAGTGTAAAAAGTGCAGAAGTTATTCTGCAGTATCCGGAACTGACCAATAGCTAACCATCACAACTATAATTGAGCAACACCTGTTGCCAGCCACTATCTAAGTCTTTTGAGTGATTAACCCACAACCTCACAAACAGATGAGAAAACTAATTGAGAACAACATGCCAAGGTAATAGCGGAGCAGAGACTCGAACCCTACAGTAGTCTTCAGAGTGCACACTCTTAACTACTAGCCCCAAGTTTAAATTCTATGATGGTGAAGACGTTTCATTTAAAGAGTATGCCCAGCCACAGTGACATAGGAATTATGCTCTGATGGTCTTTTGGTCTTTTTACAGTAGAGCTTATTACTTCTATATACCTCGTCCATTATTTATGTAATGGTCACAAAAGCAAAATGCTGTATGCAAATAGAGTAGCAGCAAAAGCTAAAGCCAGGACATGTTTCTAGCTGTGGTGGCACCAGGAAGTACCTTCCCTCATCTCAGGAGCACCCTTGGATGATGTTGTAAAAGGGCGTGGGGCCACCAACTGCTTTGTTCAGAATGCATTGTAGAGAGTGTGGAAGCTGAGAGACCAGTTGAGAAATGGTTCTTATAATGTTGGCCTGGATCAAGGTGGCAGCATTGGAGATGATGAAAAGTGGTTGATTTCTAGGTATGTTTTGATGTTAGGGTCAATAGGATTATTTGAAGTGTTGAAGAGCAGCGTAAAACTAAAAGAGAAGTTCTGAACAACTCCCAGGTTTTTGACCTGAGCAATCAGAAGGTTAAAGTTGCCCTTGACTGAGAAAGGGAAAACCGCAAAGGGGCAGACTTTGGAAGGGACTCTCAGGAGCTCAGGGTTGAATATATTAACACTGAGTTGCCCTTAGCCATGCAAACAAGGAGGTAAATGAGGCAGTTAGATGTATAACTCTGGAAATCAGGGCAGAAGCCCTTCCCAGAGATGTGAATTTGGTAGTTTTCAGCATGCAGAAATATTTTAAACTGAAAGTGCATAATCATCACCGAAGTGAATAATGATAGAAAAATGCAGGCAGTGCTGCTCCAAATATGATCCACTGATCAACAGCAGCATCACCTGGGAACTTAGATATGCACCTGCTCAGGTCCACCTATACCCGTGGAATGAGAAAATCTGGAGTGGACCCTTTACTGAGGGTTTTAACACACCTTCCAGGGGATTCTTTTGCTTACTAAATACTGAGAACCACCAGTTTAGAAGTTAGGAAGATAAGAGGAGTCTGATAAGGACCAGCCAGAATGGAGAAGCAGAACCAGAGGGTACAGTGTGTTGGAAACCAAGCCCGTGTCACATGCAAAAGCACGTGACTCCTTACAGGCTCCCAAACACTGTCCTATGAATCAAACAACATGAGGCCATTGGTGTCGTCTGCAGGCAAAGTGGGGGTGGAGTCACGTGTGGACACAATCCTGACCGGATGATTTTATGATGTTGATTGGGGGAGGGGGAGATTCAAGACCATAAAAATAGGTCTTTGGAGGAGTTTTGCCTCAATGGTAAGAAAAAGAAATTGGATAGGGGAGGTGGAATTAAGAAAAAGCTTTTTTGTTGTTGTTGTTTTTAAAGAAGGGAGCTATAATAGCATATTTTCATGATGTTGGAACTGATCCAGTGCAGAGGAAGAAAGTGAGAATTCAGGAGAGAAAGGCGGTTTGCAGGAGTGATGTCTCTGAGAAGGTGGGATGATGTGCCCAGAGGAGGGGTGTGCTTAGCCGGAGCAGGAAGGAAGCTCATGTGGGCCAGACGTAGGTGGTGGGTGGACGGGGTCATGAGGGTGTTGGAAGTTCTATTCTGTTTGCTTCTTTTTGCTCAGTTATTTAAGAAGCAAGTTCATCAGCTGAGGGTGAAGATGGCGAAAGAGTGTATTTGTCTCAGAGAATGGAAGGACCAGGGAGAAAGAGTACAAGTGCCAGACAGCACAAAGGGTCCACAAAAGTCATTCAGTTCTAATAGACTTAGCCAGAATCAAAGTGATGATCTTCTTTCAAAGAAGCCTTCTGAAATACCACACACACACACACACAATCATACATAGAAGAGGAAAGATAAGAAGGCCACTGTGCAAAATTTCTGACCATTGGAAGCAAAAATGGGGGCTAAGTTGCTAGAGCATGGGAAGGAAGGAAGGTCATTGGCCCAAAGAATGACCTGAAAGGGGGCATTTGAGCATGTTCCCTAGATAGATATGGGATAGGAAAATGAGAAAGCTGGGATATATGTCATTTTTTTTCAGCCACACCCTTGACAGAGGAGGACTACAATAGACGAGTAGAGGGGAGCTCAAGCATGTGTGTTGTGGGGCATAATGGTGGGTGAGGAGAATGAGGTGGGGGTATAGGCAGGGGTAAGTCAGCTCAGAGGTGGAGTGCAGGAGTGGGGAGTGACTGGAGGACATACAGATGGAGGTGCCTGGGCTCTAGAAGCAGATACTTCCATCTGAGTCCTGGCTTCCCCATTCCTAGCTATGTGCCTTGGGGCAAATTATTCAATTTCTCTGAGTCTCATTTTCCTCTTTTAAAATATGGTACAGAGAGTATGGCAGATACCGAGTACTCAACAGATGCTAACTGCTGTTCCTATGGAGCAATAGGATTAAGGATGGACAAAAAGGGAAAAAGAAAATATAAATATATTTTTAAATATGAAAAATGTAGGGGAAAGTTAAGAGAAGGAAAACAGAGTAAGGAAGAATAAAATTAATGTGAAGGTATGAAGTAACAGGAAAAGGAGAAAAATGAGAAAGAAAATAAGGAGGAGAAGTAAAGAAAGAATCATGTAGACAGTGAAAATGAAAAAGATATAAATAAGAAAACAGTGAAAGAAAAGAAGGAAAATGCAAACAAAATACATAACTTTAAACTCATCTCATCAAAATATAACCCAACCATATTTTTGATAAATGCATGATGAATTTTAGAGCATTCATGGCTAGTTGGAATGTGTTTTGGCAATGTACATATTTAGCCCTTAGAGTCAGTGTAAATGTCATGATCAAAATCTTGAATTACAACAGGAAATCCTAGGTTTTGATTGATGAATAGCCTTGGAATTCTAAGATCACCACATCATACTCCAACAAGTCACTTGATAGTATACACACACACACACACACACACACACACATATATATATGTTGTTTTTTTTAAAGGCCTTTCATGCCATTTTTCAGACAGTAATCAAAACATCCTTGGTGTAGGGTGAGGCCCTTCCATATTCACCTTAGCAATGTTCTGAGTCCCTTTCTGATGGAAAGGAGGTGTAGAAGAGTTACTCAATTCACCCACAGTTCTTCAGCAAATCAGCCATGCCATTACATGTCACATCATCGGGAATCTGGGAGGGACTGTACGGGCTCCTTCTCTGGACTCTTCTAAGAACCAAAAGGGCAGGTGAGGGCTCTGAACTGGAAGTGCTTCCCAACCTCAGCACTTTGGCCCTAAATATGTTTCAGCATGACCTAGGGCCATTTAGAAACCATTTGAAGTTAGTAAAAAAGATACCAGAAATGTAGAAATGCAAGAAAGGTGACTTTCTTCTACCTTTTTGATCCTACCTGAGCTACATGTCCATTTTGAGCCCCTCTTCTACTGAGTGGAGAAACCCAAATCTCAGTCAGTTCAGGTTTTCTGACCCCCTTTCTTAGGATCATGTCCAAGTGCAGGGTGATTACATAGTACGAAGTTTCGGGAGGAGGGGAGAAGTGAGTCTGAGTCATCTTTTCAGGCCAGCATTTTCTGCTGCCCCATCCAAACATGTTACATCCATCCAAACAGTTTACTTCATCATTTCCTGCTGCTGGAAATACTTGGCTCTTCTCCAACAATATTTGGGGGCCTGAGGAGATTGTGGGGCAGCTCAAGGCCCTTTGTGATTTCCTTTGCTTATCTCTAGACTGGACCAGACGCAGGTTACACCTCCACTGAGATTCCCCAGACTCAGCTGGGACTTCACCGGTGGTTGTGAAGGGGCCCCAGCAGTGATGGCTGGATTGGCATCTTTTTTTTCCCCTTGGTCTGGATCACGTTTCCCCCTAACCTAGGGGTAAGGGGTTGTGCTAGGGAGAATGGAAAATAGTTCTAACTAATTACATGTTTAACTAAATCTTTTGTTTATGTCCTGGGCCTGTGCTTCTGAAGGAGAGAAGCCAAGAGTTGGATGCCTTTGTCTTCCTTGCTTAGGCAGCAGCATCCCTTCCCATAGGCAACAGATACAAAATGCTCAGGTGCGCAAACTGGTCAAGGTAGGGGAAAGCCCAGAGCAACAAATATTATTGCACATCTTTCCTGCTGCATGGGCATGGACACCTCACTCTGAAAACTATTTCTCAAATATTTCACCCTGAGTGATAAGGCCAGCGCACTGCCCAGTCTGCCATGATGCTTGAACTTGAGTGACTATGTGTCAATGGTAAGGAGCCCACCTTCCTAGAGGGAGCTGGTGGTCCTGATGGGAAGAGTCTGAGGCAAGAGACCCAAGCAAGTCGTGCAACATATTCTCGCCTGAGTACTGGAATCTGGCTCGGAGCACATTTTCTCGTCCTGGGGAAATTTGCTCAGACGTTTCCACGTGATGCAGTCTACCTGGGAGGCCCCATTCCACTTGGCATCCCACTCCAGAGAGGCCCTGCTTGAAACCTCATTTTTCTTAGAACAGATGCTGGGTTTCAGTCCAGATGCCTCAGACATGTTTGCAGTGCATGCACGGTGCTCTGGCTGGGATGGAGATGAGCCAGAAAGTGCTGGGAGAATGAGTGAAAGCCCCTGCTCCACGCCAGGCTCTTTGAACACGTTTGTTTTCTCCTAGAGACTTGGCTGGCGGCAGCATGGTTACCAAACTGGAGTATGTAAGGGACTAAGACCTGTGTCTGGCCCCTGATAGCTTGCTGGGGGAAAATGCACTTGAGTATCTTAGTGGGACTCAGCCATTCTCAGGGATAGCAATTTCAAACCTTTGTCAGCATAAGAATCAGCTGGGGAGTCTGTCAGCAATGCAGATTCCCAAGCCTTACCCCAGGATGTGGAGTGCAGCCCCAGAATCAGTATTTTCCTGCCCCAGGTGTTCCCGCACACTGTGTTGAGAAACACAGTGGTGGGGCCTCTTTGGTGGCCCTCCATGAGGCCATTGATAAGGACCCTGGGTTTGTCCCAGCCACCTGGCTGTTGCCCTCCTGTAGTTAGTTCTAAGCCCCAGCACCCACCTGTTCTTATTACTGCACAGCCAGGTGCACATAGATGCCTCCTACACCTGCCCAGCCCTTTCCCATGAACAGGACACTGCATGTGGGCAGTTGTGAACAGCATGTGTCCCCAAGACCTCTCAAAACAGGTGTCTGCAAGCTGATGTAAGTAAACAGTGGAAGATATGACTTATTGGCTTGCTTTTGCAACTCAAAGGCACTTACTGGTCAGTCTTACACAAGTTCAGACTGACCTGTAGATTGCCCTGCCTGCTGGTTGTTTCTTGTGTATTTTTGTCTCCCAAACAAAGTATAACTTCTTGGCAAGAGGCAACAATCTTATTTTTTTCCTGCTGTTTAGCCCACAGCATCTACTATATAATTGGTGCTCAATATAGGATGAGAGTTTTTAAATTATAATCAGGTTGCTTTCAAGAGTTCATTCGTAAGTCAGTTGTTTGGATCTTGTTTCTCATTAGGACAATGTTATAAAAGGTAATTTTGTTCCCAGGGTAGCCCCTAAATGTCTATTTAACCAGCAGTGTCACTAAACTGTAGTTCTAATAGTACTGAAATAATCTATAATAATGGCTTTTATGGGAAAATGTATTCCAGATTCCAACTTAAGATGCCAGCAACTCATTTTTTGGCCACAGTTCCAGGACAGGACTTGACCCACTTGCAGTTAGGATTCCCCTGGTGTGTGCTTACAAACATGCCCTGGGCTGGCTTTCTCAATGGGGTCCCAGAGCTGGGGAAGGGATGGCACAAATTCCTGTTGGAACATGGGATGGGGAGGAAGGGCCAGCAGTGCTCCTGTCAGGAATCTTTCCAGTAGGCCTGCCCGAGGCAGGAGGAGGGCTCTGGAAGAAGGTAAACTTCAGGGCTGTGGGGTTAGGGAGTGATCCAGAGGCCACTGACTCCCTTGGCTGTGGTAGCAGAGGCTGGTCGGGGCTGTTGCGGCAGCCACATGGGCCAGGGTCCTAACTCAAGCCTGTAGACATGTTTGGGGAGGTTGTAGTGTTTTGATTATTTGTTGCTAGGTACAAACTACCCTAAAACGTGGTGGTTTAAGACAACAACTATTTTGTTTGCTCACGATGTTCAATATGGGCTTGCCCATGGTCGAAGTATGTCTGCATTCAGCTGGCAGAGAGGCTGGGGTCTGGACTTTGCTGGGTGCTGGGATTCTGGACTTACTCTCTCTCTCCCTTCATGTAGTCTCGGGGCTTCTCCTTCTCTTTGTGGCCTCTCCACTGAATCTCTCTGTGTGGTTTCACCAGCAGAGTAGTAGCCAGACTTCTTACATGGCAGTGCAGGATAATTGAGAAGCAAAAATAGAAACTGCCAGTCCTGCTTCTGGCACAGCCTCACTTCTGGTTAAAGTGGTCACAGGGCAGCCCAGATTCAAGGGAGGGCACTAGCCAAAGGCATGGTGAATTCCAGGAGGCATGGCCCCTTGGAGGCTACTAAAGTAACCAGCTACCACGGAGGGGGCCGTTCCACATGTGTGAGAGGCTCCCAAACCAAGAACAGTGAGCTAAAGGCTCTCCACTACAACCACCAGAACCGTATTGCTGACATTCCTAGAAGAAGCCTCTACATAATTTTTTACTTGTCACTTCTCTTCATGTCTAAAAGATATTTGGCTGCAAAAATGCATCCTGTCACTTTTTCCTTCACATCTTCTCAGCCCGTTCTCTCTGTTTACAGACACAGCTACCAAATATATATAGGTGGTGTTCTCAGTCTTAACGTCATAACACCTTGGCAAACTATAGTGGGCTTTGAGGTATGTCCAGATAAGAGTATATTTAAACCCCAAAGTTTGCAAATGGTTTATTATATTTAAAAAGTCAAGTAAAGTGGATGCAAATCTGGCCCTAAAATGTTTCTCTCAGATTCATGTACTTACCTGATGGGGAGAGAAAGAGGTTGAGTAGGTGTTAGTGCTCTGGGAATTATACATGACCCCGGCAGAAACAAACCTAGCTGCTCCCCACAATCGCCTCTCCTCAGGCGGAAGTTCTCTTTTATTTGGGGTGGCAATACACCCAGCCTCTCTTTCGGCTAAGTATGGCCATATGACTAAGTTCTGGCTAATGAGATAGAAGGGGAAGTATTGTCTGGGACTTCTAAGAAGATTGTTTAAAGAGAGTTAACTGGGAAGGAACCCTTGAGTCTCACTTTGGATTTCTTCTTCCTGTTGCCTGCAATGGTTGGATCTGCAGCAGCCCTTTGGGATCACGAGGAGACATTAGAGTAGAAGCTACATTCAAGGATGACAGAGTGTAAAGGTAGATTGACTCTGGGTTAGTGATGAGCATGGAGTTTCATTCTAGCCCTGAACTCCAGAAATAGACATAGAGATCTATTAAGTAGATCAAGATAGAGATAGAGAGGTTCTTTTAAGCTATTGTTACTTTGGATTTCCTATTACAATTAATCCTGTTTTATGTACTTGGTCATAGCACATTATGAATGTCATCTGTTTAGTATATTGCCTGAGAAAAATGACTAAGAACCACTTGTCAAGGTCACAGGGAATTTTCACCTAGACCATCTCCCAACCTCTCTCTGTGTTCATCAGCTCTCTTGTCTAATCATCTTTTTTTTTTTTTCCTATATCATCTCCCTCCCTCTCCCCATTCCCCCTCCCTGTTGACCTCCCCCCAATATGTTCCCCATACCTATAGTTCTTTTTCCACTCTCGTTGCCTGTTTAGTTTGCCTTTGTTTCAATTCCCTAGCTTCTGTTGTTTCTTGTGATGCAGTTTTCATTTTAGATTTCATTGTCTTGATCCTCCTTTTTCTAAACCAGTCCCTTTAACATCTCATATAACAGTGGTTTGGATCTAATGAACTCTTTCAGTTTTATTTTGTCCTGGAAACACTTTCTCTGTCCTTCTATTCTGAATGACAATTTCGCTGGATAGAGTATTCGTGGTTGTAGGTTTTGGATTTTCATTACTTTGAATATTTCTTGCCAGTCCCTTCTTGCCTGCAGGGTCTCCCTTGAGAAGTCAGCTGATAGTCTAATTGGGACCCCTTTGTACATAATTCTTTTCTTCTCTCTTGCTGCTTTTAAGATTCTCTCTTTATCTTTAATTTTTGACATTTTGATTATAATGTGTCTTGGAGTGGTTCTCCCTGGGTCCAGTTTTTTTGGAACTCTCTGTGCTTCCTGGACCTGTAAGTCTATTTCCTTCCCCAAGTCTGGGAAGTTCTCCTTTATTATATTTTCACTCAATTTTTCAAGTTCTAGTTCATCTTCCTCGCTCTCTGGCAAACCAATGATTCTTATGTTGGGCCTTTTATAGCTGTCCCAGAGGTTTCTGATCCTCTCATCGTTGCTTCCCATTTCCTCTTGCTGCATTGGTTGACTGCTTGTTCCTTCTCCATATTCCGGTTTGTTGAAATGAACTCTGGATTTTATTTCCTCACCATCTGTCTCGTATGTGGTTTTGTTCCTTTCGTTATGAGTGTTTTTCGCTTCTTTCTCATCTTTTTCCAGATCTTTTGTGAATTCTGTAAGCCACCTGATAACAATGGCCCAGAACTGAGCATCTGACAGGTTTCTTATCTGTTCATCTGTCAGGTTCTCCATCTGTTGCCTGGTGAGCTGTGCCACCGGGATTTCTATAGTTGTCTGCCTCATTTTGACAGATGCGTTTTGTTTTCTTGGGCCGGCTGTAGGGGGCAGTGCCTGTGTACTCGTAATGACCCAGCGACCAGCGCCCTTTGGCAGCTTTTCTTGCTGTGCCGTGGTGCTTTGTTGTCACAAGCCAGCGACCGGCGCCTGTCCGCGACCTATTTCGCAGCCCTGTGGCGCTTTCTTTGGGGGCGGGGGTCCAAGATGGATTCACACAGTTATTCCGCTAGGAGACCGGGATCCGTCCTCCCGCCCCCCTGGGCCTCACTGTTCAAGGCGATGTGGTGGCTGCTTTCCCCAGCGTTGGGGTCGCGAGCTGCCGGGGTTCGACTGCAGCCGGGGTTGTTCTCCCCGCCGCTGTCCCAGGTGCGACCGCAAACAGCTCCGCCCCCTTTCGCTCGTCCTACCTGCCCAAAGAGCGCCGCTGGTTTATAACTTCATATGTTGGGCTTCCATGTAGTTTTATTTTCTGGAATTTCTAGTTATCCTTTGTTTTGAAGTAGTTGTATTCCTCTCTAGTTGTAGAGGGAGACCTAGCGCGTCCGTCTAAGCCTCCATCTTGGCCGGAAGTCCTGGTTCACCTCTAATCATCTTTAATGGATTAAGAAAGTGTTGCCTCTGTTTGAACTATATTAATCCTTAGTAACCACTGATCTTTTTACCATCTCTATAGTTTTACTTTTTCTATTGAACAATGTCATCAAGTTGGAATCATACAGTATGCAATCTTTTTCAGATTGGCTTCTTTTGCTTAGTAAAATGCATTTAATATACATGTCTTTTCATGGACCAATAGCTCATTTCCTTTTAGTGTTAATGTTCCATTGTCTGGATGTACCACAGCTTGTTTATCCTACTGAATGATATCTTGGTTGCTTTTAAATTTTAGCAATTATTAATAATGCTGCTATAAACATCCATGTGCAGGTTTTGTGTGGACATATGTTTTTAACTTATTAAGGTAAGTACCCAACAGCTCAATTGCTGGATCATAAAGAGTATCTTTAGTTTTACAAGCAGCTGCCAAACTGTCTTCGAAAGTGGTTGTGCCGTTTTGCATTCCACCAGCAGTGAATGAAGGCTCTTGTTCTACATTTTCTCTACCATTTAATGTCAGCGTTTTGGATTTTGGCCATTCTAATAGGTGTGAGGTTGTATATCATTGCTGTTTCATTTTGCACTTTCCTGATGACATATGATGTGGAGCATCTTCCTATTTGTGTATTTGTCATCTGCATCTCTTCTTCAGTGAGATGTCTTTTAAGTTCCTTTGTCCATTTTTTAATTGGGTTGTTTGTTTTCTTTTTGTTGAGTTTTAAGAGTTTTTTGTATATTTTGGATAACAGATGTTTGCAAATATTTTCTGTCAAGCGGTAGCTTGTCCTTTCGTTCTCTTGCTAGTGTC
The DNA here is from genome assembly GCF_987537825.1 of Furipterus horrens. Taxonomy (NCBI): domain Eukaryota; kingdom Metazoa; phylum Chordata; class Mammalia; order Chiroptera; family Furipteridae; genus Furipterus; species Furipterus horrens. Next base: position 46,251,582 of record NW_028327175.1, read on the forward strand.
TTTCACAAAGCAGAAGTTTTCAATTTAATGATGTCCAGTTTATTCCTTTCATGGTTTGTGCTTTGGCGGTGTACCTAAAAAGTCAATGCCATACCCAAGGTTATCTAGATTTTCTCCAATGTTATCTTTTAGGAGTTTTATAGTATTGCATTTGACACTTAGGTCTATAATTTATTTCAAGTTATTTTTTGTAAAGGGTGCAAAGTTTGGGTCTAGATTCACTCTTTTGTATGTGGATGTTCAGTTGTTCAACACTATTCCTTGAAGGGACACTATTTTGTTTTATTTGTATTTTTTTGGTATGTATCCCCATTGACTAGCATGGTGCCTGACACAGGGTATAAACTTAATATTCATTGAATGAATAAACAAACCTCCAAGTCTTCCCTGAGGCACATAACTCCATTGTAGTTGTCAAGTGGTTCCTAAACCTTGGTATTTCTTTAACTTTTTCTTAAAGGTTTTTCCTTCTTTTGTTTAAGATTAAGACTTCTTTTTCAATTTTTTTTTTTTTTTTTAGTCATGCAGGTGGATACTCACTGTAACAATTTTTAATAGATTTTTTAAAATTTATTTTTAGAGACAGGGGAAGGGAGGGAGGAACAGTGGGAGAGAAACAATGATGTGAGAAAGAAACATCAATCAGTTGCCTCTTGTACACACCCAGACCGGGGACTGGAACTGAACCTGCATCCCAGGCATGTGCCCTGACTGGGAATCAAACCCGCAACCTTTTACTTTGCAGGATGATGCCCAACCAACCAAGCTACAGCAGTCACAGCCTCACCATAACAATTTAAATAGTAAAACTGATAGCCCTTCATTTCTGTTTTACTTATTTTTTTTTAACTTAGGATTTTATGAAGACAATAAAAGGATTTGATGAGAGTGATTGGACAGGTACTCTGGAGTACAAGCCAACATAATTTAGATATTAATTGCGTGTAATTAATAAAAGGTACACCTTGAGTACTGTATCAGTCTCGAATCCTTTCTCACTGAAGCCAGAGACAACACTTAACCCATGAGGATAAAGGGAGCCATCTCTGGTCTGGAGCCTCTTAGATGCTCTGTGGTTATTTTGACTCAAACAGTCTCATCTATATGGAATGTCTGCTTCTTGCTTCGGTGTCCTCATTATTAAACTTTATTTTTGGCTTATAATTTATCTGAATGTAGGTTTTTAAGACTATGCCTTTATGAACTGATTTCTACAGAAGATTTCATTTCTAATATGTTCTGCAAAATATTGGCTGTTACACAGGGATATAGTAGCTATCTGTTTCTCTAACTCAAGGGCTCATGACTGTTTTGCAAAAATTAGCACCTTTGCTCTGGTACCACTTTGAAGCTCTCCCCATAGTAGGAGCCCTTTACTCATTGATTGGAAAGAAACTCCTTCTGCTTGAACTTTGAACTAAAAAGGGAGCAGTGTATCTGTGAGGACCAGCCTGATGGGGAAAAATGTGGAACACTTGGGCAGCCTTTCCCCCTATGAGGAAGGCCTCTATGCGGTGCTAAGACCAAGAATAATTTCTCTGTGTGTGTATCTGTATTAAAGAGGCTATGCCTTTGAAACTTGTAGTACCTACCACTGTTCCTTAAATCACATCATGTACAATTTTTGCTTGCTCATAATATTAATATTTCTTAGAGGTGCTTGTTTAGTTTGTGTCCAAACATGATTTGACTAATAGTACATGTTTCTTTAATGCCCACTCTTTCTAGTGCTATCTCAAGTTTTAAGATATTAGAAACATGAGGTCTGTCTGGAAAAAGTCCAGCCATTGTTAATATAACGAGAATGGTTTACATGACATCAGTGTAACCTGGCAGCTAAGGAGAGTGGACTGCAATGTGCGTGCATGAACAATGACAACTTTACTAGTCAGTGGGGGCAGTAGATGTCATTGAGTGAGCATGTGTACCGTGTGGTCATTGCATTCAAAATAACTGAGTGAGTAGAGCAACGACTCTGCATCAAATTTTGCATGAAACTTGAACATTCCACCACAGAAACTATTTGGATGATTCAGAAGGCCACAGCTATGGGCAACTGGTGATTGGCAGCTTCATCACAACAACATGCCCACTCATGCATCACATCTTGTGCAGAGTTTTTTTAGTAAGACATCAAATCACCCAGGTGACTCAGTTCCCCAACAGCCCTGATTTGGTGCCCTGGGGCTGCTGGCTTTTCCCAAAACTAAAATCACCTTTGAAAGGGAAGAGATTTCAGACTGTCAATGAGATTTGAGAAAATATGATTGGGTAGCTGGTGGCGATTGGGAGCACTGTGTGAGTTTCCAAGGTGCCTACTTTGATGAGGACTGAGGCTTCATTGTCCTAGGTACAGTGTTTCTTGTATCTTGTATATTCCTCAATAAATGTCTCTATTTTTCAAATTACATGGCTGGGTACCTTCTGGACAGATGTCATATAACTGTGTCTGCTACTTTGGTTGTCTATTCTATAGCACAGAGCTTCATGTAAATAGGGTGTTTAAAAACAAATTTTTATGATGAAGACAATTTATCAGCCACTTCAGTGGCAGATACTGAGTTGCCCTTTGAACAAGAGTAGAAGTTTCAGAGTGGCTTCACTGCTGGAGTTTCTTATCTCAGGAGATGTGGGCATTTTGGAAACAGATAGAAGCAGACTGTAAAAACACAAAAAACAAAAAAACTACTTGGTGACATTTTCCAAAGGATCAACTGAGCTAGAAAAGAGTATAAACATCCCAACTGATTGGCAATGATGCTGCTGACGACAGTGATTTCAATCTTTTACTTTGAGAAATCTGAACAGTTCTTGGAGATAAACACATCTGGACAGGCTAGAAGGTAATTATGTAAATAAGAACTAGCATCATGCTCTTGTCCAAAAAGAAATCTAAAGAGGCTGGTTGAGATTTCTGAGCAGGTCTTAAAGAAGTAGAATATCATCTGCCTTTCCTTTTACTTATTTTTATTGTGTATTTGATTTCTTTTCATAGGAATCTGTATCATCACTCCAACATGTACAGAAACAAAAAACAAAAAACCGTGCCCTCAGGTTTAAACACATTTACTTCTCAGTTCTCATTATACTCTTAGAGGCTGGAAATGAGGGCCAGACGTGCTATAAATCCCTTCATGCTGAGTGCTGCCCCGGCAACAAAGGCTGGGCAGTTACAGCGTCCTTTCGGGATTGAGGACGATGAGGCTTGTTCAGGGCTGTACTCTTCATGAAAAGGCACTGGCTGGCCTCTGAACCTTAGCTGTGACCCACAGAATGACACCACAGCCATTTGCTTTGTGCCTTGTTGAATTCTAGAAATCTTTAGAAATTATAATCAAACATTAAAATACAAATCAAGAACTCTCAACTCTTGCCACATGTGTGAGAATGTGGGATTGTTTTCTCCATTTTGACACTGTCAGTTTTTTCCATGTATTTAAAAACATTTACTTTTAGCTTCTTCTCAGCTTGCTTTCAAAGATTAGCTAGCTTTCTCATGTCATTTTCTCCAGGCTTCTCATTTTGCAGACACTCTGAATAAACTCATTGCATGGTAATTAAGACCATGAGAAAAAACAATTTTACTTGTAGACTCTCATCTTTTCAAGCTGTCACCTTCCCTTGTAAGAAAACTAGTCTCAAAAGCAACCCATTACAATTTTGACTATGTTGACCTTTTGAAGGGACCAAGATACTCACCATTGAATTATTATCCCCTGGGACCACGGTTTGATGAAACATTTTAAAAAGAAAAATTGGAGTTTTCGGGGTCAGTTCTGCAACCTTAAACATCGTTTTTTATTTAGCATCAAATCTCCTTTAGAGATGGAAAGTGACTTCATCAGCAACCTACTGAGATGTAAGTTCAGCATATAGTTCCAGAAAATGTGCATCTTGTTCTTGGCTTTCTAGCCGTGATCTAATTCTGATGGCTATATTAACACACACACACACACACACACAATTTGAAGAGTCTTGTTTCCTATTGGAAAAGCACTTCAACTTATGACCATGCACTTAATCAAAATGCTCTTAGTACAAGAGACTGTAAGTTTCATACCACAGAGATAGTTAAAGGTCCCACTGAATGAAAAGGCCAGGATTCTTTGGGTAAAGTCCAGACATGTTTGCCTGCTGGTAAAAATATGACAATGCAGCCTTTTTATGTAACACTGGTCCTGATAGACAGGAAGAAGGCCATGCTACACACTGTTAAGATTCTAGAGCTTGTCAGAACACAGACTGTGGGCCCCACCTTTGTAGTTTCTCATTCAATAGGTCTGGGATGGGGCCTGAGAGTTTGGATTGCTACCAAGCTCCAAGGTGATGCTGATGCTGACCACACTTTGAGAACCAATGTGTCTAAAGCTTGGGCAGGTAGTGCCCATCGGTGGTCAAAGGAAGCAGACTGGGAAATGTTGGAGCCTGGAATTAGATGTATCAAGGGAATAAGGGAACACAAATAAATGAAAGAGGTCAGGTTTACAGGTAGTGTGATGGAGCAGAGAAGCTGGAAAGAAAGCGAACAAGCACTGAAATAACACATCTGCCAAAGCAGCTCAGTCCAGTGATGAGGAAATCCAAAAGAAGAGGTTTTTGGCAGGCTAGGTCAGAGCAGAGCATGGAGATAGGGGATATCAAGGCTCCAGACACTCAGCTGGGGGCAGGGAAAGGCTCTAAGCCCAAAGGGACAACTGGTAAGAGCAGTGTAGGTCCCTCATCCTCGGGGCCTTGGAGAAACCCAGCAGATTGCCCAAAAAGTATTCAATGTAATGTTAGGATAACTCTTGCTGCTGTAATAGAAAAACCCCCAAGTACAGTGCCTCAACTTGTAGGAGTTTCTCTCTTGCTCAAATAAATTTCAAACCAAGTGTTCTTGATTTAGTTAGGCAGCTCTCCTCCATGTAGTGACTCAGTGATCCAGGCAGCATCCAGCCTGTGGCTCTTCCATCATCAAATGTGACTTCTAAGGTTACCGATAGGAGGAAAAAGCATAAGGAATCACACATGAGAGGCTTGTAATAGGCGAGGCCTGAAAGGGGCACTTGTTACTTCTGCCTAAAATTCATTGGTCAGGAACTGAGCACCCAGGAACATTTACTCAGCAAATCTAAGTGTGTCCAGGATGAAGAAGAAACAGGTTTGTTGGTCAGTCTCTGCAACACTCAGATAAAGGCAGAATTGTGATTATTATAATTCAGTCACAAGAGGAATGTTCTTCCATCTACCAGTGTGATGCAACTGAATATTGTAGATGGTTGGCATTGGCTCATTCAGTCTTGTCACTGCACTGATCTTGCAGATGGGGCGCAAAGATGGACCAAGAGTCTATGAACCACCTGTCTGCTGTGGCTCAGTAGATTGAGCGTCGGCCTGTGAGCCAAGTGTCGCTGGTTCAATTCCCAGTCAGGGCACATGACTAGGTTGCACATCAGGTCCACAGTTGGGGGCGCGAGTGAGAGGCAACCACGTAATGATGTTTGTCTCCCTCTCTTTCTCCTTTCCCCTCTCTCTAAAAATAAAATAAATAAACAAACAAATAAAAAATTTAAAAAAGTCTATGAACCAGAGGCAGGGCCTGGAGACCAGCCATGGATTACCAGCTTTTACTAAATACACTTGAGGAAGGTTGTTTGTTCTCTAAACAAACCCTCTCTCATCTAAAAATATTACATCAAGGAACTCAGTCATGACCTGTAGCTACAAAAGAAGATAAATATTTTCTCCATCTTATATCTTTTGAATGAACCCATCCAGAATTTCCTGGGGAGATCAGTTTTGTGTTTCTCAGGTGGGTACACATTTCTTGCTTTGGGTATATTTTTAGAATTTGGTTGTATTGTTTGGAAATGCTAATTTTAAAAGCCTACCACTAATCTTCCTCTATTGGGGAATGTCTTCAAGGATGACGCAGTTGCACTTGAGAAGTTTTAAATGAACTAGAAGACCGAGGACTGTTCATTTTGGGAAAGTGAAGACACAGTGGGAATATAATCCCACAAGAAGATCTGGAAGTAACTTACTCAGTGTTGACTTTTCATCACTGCTCAGGAGAAGGTACCTACTGCCCACTTCCTTCACTTGCCTTGAAAACCAACGTAAGTTCTGAGAATCGAAATCCCCTGAACACGCAAATCACAGAATTATTTTAAAAGGATTTCTAAAGTGTTCAACCATTAAAAAAAGAATCACACCTTTGAAATAACTGAGGGATGCTTCGATGCCAGGTGTGGTGTTGAGTGAAAGTGTGAGCTATGGGCTGCCCAGGTGGGCTGTGGCTGACCCCGTGGGGAGGCCGTAGCAGTCTTACTGATACCTCATTGAGTTTTCACTGTTTGGTTTTTTGTTTTTGTTTTTTGTTTAGTTTGGGACACTTATTATTTAATTTTGGGCACATATGTGTGGGAAGGGGAGTAATAACTGGTTTAAAGCATTAATTTATAACTATAAAAAGATGACACAAAAATATAATTGTAAAATCACAGTGTTCTTCTGAAGTTATTCTGTCAAAACTCAACACATCCTTAGTGTCAATTAATTCAGACCTTGGTCATTCTGGATAAGTGATCTCCCACAACCCTTAAAGGTGACTAGGGTAAGTGAGAACGTAGTCCTTGAGCTCTCTCGGAGGAGGGGAAGAAGACAGCTCATGTGCACCAAAACTATGCATGTGTAGAAGTAAGGATATTCTGGAGGAGAGCAAGGGTTTCATGTTTGACCAGGATGGTTCTCAGCCCCAACTGTGCTTGTAAAATATGCCAATGGCTGAGGTCCCCCAGACCAATTAAATCTGAATCTTGGGTGGGATATGGGCACTGGTATTTTCTTAAAGCTCTGAGAACCAGCAGTCTGGGAGATTCTCTCACTTGCCTCCCTTTGTTCACTTGACCTACAGATGAGCATGAAAGGGGAAAATGCTTCAAACAAGGCAAGGAAAGCACCCTGGGGAGCCTTGCTTGGAATAAAAGGTGGAATGGATGAAGTGCCGTTGGCTTTTTCCAATCTCACAACCAGGAGCAACTTTACCTCATCTGATCTGTGCACAGGGCCCGTTAATTGTTTTGTTTTTCTCCTCTTCTTTCTTTTTGTCATGAAGATCTCAAGGCTTTTGGCCAGTGGGAATCCAAAATCCAATTTCATGATGTCTTTCCTAGTCAGCTGTAGTCCTGGATCACGCCCTATCTCCTCTCAGCATGGTTATCAAGCTGGGCTTTAGACTTAGAGTTTTCACTGACTCCATAACATTGAATTCATCTATTTATGTAGTGTATTTACTGCACAAATTCTCGCTTTCCTATGCTAGGCACTGGCAACTTACTTGGCACCTGGCCTGAGCTGGGTAGAGAAGTAACCAGATTCAAAGTCCTACACTGGAGCCCTGAAGCTATGGTGCCACCTGTTTCCTGAACCATAGTGCTGCTATTGTCAGAGGCTGGCTCTGCAGTGGCGTCCAGTGAATCTGTGTCCAAGACCATCTCTATTTCCAATAACACATGGCCCTTTCTGCAGGGGTGCCAATCGTTCCAGGTGTGTGATACCCTTTGTAGAATTTCCATCCCCGAAGTCCCATGGATAGAATGGAGGGCAATAAAAGGAAGAGCAACCTGACAGACATTTGAAAAGCATTGGTTGACAAAACTAGGTGGAAGGAAAGCTACCTTCGGATGATGGCAGAGGTTTACCACTGGGAATTTAACTTGAAATGAACACTGAATTTGATGAGAGGTGGGTGTTCCAGGGGAAAAGAGAACAAGAGCTTTGGACACTGAAAGCAGAAGTGAGGGCCTGAGGGCTTGCAGACACAAGGCTGAAACAGGGGAAGAGAATTGCCAAAGGAAGAAAGATGCTGAATGGAGGTGATGCTAACAACAACAATAGCAGCAGCAACAACAACCAAAATCAACAAAGATCAATATACATAACCCAGGCAGGTGAGACCCAAAAGATTGAGCAGGTAGTGTAGTTTCTGGAACATCTCTTTCAAACCGAATCAGTAAAATTCATCTTCCCAAACTGTAAAACTACTTGCACTGGGTCGGTTCTGTCTTTAGACATGAATCCAGGTTTTTGTGTAGACACAACAGGCCATTCAAGTTGGGAAAAAAAAAAAAAGATTATTAATGAGGATCAAGAGTATTTTTGGACAGCAAGTGGTTCTTACAAAATGGCATTTTGATTAGTTAAGTATAAATGAATCAGAAACACATGGATAAAATTTCTCTTGAAGTACACAGATATTTTTAAAGAATTAAGACTAAAAAGTATTGACCTAATGCATCTGGAGATCTGATGGATGACTGAGATGGAAGACAGAGTGTGAGAAGTTCTGCTCAACCCAAACCACTGCGCAGAATCTCGTAACCCTACTTTGTCATTTTCATGGTAGAAATTCCTACCCTTTCTCAGTGTCCATGCTTTAGTAACTGTTCTTTACTGACTCACTCTGTTAGCAGCCTGAAAAGTATCTAAAAACTTCTTTGTAGGTGTCTTCTGAAAACACTATTTCTTAATTTGAGATTAGATCAAGGATGTTGCCTTAGTCTGTGCCCACTGTCTGAATTTGTAGCTTTCTTGTATCTCTGGGAAATGGTACCTACAATGAACTGCCCTTGTCTTGTCCTTCTGTAATATCTAAATCATGTGAATAGCTTTTAGTCATGCCTCTGGTGGCAGATACAGAAATGTCCTGGACTCAAGGGCCCCAAATCTCAGCCAGCTGCCTACTGCTGTCTGTCTAGGGAGGCCTGCTGAGGCATGAACAGTGTTTGTTTGCTTAGAGCTCTGTCCCCAAATGTGAAATCTCTGGTCCTGGTGATTTGGGCAGAACTATGAACATATGAACACTAAGCACTCACTTTGCCTCTGTACACAAAAGCCTGAGGGGAAAACAACCTTCTTAGCCCCAGTTTCCTAGACCACCACCATCTGCTAGAAATCTAATGTGAGTCAGAAATGTGAGCCACATATGTAACTTTCTTAGCAGGTGAAATTAATTTTAACAATATATTTTGCTTAACTTGATATATACTGTATAAAATATTACCATTTCAACATTTAATATTAAACACTAAGATATTTTACTTTTTAAAATGTGGACTAAATCTTTGAAACCTTGTGTGTATAATTTACACTTAGAGCCTCACATTTCAGCTGTTCACTGGCCACTTGGCTACCATGTTAGACAGTGCAGTTCTGGACTTATCAATATATTTTCATATTAGCCTTGAGGTTGTATCACTGATGGTGAAAGGAAGAAAAGAAGAATTAAAGAGAGTGTTCTGGCGAGGTTTCTAGGTTGGCTGGAGCATTGTCCATAGAACAAAATGTTGCAGGTTTGATCCCTGGTCACGGCACATATCTAGGTTGCAGGTTCGATCTCCAGTTGGGGTATATATGGGAGGCAACCAATTGATCTCTCTCTCTCTCTCTCTCATCAATAATTTAAAAAAACCAAAAACATATTATCAGGTGAGGATTTAAAAAAAGAATAAAAGGGAGTGAAGAAGCTAAGGCAAAAGGAATCTCATTCCTTGAAGGAATGTTTCTCAGGGTGGAATCTATGAACCTCCTGTGTCAAAATCACCTAGAATAGATGTTCTTTTTAATAAAAATGCAGAATCCTGGGTCTGACCCTAAATCTACCTAACTGGAACCTCTAAGGTCGGGGTCTGGGAGTTTGCATTTTTAAGTCCCTGGAATCATTCTCTTGCATGCTTATTGCTCTGGCACCCAGAAAAGAAGTCACAGGCACAGGCCACCTGTACTCATAGAGCAGCTGTATTTTCTTTGTCTCTAAATTGTTATTATTTATTGATCCATTGCTTTAGAAATGGGATATCACACACATCATGCATACATGCACAGGTTTTTGGATACTTGAAAAGTCAGAAAATCTCTAAAGCTGGGGCCTGCATTTCCACATGGCAGCAACTGGCTGAAGGTGAGCAGTGGACATTCCCTAGACAGCAAAAGACTGACCAGTTTGTGACTGTCCCAATATGGCCCATTTCATATATTGATGTTACATGCTAGTTCCCATAGACTTTAAAAAATGTATAGAGGCATTCCTCAGAGATATTACAAGTCCAGTTCTAGACCACTGCAATAAAGCAAATATTGCAATAAAGCTAGTCACAGTCTTTTTGCTGGTGGAGGGTCTTGTCTTCAATTTGTAAAGAAAAATGCAATATCTGTGAAGCAAAATAAAAAGAAGCCCAATAAAATGAGGTATGCCTGTATATTTTTTACTTTATAGTAATTTTAGATTTATTGCAATGATAGTTTAGAAACTTCCCATGTCATGGAAGTTAACATCTTCCATAACTATGGTGCATTCATCAAAAATAAGAAATTAACATTGGTGTACAACTATTAACTATATTGCAGATGTCATTCTGATTTCACCATTTCTTCCACTAATAGACTTTCTGTTCCAGGATCCAGTCTGGGATTCTGCATTGCAATTAGTCCATAGTCTTTGGAGTTTAGCATCCCTAGTCCAGCACAGCAGACCTTAGCTGCCCACTTCATGCCTCCTTTCTTCTGGACCTTACCCAGGTCCTGTCAGGCCAGCAGGGCTATGAGACTTCTCCCAAGTGGCAGGCAACCCTGGACACACTTTCATTGCACCAGCTGCACTGGCTGCATGGTAACAGCTGCAGCTGCAAATCAGAGAAAAATCTTCACTCATCCAAGTGTGGAAAGAGCTCTTCATTACAGGGGTCTTTGAGGCACACCTGCACCCACTAATGACAATACCATTGGCATCATCTAATAAGACAGCATTATGATTTATCTATGAAGATTATTATGTGACTACTGTGTTCAGGTGGGACATGAGTTGCTAGATTTGCGGCCACACAATTTTGTATGCATGTACTTTTTCAAAAGACCTACCTACCTAACGCAATGCCTTTTTGGTATGTGGAAATGCTTAAACACATCATATCTGAATCTCCCATCCTAAGCAGTGAAATTCGGACATATAAAACTTTCACTTTCATTTCTGGCTCTGCTTAACATGTAAATTTTCTTTCTGTCCAGTAGGACTAACTCTCTTGAGAAAGTGCTTTTATTTCTTGGCCAACCTTTTCTTGAGCAGAATTCCAGTTTTGCAGTGCCTGAAACCACTAACTAGCATGTATGCTGATTTGCTTTAACTGCAAGAACAAATCCAATTAACAAATCCACAAGGAATTGGGCTGGAACTGAGCCATTCTTCCAGGTGGAAACATCTTTCTGTTACACATGCTTCTTGTACTATTCACCCCTAGTCCTCTGATTGTCCAGATAATCCATGGCCTGACTGGGAGAATTTGGAGTCTAATAAATCCATCTTCACAAACTCTGGGGATCAATGCCCAACATGTTCAAAGACTTTTCTTTCTAATCTTTATCATTCCCAGGGCTAACTCCCTTTGAGTCTGACACCTGAAATAATTTAATAAATAAAGAAAAATATTTTTGCCCAGAACATAGTTAAGATGGAATAAAACCCAAGATCCAAACTCAAGGTTCTCAGTGGGTCGGTTTGGGTGTTGTGGTTGTGCCCTGAGTGTCTTCCAGCTGAAGCACCTGTCACTGCAAACACCGAGTCACTCCAGTTCTTGGATTACTGTCTGGCAATTTAACTGCTGTGTTTTGTTGTATCTGAAAGAAGATAAGACTTCCCAAGAATGCATGCACTGTTTAAATACAACACTCTTCTTCTAAAAAGCATTAGTTCACTTCCAGTTTACTGGTTGGTACTACTTGATCTTCCTAGAAAAGTCAGATCTACCCTGCATAAGACAAGGAAATTACCTTAGAAAATAATAGCTTATATTTGTAAGCCTTAGCTTTTAAAAATACTTTCAAACCTATTATTTCATTCTCTTCTCTCAGTGGCCTTGGGAAGAGTAAGGTGTAGAGTATTACTGTGATCTGTCAGATGGAGAAACTTCATTTGTAAGATGCATTAAGTAACTTTCCTAAGATTGAGCACCTTCCCTGCAATAGTCTGAAATAGGAAAATCAGGTTTATCTCAAGACTTCTATTCCTCTGTCATGGTGCCCTGTGGGCCCTCTAGGCCTTTGTGATTTCTCCCTCCTTCTTGGCAAAATGCCTCACATTCTGGGACTTTTAAAGGTGTTGCCCATTGTAGGGCTATTTGTACCTTAATGAGATTCAGAGCTTTCAACTGAAGCTTCAATAGTAGATTTTACTCAAGCCAGTGAGGGGAAGAAGAGGCAGGGCAACAGCCTCTCCTGACTCTTCTGTGTTTGCTTGTTTATTCATTTTATTTGTGTTTGGAGTCTGGGGACAAAGGACAGAGCCTTTCTTCAATACAAGGTGGCAGGATAATGTTAGCCTGGTGCAGACATGCCTCTTGTTATCTTTTTTTTTTTTAATTTAATTTAATTTTATTGTTTTTCTATTACAGTTGTCCCATTTTCCCCCCATTTCTCCCCCTCCCCACCCCGCCCACCTCTTCTCCCACAGTCATTCCCCACCCTGTTGTCTATGTCCATGGGTTATTTATACTAGTTCCTTTACTAGACCCTTCCTCTATTTACCCCTTCTCCTCCCCTGCCCCCCGGATAACTGTTTTTCTGTTCCTTGTTCAATTTTGTTCATTGTCTCATGTTAATCTTATAGACTGAATTCTGGTAGACTCCACCTCCAAAGTCAGAGGCGATGATGAGTCCTGATGAATGAGATTCTTAGAGTTGTGGAATCAATTAGATTAAAGAAAATTAATTATCCAAGGAGCCTGTGGATTCCAAGTTTGCATTTGCCTTTGTTTTATTTTTACTAGCTAGACAAAGTCATTATACCATTGCAAAATAAATAAATAAAACCATTGTTCTAATTCTCTGCTGAATGAAAAGTTAATGGTTCTACACTAATTCCAAAAATATGCTTCCTGAATTAAACAAACAGTGCTGAAATTAGAAGAAAGAGAGAGAAAATGCCAGGACTTGAATATATTTGCTCTCATTGTTAGATTTCCCATTTGCTCTCATTCTTAGATTTCCCAATGTCCGCCTAGCTCCCTCTCCCTAAGGCTTTTGCATGGGTCCGCATTTTCCCAATACCTCCCAGCACCTGAGGTCCCACTTACCTCTCTCTCCTCTTCCCAGCAGTGTCTCAGGGACCTGGGTGAAGGGAACAGTGCCATGCATTCAGTCTCCAGGAACTAGTTGCCCTCATGTGGTTTGCATGTGTTCATAATGACATGCTTGGAGTATGTCAGGCAGTACCATCTGGGGCTCCTGGAGGAGTGTCTGGGAGCCCAGGACAACTTAATCTGAGGCCAAAGAGATGGGGTAATATATTGGATGATTACAATTCCCCTTTAGGCAAGGAGACTGTCTGGCATTAGGATGTCCACATCTGCTAAATCCATTAGTCTCTGCTCCTCACGCATTTTACAATAAGAATAGCCATCAATCAGACTACATCACAGCTCCTTTCTGCCCACTATTCTCTGATCTGATCCAGCATGTGCCTAATAACATGTAAGGGTGTGTCAGTCTCTAGCTGGGCCCGTTGATCAATGTTCTGCCTGCTTTTGTGTTGGAAAAGTCAGATCAAGCCACTTGGTACTAAATTGACAGTCCCTGAAAAGTCTGACGCCTAATATCACCCTGGGAGCTAATTGCTGGGGAAAGGACACGTGTCCTAAATTCAGCACATCTGGCCCTTAGCACTTAATGTCTGTACCAGAGCTTCTCAATCTTTAACATGCATAAGAATTACCTGGAGAGACCATTAAAACAACATTCTTTAGCCCCACCTCCGTTAATTCAGATTCAGTAAGTCTGGAATGGTACCTGGGGACTTGGTGACTGTGCTTTGAGTAGCACTTTTCTATCCCCTTGCAACAAAGAATTTGGTCCCCACACCACCAGCATTGCTATTATCTGGGAGCCTGGGAAAAAACCCAAATTCTTGGATCCCACCTGGACCCACTGAATCTGAATTTATATTTTAAGAAGGGCATTCTTTGTGCCTTGAAGTTTGATGTACTCCGGTCTATATCATTTATTTAGAGCCTGTGGATTCCAAGTTTGCATTTGCCTTTGTTTTATTTTTACTAGCTAGACAAAGTCATTATACCATTGCAAAATAAATAAATAAAACCATTGTTCTAAATTCTCTGCTGAATGAAAAGTTAATGGTTCTACCCTAATTCCACACAGAGTGGGCATATCATGGACTTGGAAAGATCCTTAGAAGTTCAGATGCTCTAGGTCCTTGCTTGCAAAATGATGGTATTAATTCTACATTGTTTTGCATAATCAACTTTCTATGAATATTTGTGTCTTTCACCTAAATTGTAATAACCTCAAAGGGCAGTGGCTATGTCTTAAAGTCATTTCACAAAATATCCTGCCTATAGTAGGCATGTGTAAAGCATTTGTGGGTGGACTGGTTGATCGTGATAATATTGTGAAGACACCTCATAAAATGAAGTTATGGTCTCTGTTTTATTCATAAAGGAAGCTGTATCACCAGGTGTGATCTGTGTTTAGTTTTTCATATAAATTTACAAAACAGAAAGCTGAAGCACAGTATCAAATTTGTAGTGTCTGAAGTCTCACTGGCATAGCAGCCCTATCCTGGGAGTGTGTTGCTTCTTGTGATTATGGGCAAGGTACCTATGGTAAATGAAGAGTTGGCTGGGAAGTCCCTGTTCCTCGCAATTTCATGCAATACTGGCTTTGGAAAGTTTTACTTTAAGGAATGACATACGCTCTAAATCAAGAGAACTTTGAAAATAAACAAATCACTCAAAAACAGTAACCAATTTTGTCATGTCTTTCCAAATAGAGTATATTATCATTTTTTGAACACCGTGATAAAGGATTATGACCTCATAAAGGTATTGTGAAACCTTAATGCTTGAATCAAAAATGCCTTCCAATACTAGCTGGCTTGCTCTCACCCAAAGCTAGAGACTTGGCTCTTTCATACCTCTGAGGGCTGAAAGAGAAGAAAACACATTCAACAACAATTTGGTTGCCTACTAGATACAGAATGGTCCACAGGCCAGCAGCGTCAGCATCAACTGGGAGCTTGTTACAGAAGTGAAATCTCAGGCCCTAGCCCAGACCTCCTGAGTCAGAACCTGCATCCCAGTGATTTGTATGAACTCTAAAGTATGAGAAGGACTGGCCTACAAGCACTTTCTAAGGATAGGTTGTAGATTAAAGTTAAGACCTCAATGATAACAAGAAGGAGTCAGCCATTTGGCTGGTTGGGAGCAGAGCAGTCAAGCACAGGAAATACAGAGTATTGGCCCAAGAAATGGGTGGGGAAGAATAGAAAGAAGGCCAGTGTGGGTGGAGTGTGGCAGGAGAGGGGCAGGAGGGTAAGAGAGGAAATAAAAACCATAACCTGGAGACTGATCCCTTCATGCCCTAAAGCCACTATTGGGGGCTTGGATTTTTCTTCAAGAGCAAAACAAGGCACTAATAGACTTCAAGCAAGGAAGATTCATTATCTAATTTAGAGTTGGGATGTGTTTTTGAGGAAAAAAAAACAGGCTTAGTTGATGAATTGGATGTGGGGTAAGACTTGAGGGAGCAGGGAATGAGGGAAAGAGGGAGCTTGAGAACAATTTCTTGATTTTTGGAAGATTATAGCACCATTTGCCATGATGGGGAAGACTAAAGGAAGAGAACATAGGGTGGAGGCAATGGTGAGGGTGGAATCGAAAGTTAAATCTCAATATGCCATGAGAACATCCACATGGAGAGGGAGGTTTGGCAGTTAGATACTCAGATCTGGGGATGCAGAGGCACCAGGCCCAGAGATATGAGTTGGGACTCTCTAGACTCCCCGGTCAAAACCTAGTTCTGGAGATATTGAGCCATTTTCGACATTATGCTTAGTATTCCACGGGAATGCAGAAGCTTCACATTTCCAGAGTGCCATGAAACCAACCATCTCACTGCTCAGTAATTATTCAAAACTAAACAGAAATGGATTCTGAACATGCAATGTTCTTGGATCCTACTTACCTTAATTCAAAGATAACTCTCCTAAGCATGTTTATTCATTCTTCTAGACCAAAGCAAATTAGACTAACTTGTTTAATTGTGACCTTGTTGATTGGTTGTAGCGCTCCTCGGCAGGTGTGCTCCAATGCAGGCAGCCCCGTGGCCAGTGTGGTCCTTGTTGACCTGCACCCTTTGCCTATGGCAGCTCGCCTGGCACAGAGTAAATGCTCGGAAGCAGTTCCTTAAGTAAAGAATGAGAGTGGAGGGAGTTTTCACAAGACGTATACAGCAAAACAGTAACAAGTAAAGGTCTGACATCCAGGGAAGAGTTAGAAAGATTGTTAGAGCGCAGTAACTCTAAGACCCTGAGACATTCACCGAGGAATGTTCCCAGCACAGCTCGTAACTCAACAGGCCCTGATGTCATTGCTTACCCATGACACAGTAAAATTATCCACGCTCAGGGTGATGACTCTGAGTCATCAAGAAAAGGTTGAAATATGTTCCATCACTAGATTTAAAATGTCAAGAAACATGAAATACATCTTAAAAATTATTTTATCCAAATAGTTAAGATGAATATTTTTGGACCTGAAGTCTTCAAATAACCCAACAACACATATAAATGGAAAACTTTATCACTTACTGATACTATCTGTACAAATGAGGCAAAACTACATTATTCTTTATAAACAGTTACCTTTTACAAACCATAGGCATCTTAGTTTAGCAAAGGTCCTAATTACCTATAACATGATCAGAAAATTAACAAAATTCTTTTTTTGAAAAAGTTACAAATTCTCATTCCATGCTAATAAGGACATTTTCCTTCTGAACACAGTTACTACTACAGACAGAACTCTGGACACGTCTGTTAGAGAGTAAGCAAATGTGAAACACTGCCTGAGGACAGATAAGCAAAGGAATACAAACCATGTGGAAAAACTACCTGGAGAGCCTTGTTGGTAATGGACTGAGACTCAGATCACCTCGGGAGCACAAACTGTATTCTAGCGGGGACTCCCCAAGTGGGAGCAAATCCGCGTGTGCTTTGCATATCATGGGTGCTCAATAAACAGAGGAAAGAGCAGATAAACTTATACTGCTTTCTCTTTATGCGCAAGGGTGAGGATTAGAGTTCAAATCTCAGGGAGCTCCATTTATGTGAGCTTTTTCATATGTAAGGGATCAGAGTGGATATTTTAAGGTGGCTTTCTCTGAAGAAACTACGGAGAACTCATCCCAGCATCATGGAAATGCTGGCTGTGACTTTTGGATGATGATCTAATGCCAGGTTAGCACAATTGAAATGAAGGTCCTCTTGAAATACAGAATGGGTTTGCTAAGTTATTTTCCTCAATAGTGTGTCTGTCCCCCCCACCCCCACCCCAACACACACACACTTACTCCTGAGGGCTGAGACCATGCCTACTATAAAAAAATCTAGGCTGCATTTGGGGGCTGAAGGTAAGATAGGGGTTTGAGAAGCAGTTGTCTATTTCTGTTGATCTGACTTCATGACAGCATTTTAAGATGACTTGAAAATAAAGATGTTTTCAATTCAGTAACAACAAAAGCTATGTTTGTGTATTATGGGGTGATTGCACAACATTGGGATGTATTTCCACAACATCCCTGCCAGGCTGGCATCAGGTACAAGCACCAGCTAAAAACATGCATAATGTGCAGTTCAGAATGACTACTTCCCTAGTCAAAGTGACTCACTTACATCAAAAATAGAATCTAGAAAAGAACTACATCTAGTGGGGACATATCTGTCAACTCCCAGTGACAGAGACCCACTGGAGTGTGAGCTGGAATCATCATCAAAGGTAATGAGAATCCCGAGTAAAACTTGATATAGCGGTTCCCTGCTAGGACCACTGTAAAGCACTGTAAAGGAACATCTCACCTAATCTTCACAACCCTGTGCAAAGGTAGTATCAAGTTTCCACTGACAGTTGAGGGAACTGGGAGACCAGGTAGGAGGTTTCTGCAACAGTGCAGGTGAAAGAGTGGTAGCAGAAGGGGCGGTGAGGTGTAGAGAGATTGGGAGACTGGCTTGAGGTCCCAAGGCAGGTGGATGGTGAAGGCAGCGGCTGCTACTCCTGGACTCCCTGGGCTGGACATGTGGTGGGGCTCCATGGTTTTTATATTGAATGGGTCAGTTCCCTCTCAAGCCCATTCCTAGCTCACTGAAGTAAATAAAGTGAAATGTGAAAAACACAATTAGAAGGGCAAAGAAAACCTTTCCAATTCTTGTCCAACAGTTAGGTCAAAAGGTCCATTGTTACACACATCAGAAATAGTTGTTTTTTTTTTTTTTAATATTAAAACACCACCAGATACACTGACATGTCTTTATGACTACTCAGAGAATAGAAGTTTGATAAGAGAGAGCCACCACACCCGGGAGGAGAAAAAAGTCTGAAACCCTAAACTTTTGTGAAATTGGCAAAGGGCCAAATGTCAGCATTTTCACCTCTTTTCCCATATGGCAGGAGGCATTTCACACTGCTTTCCATAATTTCAATAAATCTGGTAAGTGATATGAGTACTCTGCATGCCAAGAGACATATAATATGCGTATCGAAATAGATGTCTAGGTTGGTTTGTGACAAGAACCAGATTTCAGCAGGAAAGAACAAATCTGGCCTGGCTTTGGTTCAGTGCATGGGTGAGCACGATCCAGGATCACTTTCTGCTTATTTTCTTTTCCCTTAATTTTTAAATAATGTTTCTCCTACATTTGCTTATTCTCTAAAAACCCTAGACCATCTTGATAATTTCTTCTTATTAACATCCCCTACTTCACTTACAGCCTTCCTGGGCATTGTTGCCAGCTGGTGGAACAGAGAGAGCATTAGGACTCAGGAATTCATACATCCACTTAATAAATATTTAGTGAGCTCCAACTCTGTGCCAGAGATTGTTTTAGACACCGGGGAGACCGTAGTGAACAAAAGAAAGTAAGTCCCTGCTCACATAAAAAGGCTGATAATAAACAAATTCATATGCAATATGTTAAGTGATGATAAATAATATAAAGAGAAGTAAAGCAGGAAAAGACAGATAGGGAGTGATTGGGGGTGTCAAAGCCCTCGCTGACACATTGGTATTCTATCAGAGACTATAAGGAAATAAGGGTGCAGGTTGTAAGAGAAGAGCATTCTAGTGAGAGAGCATGACAAGTGCAAAGGTCCTGGTGTGCAGACTTGTTTATATTCAAGGACAGGTAAGAAAGTGGATGAGGCCAGAACAAAGTGAAAGACAGGAGGGTAGTAAGCAAGAAGGCCAGAAAGTTAGCTTCATGGGCCCAGCTAAGCTTTGGATTTTACTCTGAGCAAGGTAGGTTTTGAACAGAAGAATGAGATGGTCTGACTTTTATTTTTAAAGTTTATTCTGGCTCCTATTAGATAATCCACTGAGGAGATGGGGTTTGGGCAAGGGTAGAGGCAGCGACACTCTTACAAAAGTTAGCCTAAGGATGACAGTGACTGGGATGTGTTAAAGGCAAAACCTAGAGTCTGCTGAAAGGTAAGATGTTGAGTATGAAAGAAGTTAAGATAATTTCACATTTTTTTGGAACATCGGTTACAACTACAAACTTTGCAAATAAAATGGAGCAAAAAAATGTCTTACGCCAGCTGACAACCCATTTGGTATCATATTTTGTCCAAACACATTTCAAAACATCAGCCAGGGGTTGGAGCCAGAGTGACGCAGCAGAGCCCTGCTTGTGTTGATCTCTCATCACAGGTGGTTCTGGGCTTTACTGGGAGACCTGGCCCCTTTATGTTTCAATCAGTCATTATTGAAAATGAGCAAGGCGGCTCTTCTCTGGAGCCATTTTAAAGGGGCAGCTCTACATCGAAGGGTCCTGTTGTAACACCATCTCTATAGAAAATTCAGGAAAGAGAAAGCACATTTTCAAGTAAATTTTTAAAACTGCCCATTTGAGTGTCCAACCAGGCACACTACACTCTATAGATAAGCTGCTTTTGTTTCTCCAGTGAATAGCACTATTTTTTAAGTATATTTTATTGACTATGTTGCTACAGTAGTTCCAATTGTTTTTTCCCCTTTGCTCCCCTCTGCCCAGTACCCTCCTTCCCTCCAGCAATCTCATCCCTCTTAGTTCATGTCCATGGGTCATGCATATAAGTTCTCTGGCTTCACCCTTTCCTATATTATTCTTAACTTCCCCCTGTCTGTTTTGTACCAACCAATTATGCTTCTTAATCCCCGCACCATTTTCCCATTTCTCCCCCTTCCCCCTCCCAGCTGATAACCCTCCAAATGATCCCCATATCTATTATTCTGTTCCTATTCTGGTTTGCTTAGTTGGATTTTGTTTTTATTTTTTAGATTCAGTTGTTGATAGTTGTGAGTTTGTTGTCATTTTAGTGTTCATAGTTTTGATCTTTTTCTTCAGTAAGTCCCTTTGACATTTCACATAATAATGGCTTGGTGATGATGAACTCCTTTAGCTTCACCTTGTCTGGGAAGCACTTCATCTGCCCTTCTGTTTCAAATTATAGCTTTGCTGGATAGAGTAATCTTGGTTGTAAGTTGCTTTTTAACACATTGAATACTGCTTGCCAGTCCCTTCCTGCCTGCAAAGTGTCCTTGAGAAATCAGCTGATAGTCGTATAGGCAACCCCCTGTAGGCAACTCTCCACCTCTCTCTTGCTGTTCCCAGGACTCTCTCTCTTTATCTTTCACCTTTGGCATCTCAATCATGAGGCATCCTGGTGTGGTCCCCTCTGGTCCAGCTCACCCGGGACCCTCTGTGCTTCCCAGACCTGTATGACCATCTCCTTCACAAAATTTAAGAAGTTTTCCTCATTTTTTTCAATTCTTGCTTCCTCATTCTGCACTGGTTGACTGTCTTTTTCTTCCTTATATTCCAAATCATAAATCTGAACCCTGGTTTCCTTCCCTTCACCATTGGTTTTGTGTAAATTTTCCTTCGTTTCACTTAGCATAGCCTTCACTTCTTCTCTTATGCGTTTGCCATACTCAAGCATATCTGTCAAGCCTGTGAGCATCTTTATCACCAGTGTTTCGAGTTTTGTGCCTTTCAGGTTGTCTGTCTCCTCATCTGTGTGGTTAGCTATCTCCTCGTCACTTAATTCCCCCATTGGAACCCTGATCTATTCTCCCTTTTGGGTCATACGTCTCTATCTCCTCATTCTGACAGGCTCCTGTGCTTGTTTGCCTCCACATCCCAGGTAGAGCTGTCACTCCTGTTACGTTGTAAGGGGCGGAGCCTTAGGGATTCATCAGCACAGGGCGACCTGTTTCACCATGTTGTGGCGCTGTATGTGGGGGAGGGTCCAAGAGGGAACAATGCCGCCTGCCCAGCACTCACCCCTTTTTCAGGCACTTCTCCCACTTCTGTATGGGACTGGTGCCTCTTTAGTTGTTTGACCTGGCCATCGTTCCCAGAGTGGGTGGGTCTGCGGACGTTCTAGGACCATGGTGGCCCTTTAAACAAGTGGACTCTGATGAGAGACCAGCAGTTTCTGCCTCCACCCCAACCCCACTGTTCTGCACAGTCGGAAGCAATGAGGCTTGATTCTCCCTGGTGCTGGGACCGTGAGCTGCGAGGTCTGGTGAGGATCTGGGAATGCTCCCCAGGTGTCCCTCCCAACTTTCTTAAATGTGTGGCTGCACCTTCTGCCAGCCTGCCACTGACGCTGCTGCTGCCGCCACCACATCACATCCTCTCCGTCCCGACTCCACCACTCCTACCTGTCTGGATGAGTATTTCTTCTTTATTTCTTTGTTGGCTGAACTTCCATGCAGTTTAATTTTCTGGAAATTCTGGTTGTTTCTAGTTTTGAGGTAGTTGTATTCCTTCTTAGTTGTGGAGGGAGACACAGCATGTCTATCTGCGCCTCCATCTTGGCCGGAAGTCCCAGTAGCTGTATAATAGCACTATTTTTTAATGTGTGTTTTTTCAAATGCAGAGGAAGAAGAGGCAAAAATCTTTGCCAGTGCTTGTCTCTGCCTTAAACAAGTCTGCAGTGTGGAGGCTTGTTCATTTTAACTTTAGCAAGTAGCCTAGAGCTCCTTACAGGTGGGTCCCATGTAATAATCATTCAGATTAGATCAAACTTGGTTGTCTCATCTGGCCTTTATTTTCCTGGGTGATCACACACACCCAGAAGTGAGCAGCTCCTGGGACTACCTGGCCTCTCCTCATCACTGTAGCTCTGCTGCTGAGGCTCACAGGATGAGGGTTCGTAAGGTTGTTACCTTCGCAGTTTCTAACCACCCTTACAGCCCAAGGAGGACTGTGGATAGAACCTAAGGAGGTCCCGGGTGCTGTTTTTCCCTTCTCTCCCCAAGTGAAAAGTTCAGAGTAACACAGGCAGGCTGGCAGAGGCAAGCCCTCCCTATGGGAGCTTGTTATTTTGGCCTCACATACCTTTCCCTTGATCCATTTTCTGCTTTGTCGCAAGGTGCAGACATGGGGTAGGAAATGGTTAGAGGTGCAAAGTGCCATGGGACAACCTTGGGAGCTGAACCAGAAGTGGAAATGGTGGTCTCCAGGAAGCAACCTGTGCTGCTGATGGTGACTCTGGGCCAGTTCTACTTAATGTATTCTGAAACCATAGTGGCTTGAGGAAGAACTGATGGTGGTCAAGTAGCTGGAGAAAGCCAGGAAGGAGGCCAGGGATGGCTCACCGTGGACTCTGACAGTGGGACTGTCACTGAGGACATGGACAAGGCTACTGGTATCTCAGGGGCCCCTTGCCCAGCATCTGAGGGGGAATCTCTAAGGACATCTACTTGCCAGGTCATTTGCAAGGAATGGTACCCAGGTGTGCCTCGCAGGCATCATTCTTAGCTCCTGTAGCTGCTGTCTTGCTTGGTACCACTTCTGCCAACTCTGAAACGTATTTTTCCTTCATCCCTCCAGACACCACTTAGTAAGGTGTTCTGAACAGCAGACATATAACTAAAAGTCCAGGGGTGAAGAAGAGAATTATAATACAGAAAAAAGTCCAAGGAAAAGAAGAGTCAAACATTTAACAAGAGGCCTCCTGAGATCCATCCTGTTTTTTTAGCTTAACCCCCCTGTCCTAAAGCTTCTCTCTCCTGCGAGCCTTCTACATTCTACTTTATGGACTGTCCTGGACCTCCTAGAAAAGCCAAAGTTCTGTTTGTTTAGTAAGAAAGACAATTAAGTTCTCTTGCTCAACTTGGATCTAGGCTCCGGCCCAGGGAGGCCAAGAGTGCTCATTGCCCGTGATCACGAAAGCTCATTAAGCCATGGCAGACGTGGGATAAAGCGCTTGTCTTTCCAGACTCACAGTGTGAGCTCTGAACCACTACCCCATGCTGCTTTCTGACTTTTTCCACTCTCCAGGCTCAGCAGGGAAACAGAGAAACAAGAAAGGAAAGCTGGGGAGGAAATTCTCTTCCTCCATCTCTCTCCGTAGGGCAGACGTCACCAATGAGAATCAAACATTTCATCCAAGGCAACGCATCCCATGCCTATACACACTCATTAGGTCTCTGCCAAGCCTTTATTCACAACGCCAGTGGTGGTCAAGTTAGAGATGCAGACTAGGTGTTACTCTGCTATCTTATATGAACTATTTAGAGCCCAGACAACTCCAGCTGAACCATTCAAGTTGTCACATTAGCAGTGGCTGGGGCTGCTAACAGTGTCCTGCTACTTTGTCCCCTGGATTCTCTCTGCTCAGTTCCCCATGCTCAACTCTAAGAATTTGTAAATGTTTACCATACACAAACTGAGCAAATGTTCACAGTGGACCTTTATATAGGACCAGAAAAGCTTCCCTAATCCATAAAAATCTCTTGGCAAAAACAACAAGCCCCCCGAGCCCCAGGGATGCCCAAGCTGCTGTTTGCATGCTGAATGGCCCCCGTCGAAGGCCAGGAGGCCTGGCGCAGCAGACAGGCATCTGTGTTTGTGATCTTTGTGAGGTTTTCACAGTGAGGACCTTCATTCAGGTTCAGTACAATAATCTTTCACGATTCCCATAAATCAGCAAACTGCATATGTCAAAGAGGGTTAGGCCGCTCTGGGGGCTGCTGTCTGGAGTTTAAGAAACAGAAGAAAAAAAAAAAAAGGCACATTATATGCAGTGAAAGAAGCAGGGGGGAGAAATGTTATGAATTGTGTTCTGAAAAATTCAGCTCAACAGTTCTAATAGGGCCAATATTTAGGCTACAGTGTTTGGCTGGATCTATTATGCAATTCATCTTCCCGCAGCAGACACAAATGATCTGACTCAGAGCCAATTTATTTTTATGGAGTTAAATTAGTCACTATTTATAAGCTGAAGAGGTTTCAAAAAGGCTATTTCAGGAGTGTGCCATTACTTTTCCCACCAGCATGTTTGCCTTTCGATCATTCTGGATTGCTTTTGTTTGATTGTGGTTTCTGGGCAAAATAGTGGGCACCCTTGGTAAGCTCGGGCAAGATAATTTTAGCTGTCTGAGTACTTGAATTATTCATCTTAAAATGGGGGTGACAGATTTGGAAACTACGCTGGGCAAGGATATGTGGATTGAAGGCCTGAGTCAGCTGTGCAAACATAACCAAATGTTACCTGGATGTAGGTTTTAATTAATGGCAAAACAGGGAAGAGGACTTCATTTTCTAACATGGCATGGATCCCTTTCCCATATTTCTTTCCCCAGTGGAGCAAGCTCTAAAGAGAGAGATGCCAAAGAAATCACATGACTTTGGAGTCTAAGGAGTGGATCTTTGCCTGACTGAACACCTGATAAGATAGTTCACATGACTTCGGCATCTCTATATCTTATCAGGTGTTCAATCAGGCAAAGACCCACTCCTCAGACTCCAACCCCAGCTTTTCCAAAGTTAGCCACCCTTTTACTCCTCTTTATCCAACTTCATCTTCAGCTAATGAGTACTGGTGATCTTAACGAAGAATGTAGAATCATAGAGGGATCAACCAAATGATCCTAGCCGTCATTTTCTAAGCAGCCAGCTTTTACAAACTGCAAAACAAGAAAAGCACAAAGCTTGCCCACAGCCATTGAAAGAGCATAGAACTAGGGCTCGATGTTGTCTCTACAGACTCTGTCCTCCCTGACACCTACCCAGATGGGTACAGCCAAAGTGAGGCAGTGATTTGAGAGGGTGGGAGCTGGGTGTGGCAGGCTGAATGGAAACTTCCACTCTTCCCAGTCACCATTCCTGGGAGAGGAGAAAGCCATACTGGGATAGTGCACCTAACCATCCTCAATGAAATACCAGGTTGCAGAGTGAAATTGCCAGGTCTAGGGTGCTCTAGAAGCAAGAGTTTCTGGAACAGTTCTCCCTGCTCGTCTCTCCTCCTGGCTCCTAACTGGATAGTATCATGTTCTCCTAGTACTCAGTAACCAAAAATCATGGATGTTTCTACCCAAATGCCTTATTTGTATCCAGATTTTATCCCCTCATCTAGAATTCATTCATTCAAATAAGTGTAAATTATTGGAATCAGGAAGAAAGCAAGTGGCAATTTTTGTCCACAGAAAAAATAGCAAGTGCCCCTGTCACTTGCCCCTCCCAGGTATTTTCTTTAACTGCAGTTGCTGTTTCTCCAAGTACCAGCCCCGATCCAGGATCCCCCCTTTTCTCTCTGCTCAGGATACCCATATCTTTCTGCTTCCCCCAGACAGGGACCCAAGAAGCTGCCCCATTTGTCCCCTCAGAGTTATATGACAAATTTACGACGTGCAAAGTAAAGAGCTATGTCATGTAGACACAATGTTTTATTTCCAATAATGCATTCCAAAAAGCTGGTTGCTAGCAATAAATCTGTGACCACTAACTCAAAACTACTTTGTCAGAAAGAAAATGGGTTGTAGTCTTAGAGCTGCCACTAATGATATGTATGATCATGCAGAAATGACAACCTCAAATTATTACTGTCTCTTCTATAAAGTTGGATGATAATAGTAACTTATAGAGTGGCATTTACTGGGCCTTTTCTTGGTCTGTGGATTATGGTGAACTCTAAATGAACAAGGTGAGATGCCTACCTTCAGGAAAATCACCAAGAGAAAAGTTACCCACTCCCGCACTAAATTAAGAGTCAGGGTCCGAGGACATTAGAACATTTTTCCTTTATAGTTTGAAAGCCGCTTATAGGGAAAAAACAGAAATCTGTGTTTTATTTTAAGCAGAGGAAATTTATAATTATTTGAAAAAACTTGCAATACTTTCCAACTGTAACTAAATAAAGTGCTGCAAATGTAGCAAACTTTGAAATTATATTATTGGAATTTGGGGCTAAAATATTTCTTGTAATATATTTTATATAAAATAAGAATTGATTAGTAGACAAGATTAAACAATTCCTAAGCAGCATTTTCCCTCAGAGTCAGACAAAAGGAAAAAGAGCTAATAAAGTTCTTGAAGCTCTAAACATAGAACAAGAGTTTCCACGTCACGAGTATTACCTTGGCTGTTGCTGGGTGCTGAGCACAGTGCCAGCTGTTGTAGGAAATAAAGGGAAAGGCCGCCCGTGGCTTTACCCTGACCAAGCAAGACCCTTGCTGGGAAGTGAAGACATACACAGGAAATGATGCAGTTCAACGTGATGGCTCGGGGAAGACCTGGGACGTGGTGAGTGCTCTCGCCGTCAGAAGGGACTTTGTGCTCAGAGAAGTCAGCAGTGGCCTAAAGGAGGAGCTGGGCTTCTAGGGTGATGGCTTCTGGGTGTTAGTGCCAAGGAAAGGGGCACTAGCAGAGAGATGCGCTAAGGAAGGGAAAGGGAAGCACATGGTGGCTGACCCTACAAGACCTGCGCAACCTGGCGTCTGGCTGCCTCTGACCCCCTCCCCACCTCTCTCCCTATCGCTCACCACACTCTAAGCCCATGGGTCTTTATACTCTTTCTCAACTCCTGCAGTCTCTGGCACAGGGCTTTTGCACTTGGTGCTATATTTTCCTGGATTTTTCATCCCTGGTACCCATAGGGCTCACTCCCTTCCTTCTGGTCCTCCTTCGAATGTCACCTTCTCAGAGAAGCCTTCCCCACCATTTCCACCTCTACCTCAGCTGTCCCTCTCCCCTTCTCTGTGTTAGTTTTCCCATCATTTGACATGCTCTGAATTTTATCATTTTTTTCATTGCCTGTCTCCCTCCCTCTCCCAGAATGCAGGCTCTGCAAGAGTAGAGATTTGTGACTGCTTTGCCCACTTCCAGATACCTTGCTCCTAAAACACTCTGGGGCACATAGTAGTCTTTTCCTTAGTATTTGTGGAAGGGATGGATGTCACTCTCTATGGAATTGGAAATAACCATCAGCCTTCTTCCCAAATGTTTTCAGCTCAGCATACTGATGGATTTTTTCCATGGCAACAGCTCTGATTATCATAAGAGTCAACTGGAAAATATCATCTGCTTTACCAACATTTGCTCTATTTCCAAGCCTGTTAGACAGCATCTATTTTGTAAACCAAGAAGTATACTTTATTGCAAAATTTCTGCAGAATAATCATTAAGAATGCCACAGCCATATAAAAGCCCCTTATTCTGCAAGGATTCTAAAAAAGAATTTTTTACCGTTGTACAAATGGCCTGCATTACCAGGCAATTTGGTGAATAATGCTTTTTTTTTTTTTTTTTTTTTTTTTTTTGAGCCAAGGTAGAAACTACTACCCCCTTGAAGACAGTCCAGTAACTGCGATATCATGGTCAAGTATCCAACTTTTACCAAGTTACTTGCAGGCTAGGTCCTACATTTCTGCAGTGAATGCTTTTCCTCAAGGATGTGAATTTTTCTCAGGGCTTCCCTAGCAAGCACAGATGGGGCTCTGTGGAGTTATTATATTAGGACCAAGATCTGCCTCAAAGAGTCAGAGTCAGAGCTGCAGGCATAGAGGAGATGGCCGACCAGCCGTGGGAGGGCTGCTGATTCTGTGGCGCAGGCCCCCAACCCAGACTCTGGGGAGGGCAAAAACCACCCCTCAGTCTCTCTTCCTGTAAACATGAAGATTCCCTGGGTCCTTGGCTTCAGCGAAATCCAAATTAAAAGGAAAAAAAAAATCCATTATATTAGAGAGCATGGAGTCTACTTTACAATTCTAGAATCAAAGGTACCATGAAGTTTCCTCTTTGCCCCCTGAGCCCTGTCCTTGGCCGTCCAAAATCTGGAGAGACTCAGGGCTGAAAGAGCTTCAGTCTCTGCCCATGGGCTAAAGCCATTCTAGCATAAAAAGTCTATCTCCTCCCCAGGAATTAATTCTCTCCTAGTTCTATTATAAATCTCCATTCCAGGGAGTAGTTTCAAAGGCAGTGTAAACCTTTCTAAGGAATTTATGTAAACCAGCTAGCAACCCAAAGTTTCTTGACAAAACTTTCATCCCTGGGAGGTAGGATGGCTCTGCTGGGCTCACAGAACTTTCCAATATCATCTGCTCAGCAACAGCAAAGGCAAGGAACCCTGAAGAGGCTTTATCAGCCAAGGAGAGCTGTTGGCCTCTTGTTGCTCTTTCTGGGTCCTGCCAAAAATGACATCATCTCGCTGGATTATTAGCAGGCCCTATCAGCAAACACTATTCCATCAGTCACATCAAAGCTGCCTCGCATGTGTTCATGCTGGTCAGGGAGCCAGTTTGCATCAGCTTCATGCCCTGCTTTAAACATTTTTGAAATGGTCTCCTGAACTGAAAAAAGTCACTCCTAGCAATATTTTTTAAATGTGGAGAGAAGATTCAGCAGGACACCATGATAACAGAGCATATTATGATAGAGATTTGGATATACCTCTGGTCAAGCTATTCCTCCTGAAATTAAAAAACAATACAAAAACAGTATTTGTGGTAAGCATCTGGACTAGCACAACCAGCTTGTAAGATGAGAGTCATGAAGCTTATGAAGAAGTGGTTAAATACACCAGCCTCTGGACAAAATGTCCCAGAGTGGGGGTGGGGGTCACTGTGTATTTTTTTCTGGGTTAGGAAATAGCAGAAATGACCTACTGCTGAAAAACATTCTCTATCCTGTCCTGACACCCTGTGCATTTATCTGGGTTGGTCAGTGTTCACACCAACTTGGGTATTTTAGAGAATGTTAGCACAGTGAAGGAGTTTAGAGGTCATGCATCATCCTCTCATTTTGGAATTTAGTTTAACTAGAAAAGACATCCTCTAAGTAACAGGACCAAAGGCCCTGACCTAGCATGGGGGGGTTAACACCAAGGTGGATGGTTCGACTGGTAAGGAAAAAAGGAAAGGGGTAATTTTCTGTTTATTTTATTGATATAACCACCCAGGCTTAGAAGTTACTACGGACCAGTATTCCTGCCTCTTAAGACATAACTGAGCTCCTTCTGAATCCCCTGAGAGCCTCTCCCATCCCTCCAAGTTCAGAACCAGACACAATACCACAGTGCTCAGCTCTCCTGCAGGGGGCATGTGTTTAGACTCACCATCTGCCTGCCTTGCTGTCTCCTCCCTCTTCTCCATTCAGAGAACCCACCTCCCTCTTCCAGCCAAGCTCATTTTAGAGAATATCAGGGGAGAAAGGATCTTCTATCCCTGCAGTCTGTCCATCTGTCAGTCTGTCTGCGAGTCTGTTGTTCAGGGCCTCCTGTGTGCTGAGCTTAGGGACCCCTGCAAGTCTGAGCAAGGAACAGCCTTGAAACTGGCATAAACTCCATGAATTTCCTGAACACTACGCAAAAATGCATCTTACAGTATCACGAGACATACCTAGTGAAAAAATCGTGTTGCTTTTAGTGCCATGGTTTTAAAAACATTAATAAACTAAAACAATTTAAATCAGAATTAAATCTATATATTTCCTGAAACTTTTGAGTTAGATAGAACACTGCGTTAGACCAGGATCTCCGAGATGTAGACATCATGACATGATTAAACGCACGAGGATTTACTAGGAGAAACACCTGTGCTAGAAAATGAGGCCAGAGCTGGCCGAAGCTGACTGATGCTGGTCTGATCATGAGGGCAGGGCAGGTGGATGATCCCACACTACAGTGCAAGGAAGGTTGGGCAAGGCTGTCAGGGAACCCAAAGCCAAAAATCAGCTGTCACAGGAGACCCAGCGTTCCAAGGAACAAGCTGTGTTAGCATCACCATCTGTGCTCAGGCACCTGTGGGAGTCCCCAGTGAGAAGTGTGGCCTCCCCTGCAGACGGGGGGGGGGGTGGGTTTCAGAGTGCAGGGGCAGGAGCCATGGTCAGTTACGTCCCCCATAATGGAAGGTCTAAGAGGCACATTCTTCTGGCTGCCGCAAACATCAAATATTGAGGCGGTGTAGGGAATAGGTGACAGAATTTGCTCTGGCTTGAGTTCTGGCTCTGCTCTTACTAGCAGTGTGATCTTGGACAAATAACCTTGCCATGACTCAATTTCCTCACTTCTAAAATTTGGATAGTATCAGCACTAACTTCATAGGGTTGTAGGGATTAAATTAATTAACTAATTAATCAATGTAAAGTACTTGGAGCAATGCTAAATTTGAAGCATAAGTGCTCAATAAATGCACACTTTTATAATTAGACTCCATTTTAGTTGTGGTCTGTTATAAGTTGAATGTGTTCTACCCCCAGAAAGCTATGTTGTAGCCTTAACCCCCTGTACCTCCAAATATGAATCTACTGAAGATAGTCTTTACAGAGGTAATTAAATTAAAATGAGGTTATGAGGATGGACTCTAATCCAATATAACTGGTGTCCTTATAAAAAGAGAAAATTTGGACACAGAGACAGTCAACCACCAAGGAAAGATGGCCATCTACAAGCCAAGGAGGGGCCTGGAACAGCCCTCGGAAGGAGCCAACCTGCCGACAGATCTTGGACTTCTGGCCTCCAGGACCATGAGACAGTACGTTTCTATTGTGTAAGCCACCCAGGCTGAGGTACTTTGTTATGACAGCAAATGAACTGATGCTCTATTCTTAAATTCTGAATCTGGTCCTTTCTGAAAAAGTTTTGAGTGAGTACACTTGCTGGAGGTGGGCGCATTGGCCTCCGGCCCAAAGGAACTGCCAGCAGCAGTTCCAGCACATTAGCTGGGAGGCATTTCTAGCGTCAAACCCCGTCAGGCAACGCCTGCTTTTCAGGCCCACGTGTGGGTCCCCACCCGAGGGACAGAGCCGGCGCCTTGCTGTTATTTTAGACCATGTACCATTTACCCTACAGTGGCAAACTTGGAAACTGACGTTTGCCCATAATAGCTGTGACCTGGCACCAGCTCTGCTACAGAATGAAAATGCCCAGCTCTCTCAGAAGCAGACACTCCACAGAATAAGCAGATGACAAAATTCAAGGTGAAGTTTGCTGTGCTGTCACAGGAGCTCATCCTGAAAACATGTGGCCAAATAAATTGGGTTCACGTGGAAGATTTGGGGGGACTTTTAAAACCTAACCTGAATCTAATTTCTTTATCTGAAATGCAGTATGATCTTATTTTATGTGAACAAATGTCTCGGCAAAGAGGCTGAAGTTGGGAGCGGGACAAAAAAGGGAAAAAAAAGAAAAAGGGAAGCAGCATTTTTCTGATGTTATCTGTGGCTGTTTAAGAATTAGAGCAAGTTTGAGTTGACCCATTTGATTCCTTGCATTATCTAAATGGACCGATTCCCCACTGTGCCTCTCATACTATTTAAAACATGGACCCCTGCTACCCTGTGAGCTAGAGACACTCCCAGAGATGTCACAACAAAGGTAAGGGGCAGTTCCTGGGAGCCTGTTAGGCACAGGCAGCATGTGAGCAGAGCAGTGAGTGTGTCTGGAGTTGAAGGATCCCGCGGTCATCTCACCAGCAGCAGATCAGGCCCCATTCATTACCTGAACTCACAAGCACCTGCCACCCTAGATCAGTCATGGGTGAGAAGCTCGTCCAAATGAGGGGACCTTTTTCTTTTCTTTTAAGAAGCTTGATTTCCATAGGTTTTGCAGGAAGAACTGAATACTTGAGGTTGGAAGGCACCATGTAAACGTTGGCTATTTCCAGGATAGAAGAAAACGCCTAGAGGAATAATATGTCTCAGTTACGTAAGTCCAGCCAAGTGGGAGGGCGGCACAGCTTGTGGGAGCATAACTCTTTCTCCCCTCCCACTGCTCTGTCTCTCCTGGCTGGGGTTCACATTGGTAAATTTATTACTTATTTTATCACCTGAAGCCAGAGAGTAGATGAGTAAAATCAATCCCTGTGTCCTAACAGATTTAAGGGAAGTGGGTGTGGACTAGGGGAGAGTAAATCATTGGTTCTCAACACTGACTGCACAGGAGAATCACCTGGAGAAAATTTAAGACTGACTCCCTTTCCCAGTTTTAGCTCCAGATATTCTGATTCCAAAGGTCTGGGCTGGGGCTCAGGCAATGGTAGCTTTTAAAAATTCCCCAGGCAACTGTAATGTGCAGCCTGGGTTAAAAACCAATGAAGTACATCCTCACCTGAGGCAGTGAAGGAGCAACCCAGAAAGATTGTTTTTCTGCCCCTGAGCGCAGCGCTTGCCCAGCTGTGAACCCTGCCCAGCTGGGGGAGAATCTGAGGGCCTGAGGCTTCCAGGGGAGGGTCCCTTAGTCAGGTGAGGGTAGCGAGGGAATCCCAAGTCTGCAGAGGCTGCCTTCAAGGGCAGGGCTTGGGGTGAAAGGGAGAGTGTGGAACTTGTTATGCAAGAAAAGAGAGGACCAAGGGTTTATTTTTTCAGAAAAGAGTGTGGGAGATTTTTTTTTAAAAAAAAGGAATACTTTTCTTCCCACCTACTGAGTTGTCCTAGGCTGGGCTAATAAACAAAGACAGTTTAACAGGAGAAAATAAAAGTTTAATACGTTCGCATGGAAAATTCACATAGGCATGATACTTCCATAAAAATTCCAAAGACAGTGAGGCAACATTGGGTATATAAGACATTTTTGGACAAAGGAGAAAGGGGGGAACAGGGCGTTAGATTTCAGAAGTGAGAACACGTGATATACAGGTAGTTGAGGAAGAGCAGAGGAACACACAGGAAAGGAGAATTTTGTGACTCAGAAATGGTGCGACACAGCAGGTAGCTAGCTAACTGGTCCTTGCCTGAAGCACTCTTACTTACCACTCTTAATTCAAATGAGACCAAGGGGAACATTCTAAGATCTCCTGGAGCAGGTTTCTCTGAATCTCTTGGGAACAAAAGGGAGGAGGGTCAAAGTTTCCCAAAGAGGCATCTCCCAGTGGCAAAACTTTGGTCCCTTCAGCAGGAAAACAGAAATGGGTGTTAAGAGAGCTTGAGTCTGGAGCCAGGGAATCTCCAGAGGCTAAAGGTGTGCAGTCCTGTCTGGGGACCCGAGAGGAGACGGCACCCCAGCTGGCAGGGCTGTGGACTGTCCCTCCTGTCCTGGCACCACAGCGCCCGGCTGACCGATGAGGCAGGTCACAAATCACAAGGGTACAGCCATGATGCCTTTCCTTCCCATCTTGAGAATAAACAGGACACTATTTCATCTTTGATGTTGATGTTTTTGCATATGGTTCTGTTATGACATCAGTTGCAAGTTGTTTTTTTGTTTGTTTTGTTCTGGGAATTGAGGAATGTGGCATGTCTCTGTCATTTCCCATGCCCTTCCCGGGGGCTGTCCCAGCCAGCTGGATTTATGCTCCTGGTGACTTGGGTGTCACCAGGACTGGCTCTGCTTGAAATGTGGTCACTCTAGCTAAGAGAGAGCAAGGACAAAGATGATCAGCTTGGGGTGGGCTTGGTCATTCACTACAGGGTCTGAGTCGCCCTTCCTTCTTCTGATGTGGGATATAAGTGTGCACATAAGCAATTACTGTCTCAGACGTGCAAGGAGCCTGAAGTCTGGATTGCAGCTTTTACTTCTGAATTGCATTTAAACCCCATTGTGGGGGAAATTAAACCAGATTGGCTGTTAAACCCTCAAAAAGGATTCCTGAGGAAGCGCCTAATCCCATTGCTTTTGTCAGTCAGGCTGTTAATCCTTGAGTTTCTCTTAACCTTGTGAATGAGGAGAGAGGGCTGGATTGAACATTTCTTGATGAGAGAAATACTTCTGGTAGCTGCCATGTCAGGCAGTCTATCTCATGGAGTGGCCACAAAGAGTGGTGTGCGTGCTTCTGGTGGCCCTCCGTGTCACAGGGAGAGAGGCTGCCCATCACCCCATGCCCCTCCCCAGAACCCTCCATTTTCATGGAGGGTGCCAGCGGTGTCTGTCCTCTCTGTAATGGGACTGAAGGCTAGAATGGCCAGCAAGGGAAAACTGAGGCCTGGCTGCTGCTTCTGCATCAGCAGTTTCTCCAACCAGATCATGACTATATAGCTGGTTGGAAGAGACACTCAGGAATAATTAAAAACTCTGTAACAGTGGGGGTGCAGGATTGAATCTTTCAGTAGCTAATTCTGAAGGAGACGAAATTGGTTTTGCTAAATTGTTGGGCTCCTGTTGGCTGCTCTTAACTACCAGTGGCCACAACTTCAGAGGGGAGAGAAAAACCATGTAAATGACAGCTCTGGAGAGGGTGTGGGCCAACAGTGTGCCATCAGAGGCAGAGAGCCACTTTTTACTTTATTCCTACTTCCCTGTAGTCAGAGAGGTTCATGCCACCCTCTGTCCTGCCACGTGGCCCTTACAGGCTTTGGAGTCTGGCCCAGAAACATTTTATTTCCCTTTGTCTAGTTCATGTGTCCTCTTCCTTTGGATCTCAGCTCAGGCCTTGAGTTCTCAAGAAGCCTGTCCTGACCTTCCTGACTAGGTTCAGTTCACGTATTTACGCTCTTATCACACTGAGCAGCTCTCTTTCAGAGCACAAACCACAAGTATAATTTTCCTTTTCTGTTTATCTCCCTTAGTAAACTGGAAACCCCAGGAAGCCAGGACCTGTTTCTATTCTGCTTACAGTTTGATCCCCATCACTTTACACAGGATCTGGCACATAGTTTATGATTTGTGGGCAGGCCTACACTTTATGAATTCTTTGTCCCTTAAAAATAACTGTAGATTTGACAACTATGGTGCACATCAGCGCTACCCTTTCCCACCCAAATACCCACACGCCCACCTGCACACACATTTGTAGGCTTTCAAGCACTGGTGTCTCCCCTGTGGGTGAGTATGGGTCATAAATAGAGCCATAACCAATGCCTTGGGACATCATGCCAGGAAATCAACCAGCCCTCACCTACCTCGCCTTACACTACTATTCTCAGCTCCAGAGTCAGTAAAGAAGCCTTCTGGGCCACAAACAGAGTGGAAAAGGAATGACTTCTGAGGGAGTAGAAAGAGATAAGAAACCAACCGCAGTACTGTGCTTTGGGAATGCAAAGTATTAGAATAAATCCTTAAGGATCTAATCTCATCCTTGGAAACACTATTCCAAAACCAGATAGGCTTCTGACAAGTGTTGGCTCCACCCCCACTAATTAAAGCCATCTGCTGGCTATTGAAGGAGGGACAAGTCCATTCCCTGTCATTAGATTAAAGGCATAGGCAAACATTCACTGGGAAACAGGACACAGACTAGTTTCAGAAAGCAGAACCTCATGGAATAGTCTCCATCCAGATCCTTCTTGGGGGAGGGAGCTACAGAAGTGCCATTAGTAGCTCAATGCAATTATCTCGGATGACAGGGGAGGGTGGTGGGCTGAATGGGCTTATTGGGACTCAAGCAGCTGGGTATTTGAGAGCAGGGACTCCAGTCATGCAGACTAGAGTATGGACTGCTTCCATAATTTACATAGTAAAATAACTTGGGCGAATCACTTACCCTTACTACCTCTCCCCCATTCTCCTCATGTGAAATGGGAATGATAATGGTCTCTGTCTTATAGAGCTGCTAGAAAAATTAGTGAAGTAATCCATGTAAAACACTTTGTCTCACATACAGGAAGTTCTCAGTAACTGTTAGATGTTAATAAGAAAGAGGCACAGGTCAGAAAAGAAAATCTCTACAGTTCTAAGCACCAAATTAGCCCCTTCCCAAGTGTGATGACATAAATGAAATACTGTGCTATTATGTATGTTCTTTCATTAAAACACCTTTGCTAAATATTGCTCACTACCCTGTGCCCACTGGGCCCTATTTGCTTTCTTTTAGGCTCCATGGTAATTGAGGTCTGGTTGTTGCCCATTGAAATGGGGTCCTTTCATAGAGTCGCAAGGAAGGTATTCCAGGAACCCACATATGGGAGAATAAGGCTTAGTGGTAAGGTTTATTGAAGAACCAGGAGCAAACACAAAGGACTGCCCTGGATTCAGCCCCATCCTGCTGTGAAAGAAATTCAGCCTTGTCTTCATCAGGCTCAGAAATAGGGCCAGTGTCCAGGCATTTTGCCCCATTGGTTCAGTCTGTTTCTCTGTCCTCATCCAGTTAGCTTAGTGTGTATTCCTGGCTGTGTTCCTGCTGGCACTGTGCCTAGGCCTGTGTGGCCTACCATGGGCCCCAGGCAGCTAGCTGCCAGGGCCACATGGCTGCTATGGGGAGAAAACTCATGCACAGTCAGGGCAAGTGTATGTCAGAGAGAGAGAGAGAAAAAAAAGGAGAGAGAAAGAGGGCTCTTGGTTAAATTGGGATTATATTATGTTAAGCCTGGGCTTGGGAGGGACCAGGTGCCCTTTCAAACTAACCAATCAATTTACCAATCTTTCATGGGCTTCTGTTGGTTCCTCCCCCTAACCAATTGATTTCCTAGATTTCCTGAGTTCTGTGTTCCTTATTCAGTCCAATCCTTTTCCCAGGCTAGACTTCGCCCCTTACGGTCACCATCTTAGTTTCTATTGCACAGACCTAGTAGCAGAAATACCTCCCCCTGCACCATCTTGGCTTTTACTGGGTAGGCAACCAGCAGAGGAATTTCTCTTTATTGTTCTACTCCTCCCACTGGTAATCTGCAGGGGAGGGACCAGTGGTTTCCTGGAGAATGTGTGGAGCTGTAGCTTCCTAGTAAAGTAGGCCCAATAGTGGATTCAGCTTCCCAGTTCATTAGGCTTCTTAATGTCTGATTTCCCTTGCTCCCTTCCCTTATTGATATCTAGCTACCTATGCTAACAGGGTTGCATCTTTACAAAGCTAATTTCTGCTTTGAAATTATGCATTTAAGAGAATTATTGGGAAAGAGCGCTTTGGGTAGTTTGGGTACCATGAGTCAAGAGAAATTTGAGTTCATCAGATTGTTGTCTTTTGTGCTATTGAAAATTCCAGCAATTCATGAGAAATCTCTTTAATGGTAGATTCAGGCCTGGAGGGACTAAAGCATAGTTCCTCTAAATGATTTGTCTTTTCTTAAGACATTCCTTAAATGATTTGCTTTGTTTGAGGCTCTTTTAAGAAACCACATGTAATTACACTCAAGTATTCAGAAGGTTAAGCCTCAAACTAGTGAATGCCAAGAAATTCAAAGTTCTGATTGCCACCCCATCTCCAATTCGGCAAGCGGGCCTTTGTTCCTCCCTAAAGCATGATGCTTTCAGAAAAGAATGTAGGCTGCAGTGTCCATGGCTTCTGGCTTCACTCTGCAGCATTCCTTTCCATTATTTGGGCAGGTCTTTTGATATTAATCTATTCTAGTATTATTTATAAACAGTCCTATCTAGAGGAAAAAGCACATACATATTTAAAGACAGTCACTACATGCTAATGATAGGGTGTCTTGAGGTTTTTCAAAGTCTAAAGATGAGTCAGGTCTAAAAAAGTTTCTAAAACCTAATTCTCAAAGATTTATTATTTTTT
Organism: Furipterus horrens; assembly: GCF_987537825.1. NCBI lineage: Eukaryota > Metazoa > Chordata > Mammalia > Chiroptera > Furipteridae > Furipterus > Furipterus horrens. Next base: position 46,289,262 of record NW_028327175.1, read on the forward strand.
ATTTTTACTAACTCCCATCTAACATGTGTATTCATGCCTCCTGCATAGAGAAATATTGCTCTTATTAATCATAGCCTAGATCTTTATTGAATTTAATATTCTTCCAATTCTCACAGACCATCGAGACCTCAGAAGATTTACTTTCCTGAGTTACTTAAATTATCACCAGGGTATAAGGCAAAAGTTGAAACAAATAAGGCCATGCCTAAAGGAAATCAGACTCTACAATTGTGATTTGCCATTGAAGACAAAATGTGTAATTATTTTCTGTGGGCCGTCTCTATGCTGGCTTCTCTTGAGCTTTTGGTGCTCAGGGATTGTCAGGTGAATACTGGTGATGTGTTTGGAAAAGCAAAGGAACACTGGTGAGTAAAGGGCTTCATCCACTCATATAGCAAATGTTTAGCAACGTCTAGTCAGAACTAAGTACTGTTTTAGGCACTGAGATTACAGACAAAAGTGCCTGCCTTGTGGAATCCATACTGCAGTGCTGAAAAACAGACAATAAATGTATGATGTGTATGGTGTTTCCGTGTAAAGCATATGCTATGAAAGTGATATGGGGAGAAATACAATGATAGATAGAGCGTTCTGGGAGCAAGGGACAGGTAACTACAATTTATAATTAAGTGATCAAGGAAGCCCTGTAGTATTTGAGCAAAGACCCAAAAGAACTGAATGAGTGATCCATGTGGCTATCTGAAGAAAACAGTATTGGTAGCAGCTGTGGAAACATGCGAAGAGTAGGCCAGCAAGACTGGGTGAGGGAGAAGGGCAGAGTGTGAGCAGCAAGGTCAGAGGGGAAAGAGGGATGGTTTAAATAGGGCTTGTGGGCCCTTTGACGGACCTGGACGGTTTTTATTATTGATTTTTATGTTTACTTTTTTAGAGAGAGAAAGAGAAAAACATCAATTTGTTATTCTACTTATTTTTTTTAGATTATAAACAATATAATTGCAAAAAATACATATATGAGAATACGTTGATACCTAACTGAAATATGATGAGAATTTATTAAGCATTGTTAAAGTACAAGTACCAAACCAAAAGAAAATATGTTCAATATCTGTAATTGAAATAAGTAAATATCCAAAATATATAGAGAGCTCTCACTAATCAATAAGATAAAACCCGTAGAAAGGTAGACAACAGATGTGAGTGGGAAATTCACAAAATAAGAAACCCAAAAAGCCAATATATACATGAGCTCTCATAATTAAGGAAGTAACAAAACCAATAATAAGGTAACATTCCTCTCTGTCAAATCAGCAGATTTTTTAAAGTATATTTTATTGATTATGTTGTTACAGTAGTCCCAATTCTTTTTCCCTTTGCTCTTCTCTTGCCAGCACCCCTCTTCCCTCCAGCAGTCCCACCCCCCCTTAGTTCATGTCCATGGGTCGTGCGTATGAGTTCTTTGGCTTCACCCTTTCCTATATGATTCTTAATTTCCCCCTGTCTATTTTGTACCAACCGGTTATGCTTCTTAGTCCCTGCACCATTTCTCCATTACTCCCCCTTCCCCCTCCCAGCTGATAACCTCCAAATGATCCCCATACCTATGATTCTGTTCCTATTCTGGTTTGCTTAGTTGGATTTTGTTTTTATTTTTTAGATTCAGTTGTTGATAGTTGTGAGTTTGTTGTCATTTTAATTTTCATAATTTTGATCTTCTTTTTCTTAAGTAAGCCCTTTTAACATTTCATATAATAATGGCTTGGTGATGATGAACTCTTTTAGCTTTACCTTGTCTGGGAAACACTTATCTGCCCTTCCATTCTAAATGATAACTTTGCTAGATAGAGTAATCTTGGTTATAAGGCCTTGCTTTTCATCACCTTGAATACTTCTTGCCAGTCCCTTCTTATCTGCAAACTTTCTTTTGAGAAATCAGCCGATAGTCTTATAGGTACCCCTTTGTAGGTAACTCTCTGCTTTTCTCTTGCAGCTTTTGAGATTCTCTCTTTATCTTTCACTTTTGGCATTTTAATTATGATGTGCCTTGGTGTGGTCTTTTTGGGGTCTAGCTTCTTTGGGACTCTCCATGCTTCCTGGACTTATATGTCTATTTCCTTCGCAAATTTGGGGAGTTTTCTTTCATTATTTCTTCACATAAGCTTTCAATTTCTTGCTCTTCCTCTTCTCCTTCTATTACCCCTACAGTTCAGATGTTGACATGTTTAAAGTTGTCCCAGAGGTTTCTAAGCCTCTCCTCATTTTTTTCAGTTCTTGTTTCCTCTTTCTGTATTGGTTGACTGATTTTTTTCTTCCTTACATTTCAAATCATTGATTTGAACCCCAGTGTTCTTCCCTTCATCATTGGTTTTGTGTGGATTTTCCTTCGTTTCATTTAACATAGCCTTCACTTCTTCCCATATGCGTTTGCCATACTTATAAGCATACCTGTTAAGCCTGTGAGCATATTTTTCACCAGTGTTTTGAACTCTATGTCTGTTAGGTTGGCTATCTTCTTGTCTGTTAGGTTGGTTATCTCCTCATCGTTTAGTTCTCCCACTGGAACCTTGACCCGTTCCCCCTTTTGGGTCATACTTCTCTGTCTCCTTATCATGACAGGCTCCTTTGTTTGTTTGCCTCTATGTCTTAGGTAGAGCTGTTGCACCTGTTATTTTGTAAGAGGAAAAGCCTTAAGTAGTCATCAGTACAGGGTGACCCGTTTCACCACGTTGTGGCACTGTTTGTGGGGGAGAGGTCTGAGAGGGAACAATGCCGTTTGCTCAGATCTTGCCCCTTTTCTAGGCACTTCTTCACTTCCGTATAGGACTGGCACCCCACTAGCTGTTGTCCTGGTCATCATTCCCAGAGTGGGTGGGTTTGTGGACATTCTAGGATCATGGGGACCCTTTAAACAAGCAGACTCTGCTGAGAGACCAACAGTTTCTTCCTCCGCCCCAACCCCCACTGGTTTGCACGGTCAGAAGCAGTGAGGCTTTATTTTCCCCAGCACTGGGACTGTGAGCTGCGCAGTCTGGTCTGGTGCTGGGATCACTCCCCAGGTGTTTCTCCTGATATTTTAAAATGTGTGACTGCACTTTCCACCGGCCTACCGCTGCTGCCGCCACTGCTGCTGCTGCTTCCACCACCACCACACCGCATCCTCTCCACCTGGGCTCTGCCCTTCCTACCTGTCTGGATGAGTATTTCTTCTTTATATCTTTGTTTGCTGGACTTCCATGCAGCTCAGTTTTCTGGAACTTCTGGTTGTCTCTAGTTTTGAGGTAGTTGTATTCCTTCTTAATTGTGGAGGGAGGTGTAGCGTGTCTGTTTAGGCCTCCATCTTGGCCAGAAGTTGTTATTCTACTTATCTTTGCATTCATTGGTTGATTCTTGTATGTGCCCTGACCAGGGTTTTAACCTGCAACTTTGGCATATCAAGACGATGCTCTAACCAACCCACTCAGGGTAGGACTTGGGCTTTTAATCCAAGTAAGATAGATCTATTGGAGCCTTGTAAGCAGAGGTGATAGGATTTGACTTTTGCTTTAATTAGATCCTTTGGATGCTGTGTTAAGAATGGGCTATATGAAGACAAAGGCAGAAGCAGAGATCAGTTAGGAAGGATGTTAAAGACTTGGACCAGAGGTCTGAGAAGCAGCCAGATCCTGAATTATTTTAAAGGAAGAATTAATGGTACATGCTAGTAGATTAAATGTAGGTTTGAAAGAAAAGACAGGAGTCAAGAATAATTCGAAGACTTTTTGGCTCAAGCACCAATGAATGGAATTATCATTTCCTAAGACAGGAAAGAGAGTAGGAAGGGGGTGAGGATTGGAAGACTGATGTGTTAAATTTGAGATAACTTTTTAGACATCCAAATGGATATGTTGAGTAAGCAGTTGGAGAGACAAATCTGGTATTTAAGGGAAAATTTCAAACTTGAGACATATTTTTAGGTTTTTATCAGCATTTGGATGATATTTTAGACCCATGAGACTGGCTGAGATCACTCAGGTAGTGAAGGTAGGTAGGAAAGAAAAGATATCCAAGGACTAAGCACTGTGGCATTCTAGCATTTGGAAGTCTATACATGATGCAACTCCAGACAATTGTGTTATTCATAACTGTCTTAATCCTGTGTGGTTCAGAAAACCCCTATTTGTCAAATCAAGCAATTTAACATTGTCTTTCTCTAAATATGCTCAACTGGGGTGCTCCTGTAATAAATTAGTGCTGAACACTAAACTTACAAATAATGCTAAAGTTTTCCATCTTCCTTGTGCTGAAGGAATCTTTAGTTATTGACTTTCAGAAGCAAATTTCAAAAACTTCTTTGTCAATGACTAAGCTAGTACTACATATCCAAGCAAAAACAGCTATTTAAATATCTTTTTCATTGTATGCATGAATGCAAAGCCAAGAGTGCAGAGTCCAATCTTATATTTCACTAAAAGGCAGTGTATTAATTATCTGTTGCTACATGACAAGTTGCCCCCCTCCCCCAAACTTAGTTGCTTAAAACAACAAGTCATGGTTATTTTTACTCCCATAGGCCAGAAATTGAGGCAAGGTTTAGCTGGATTATCTGGTCAGGATCTCACATAAGATTGCAGTTGTGGTGTTGGTTGGGACTATGGTCTCATGTGAAAACTCAACCAGGGAATGACCTGCAATTGGTCAGAAGCCACCGCTGTTCCTTGTCACATGGGCCTCTCTAGCTTAATTGATTAGAGAAAGCACACAAGAAGACCCAGAAACAGAGTGCCAGCAAAAGAGTGCGTGTGAGCAAGATGGTAGTCGCAATCTTCTAAACCAATCACAAAAATGACGTGTCATCACTTTTCCCATATTCCATTAATTAGTAGAAGTCCGTGGGCCCAATCTATATTCAAGAGGAAGGGACCAGACAAGGGTGTGAATACCAGGAGTGGGGAGTAATTCGGGACCATCTTAGAGGTCTGTTTATCACAAAAACATGGGTAACTTTTAACATCAATGAATTTAGTTTTACACCATTACTTTCAGTAGTGTAAAAGTATCTTCTAATTCAAAATTACTATTTGTCCTTTGAAATTAGTTACGCTATCTCAATGTTTTTTAAACTGCAGTTCCAGCTCCTCAGTGAGTTATGAAATATATTTACTGGTCATGACCACCTTTTCAAAAATTAAACAGAGTAAAGCAGAAACTATTGGACTACATTGTGCAGAAAAAGGCTTCAAAGATGTACCAGGTTGTGATGTTAATTGTATTTCTTTTTAAGAGTCATAGTCAAAGTCAGTGATTTTCATAATACCATTAAATATGAGTGGGCCACCAAAACATATTTGGGAAAAACAGCCACCTCACACCATGCAAAGGAAAGACTGTCAGAATAAAAGAAGCCCAACACACTTAGGTGAGTGAAATAAAACATGAGCTTGCCAGTCCACGCTTATAGACCCCGGTTTGCCCATGGGGTCTGTAAAGAGTAATCAATAAGAGACTGTAAAACCCTGAATAGACATGACAGATATGACATTCTGCCTCTGCAGAGGCAAAGCAGACATACCACAAACTAATGAAAATACTCTGCACAATCCTATCCATCTTGAAAGGTCAAAAGCAGAAATTTTTTTGGAAAAAAAAAAAAAAAAACAGCTGTGAGTGCCTAAGAACAGTAGGCCTGCTCAAGACAGATAAGGCCATCTTTCAGCTGGAGTACCCCTTCCCTCTCCAGGGAGACAGCCACCACAGACAGACATATTTCTCTGCCACAGACAGAATTCAGTCAGTACTTTTTCAAGGCCTTGACCTTTGGAGCCTGAGATCTGTCACTCTGTGCCTGCCTCCTCTCCATATCCAGCTCCTGGTCCATCTAGATGTGCAGGCAGCTCCAACTTTAGTAATGATTATAAATAGGTAGAAACAAAAGACTGTCCAGTTTAATCACCCCTTCATTTGAAATGCCCCTTTTAAGATCCATGCTCAGATTCTGTGGGGGAGGCAGCAAAGCAAAGTCTTCATCTCTCATCCATCCTTATCAGCCAGACGGCAAACAAGCCAAGTTTCGGTTACAGAGTCCAGATTTGAAAAATACATCGTATGCCTGGCGTTTCACATTTTCCACAGTGCTGCACTGCAGTCTTCCTGGTTTCATGTGCAAATGCTTCAGATCACATGGAACTCAAGCCAGGGACTGGGGAGACACGCTGAAACTCAGGGCGTTTTGGCAGTGTGGACTTTGGGGAGGAATGGAGGTTCAGTTAACAGCATGTGTAACCTATTAATATTGGGCTCGAAGGGAAACGGCAAAGAGAAAGAAGAGAGACAGAGGTGGAAAGGCTCACTTCGTGGTTTTGGTCAAAGCTTTAGGCTCCCCTAATTCCTAGAGATGAAAAGAGCTAAGCAGTTTGGAGGCTTTTCATAAAGTGAATTTGGAAGTATTTCTGCAATTTCACTTAGCATGTAATAATCATAGTCTAAACAATTTCATTTAATGCTGGATGATGGGCCAAAAGACTTATCGCTCTACCCATCTCATTTGTTATAGAAATATAATCACAACAAAGAAGCCTGAACGTTTAACATTGTTTGTTGATATAGTATGTTATTAATTAGTTAATTTCAAAATAGCATTGATGTTAACTGGGGGACAGTGTCTAGCTTCTAGACCAACTGAAATTGGTCTACTTTTCTGAAAAATGAGTCACATTCTTCAAAGCTTTTTATGTGATAAAATCTGAGAAACATAGCATGGGCTTATTTGTTTGCCATGAAGTAAGATGGAAGGGCCAAGTTGTTACAGAATGGGGGTGTCCAAAACCCCCCAGAGCTTGCAGCTGGGGGATGGGGAGAAGGAAGCAGCTTTTAAGATGCCTTTGCTTGCCTGGGGCTAGTGGCTAGTAACTTTGTTGCACAAATGGCTTTGAAACTTCCAAGGCCCAGGAAGATGGGAGGGATCTAGACCCTCAGATGGTACTGAAAGAGCTTAGAGAGCCTGCATAAGGTTCTGTGCATGGTCAGAACTGGTTGCCAAACCCACTGTGTCAGAGGACGCAGTCAGGGATTTAAAAAGCAACTGCAGACATTTTAGCGGGGGGGCTCTCACCATGAGGTTTTGAGAAGGAGAGGAGATCCATGCAGTTTGCAGGAAGAAAGCGCTCTCTCTCCACGCAGGCTGAAGAAGCTGAGTTCTCCATGCAGTTTTGAGAAGGTTCTCCCTGCTGTTTTGAGAGGGTAAACACCATGCGGCTTTGAGAAGGCAGTTTACAAGGAGGCTGAGAATCCATGCAGTTCTGCATTGAAAGCTGGCGGGCACCACATCACAGAAAGACCTCCCCAATCAGAATTGAATGATTGGCAGCTACCAGTAAAGCCGAACTATGTCTAGGAAGTAGGGAAATGGTATTTCTAACTTTTCTAAAACTAGCCTGGTTTGGTAGGGGGAGGCAGAACTATGTGTTTGTGGGTGTTTTAAAGAACTTAAGACTTAACGGCAGAAATCCACAAATAATCTAAATTTATATAACTGTTAAATAAACAGTTATTTTTCTTTTCACTAAACTCTGGTATTGAGAGTTATAATTCTGGCGGCAGGCAATCGGGCCCCTAACTAAATAGCTCATGGGTTCTGTTTCAATCGGAGCAGCCCAAGGGTTCTGTTACAAAGTCACCCTTAGATTTATAAATATCTGAAGTAGCGTCTTCATGAATTGCTGTTTGTGGTCTTATCACAAAAACAGGATGTGCAAAGGCTGTCACTCCTTAAATTTGGGACCCTTCTTAAAGTATTTATGTTAAGATTAGACTCATATTTAGATTAAGAGTATAGTTAGATTTAGGTTAAGAAGCAGGCTAAAAATAGCCTATTTTAGCTTTATCAGTGAGGAATGCTTTGGGCTGCAATTAATAGCAAGCCCAGCAAATGAAAGTTTAAACAAGCAGGGATTTACTTCACTCACATAACAAGTAATCCTAAGGAAGAAAATGTGCAGAGCTGGTTACTATGTTCACAAGAACCCAGGCTCTTTTAATCTTAGAACATCAGCTTATTGTTCCACTGTTGCAAGATGTTTGCTGCACCTCCACCCACCACATTCACATTCAAGGCATGAAAAACAGCAGATGATGACATTAGCAACATCTGCCCCTTTTATCACTAATGCTAACAACTGAACAGAAGGTCTTCTGCTTGTATCACATCCTCTCCGTCTCTGTCTCATGACAAACCCTAGCTTTGATGGAGGCTGAGAGAGCAAGCATTAACTTTTCCATTCTTCAGCGTGGAGGCAGTTAGGAAAGAAGGGCCTTGGGAATGGATGTGAAGTCAGCAGGGAATTCATTAGCAGAAATGCCATCAACCCAAGGGGGAGCAGCAATTGTCAGCTCTGGAGCCTCACCCAGGACCACTGCTATGCTCATATGGAGAGCACAGATTTGCACCCATGTGAATAGAAATATAAATAGAAATCTGAACTTTTAAAGGCCAATGGGGAAACTCAGTACTATTTCTGTATTATTGTATAGGACTTTAACTGCTATCCAGTCTAAAGATGAAGACTCAATGTCATAGTTACAAATTGTAAGTCATATAAATTATAGACCAAATATAGTATATTAAAAAAAGAAATCAAGTGATGTTCATGATAATACTTGTGTGCAGCAAATAATAAGGAGTGATTTAAGCCATGATATTTCTTATAATTATTTCTTACACACTTCCCATCTATGTGTTCATGTGTTCAAATAGCAAGTCAATCATTTAATAATTTAACTCAATCATTCAATTAATATCTGCATCTTTTACCAAGCATTAGTCTTGGTAATCAAGTAGTGATCCACTCCCTGTTAACAACTCAGGCCATTTCATTTGTAATCTGGACAGGGTCATGGCCATAATGTAGTTTGAAATGCCTTTCTTCACATTTGTTATTTAAGTCCACACCAATGTGAATTATGACAAGGGAAGTGAGAAATGGGGCCTAACCTGTGTTGTTTGCCATCTTCATGGAGACCTTTTAGGAGATAGCAGAATTGTAACATTAAAACCATGATCTATTACTGAACTGCCAAGATCCTCAGCAAGGGGAGTAGTGACCTTCAGTAACACTGGAAAAGACACACTTTATGGAGGAGCAGCTGGCTGTTACAGGACAATTTAGGAGCTAAGTAGAGATAACCTCCCTTTCCCAAGCATACCAGAGAGAGGCAATCCTTGAGGGAAAGAGATAATTGATCCTTGGTTTGGCTTTAGAAGACAAGGCCACAAATTCCTTCTCATTTCTCCCTTTGAGAAGTTTATGTCCCCTGCCCATTAATCTGGGTGGGCTTATACCTGCTTCAACCAATGGCATTTGGTGGAAATAATGTTATATGACCTCCAAGGTTAAGTCGTACAAGGTCATGGGACTACCACTTTGCTCACTAGCTTACCCTTGGAATCTGAGCCATGCAGAAAGGCCATGTACAGGTGCTCTGGTTGAGAGTCCCAGCTGAGCCCACCCTTTCAGTCACCACAGCCCAAGCATCAGTCATTTGCCTGAAGAAATCTCCGTATGATTTCTGTCCCCAGCTGTTCTAGTCAGTCCAAGATGAAGCTCTGGATACTGTAGAACAGACACAGACCACCCACTGTCCTATCCAAATTCCTGCCCCACAGAATCTGTGATTACCATAAAATGCTTGTTTCTTGATGCCACTGACTTTTGAGATGATTTGTTAGGTAGCAATAGATAACTGGAACAGTTGAGTTACATGTATGATTTAACTACCAGCCCTTCTCCAGTACTCCATGTGTCACATGCTCTGTTCTATTAATTTGTTCAAGTCCCAGTAAACTATGCCTGTCTTCACCATTGTTTCATATAACAATTCTTGCTAAGGGCAATTCGATTACATCAATTTCCAACGAAGTGTGTACTGTGTGAAAAGTACATTAATAAGGTTTCAAGTCAGCCTGATGAAGGGAGGAATTAGTATATTGGTCACTAGAAAGCCTGCTATTTCCATAACAGTCTTCTAAGATGTTAGTTCAGCAAAAGTCACCCCAAATAAGCCTCACTATTTGGATCAATAGTGATTAAATCAGAAACAAGTACCTGACCTAAGACCAGGTAACAGCATACCTTAAATTGGCTGACATCTAGAGATGGCCAAGAGGAACAATAATGACTAACTGGTCCAATGAGATTTGCTTTCTGGGAGCATCTGGATGAGAGAGAGAACACTTGGTAGTGATTGTAGAAGGTAAATATGTAAATACACACAGAGAAAGCAATGAAGAGAAGAACTGAGATAGCAAGAACCATTTAAAAGAGACACCAGGGCAGACCACAGTCACATGTAAGCAGAGTCTACAAGACAAATAAAAGGGGAGCCATGTCTGCTGCTGGTGTCAGGAGCAGTGGAGCAAAGAAGGAAAATGGCACTAGGACTCGGTCCCGATTTCAAAGACACATAGGTCACTAGAGTTACTAGAGTTGCATTTATTTATTTATTTATTTATTTATTTATTTATTTATTTCCTCGCCCAGGGACATTTTTTCATTGCTTTTTAGGGGGAGAGAAAGGGAGAGAGGAAGGGAGGAAGAGAAACATGGTTGCAAGAGAAGAGAATTGATTGGTTGCCCCCCCTAAGCCCCCAAACCAGGGATCGTTTGCACCCAGACCTGGGATTGAACTCGAAACCTAAGTATATGGCCTGACTGGAATCAAATCCACAACCTTTCCATTACGGGAGGACTCTCCAACCAACTGAGCCATGCTGGCCAGGGCTAGAGTTGCATTTTATCCAAGTCTTTCTTGAGAAACATACTTCTCAAATATAAAATTTTTCTTATGGGAAATTAATTTCCATTTGATCAACTGGTGACATTTCCAGGAGTCAATTTAGGTATAAAGCACACACTGCAGCTGTTCTCCGCCCATTTTCCCACTAAATAAACTCATGCTGTGTGGGTTTGATAAGATGCTGTAGGGGTCCTGGAGCCCCGCCTCTTACTGATGCCATTGCTAGAGCTGAATTTCCCCAGAGCTACAAGTTCCCAGCAAGCAGCAGCTGTAGCCACATACAGTCTTCGCCTGGGAGGGTGACTGGGCCCTCACATATCAGGTGCCTTCATCTATCTCTGCCTTGTTTCTATAAATCTAGTATAGGGCTGTCACAAAGTGACCAAGAGAAGACCGCCAAGGCCTCTGGACAACTCTTCAAACCCGTCTCATAGTAGTAGTGAGCAATTAGCAGAACAGAGTTGGGAAAATGCCACACAACCTGTCAATCTGATATACATGTGGAGACAACAGTGTTACTAGGAGAATCTATTGTGGAGAGACTTTGAGAGGGAGGCCAAGTTATTTTGAGACTATATTTGCTCTGAACTGAGCTCAAACTGGCACCTCAGAATACAGGCCAGTTCATCTCCAAAGACTTCCACGAAGCAGCATCCCAAGTAACACATAAAAGAGCCTTGGCCTTCCACCAGCAGCGTTAGAACAGTGTTCGTGGAGCTGAGGCTGGAGCGGAGAAGTCTGTTTCCAGCCCTGAGGTCCACATCCCTGCAAGTGTTGGAGGGCGCCTGGGCATACGCAGAGGTCCCCACAGGAAGAGACTCCACCCATTAGGGCCTCCACCCCATCGTAACTAATGGAAGCAGTGGTTTCACAGAGCTGTGCCGTGCCATCTTCCTGCTCCCTGTGGACCTGGGCATAAAGTGAACAATGGGGCCTCTTTTTACAGACCACTGTTGTTTGAAAGTAACCAGTCCCTTGATCTCAGGACAATACCTGTGTGTCTGCAGATGCTCAGCTAATGGATAAAAATTATTTGCCTAGACAGACTGGCGGCTTCACATGAGCAAGAAAAAGGAGGCTCAGAGCAGAATTAGCACTGTGGGGAGGATGCATGAATATCTGGGGAAACAGGAAGTAACCCCTGCCTACCTACATGCCACATTTCCATGAAAAACACAATGTAAGAATAACATATTGTGCCCCTGGAAATGCAGTAGGCGCAGGGCCCAGCAATATGGGTATAATACACAGGATTAGGGGTAATTAGGAGGATTCAAGGAAGGACCAGTTAAAGTTTTGGGCAAGCAGGTTGACTCGACAAGTGTGGGGAGTGTTGTGTACAAACAGGGTGAAGGGGGTTATGATGGCTTCCGTCAACATCAGGTTTAGTAACCTGAGACACGCTCCCAGGACCAGCTGGCATCGTTGCTGTATCCTTTGGCAACTGTGCTCCCTCTATGAATGTCCTTGGAGGAAATAGAAATCCTCTCCTGGTTCTGACGTTGCTTCTATTGACTCTTAGACCCGAGTCAGTCGTGCCAAGGTGGTACGTGTCTCAGGTGCACTTGCACAGCTGTGACCTGAAACAACATGCTGAGTCCTCACAGAGCAGAGGAAGGAGTCAGGATGCAGGTTGGTAACATTGCCCCAGAGTATGTGCCTCGGATGCCAAGGGCGGGGGGCTGGGGTGGTGGCACACGCTGCTGCTCTAAACAAACGGCTCCCCCAGCTGAGCTTGTTCTCAGCCACCTCCTGCTCTGCCTTGGGAATAAAGCTCCAGCCCGCCTCCTCTGCAGCTTCCCTTTGCCACGAGGGCTTATCTGGCACACCCTCAGAGAACAGGAACTGGCCTTACTTAGGTGCGAGGAATTTGGGGAGTTCACACTACAGGGGTCACAGCCTTCAGAGAGCACCTTCTAAAGGAACCCTAGGTGGGAGGAGTTCATTGTACCCATCTGCCCCAACTCCTGTTTACCCAGAGATTCCCTCCCAGGAGATTTCTGCTGTTAAAACACAGAACTTCTTTTCCAGAGGGGAGACCATGAGTTGACTTGCATATGCGCACTTGTTCACAATGACTGTCTTAGACTCCTACAATGTGTCCCTCTACATTTTCTTCTCACTGCTCACTAGCAAGGGCTGTTTTTCTTAGCCCTTGCACTTACAGCAACAAAGGGTGTGGTATGCTCAATAGGCTCTGCCACCAGAATCAAGCCAAATTGTTACTGAGACAGCTGTCTACACTCAGACATACTGGCCTGCTGTCTTCGCTTCTTATACCCAGGGAACCCTCTCCCACCACCTGCCCAGCCTAGCCTCTTTCCTGAGCATCATCTTGTCTGCCCAATGCATATGATTTTATCAGGCTATCTCTGACTCGTTTTTAGTTATTATTTATATGCTCTGCATTTACAATGAACAGTAAAGGGGAACTCTTTGGGAGCTGAAGTAGCAACCCAAAGCAGATGTTTCAGACCTCAGAGAATAGATGCATAGGGCAATTGACCTAAGAGAATTACACTCTCTCTGTCTGGGAAGAATGAAATGAGTGAAATGAAGGAGTCAGAGAAAATGAAACAGCTGGGGACAGAAGCCCGCGATCTCTGTAACTCTGGCTACAGAAAGAGGAAATGAATCACTTGGATTTGCCTCCCTGATATTGCACTTAACATGAGAAGTTCTGAGAGTTTCCTGATCATAGCGCCATTTTATTCTCTTGGGAACCGTGGTCCCGACAGCTTGTCAACAACTCACAGACCCCTAAGAGGCTCAGAAACACAGTGAAAGACCTGAACGAGACAGGGCCTCTCTTATCAGAGTGAACATTGTAATAAACAAAATTCAAATGTTCAATATTTTCCTGGTTAGGATGCACTCCTGGAAGTGAGTAACCTAAATCCTGAATCCTCTCCTGGCACCCACACCCCTCCTCATGCCCTATCTCTCAATTTGTGCTAAGGGCTTTCAAAAGCGCACAACTGAATTACTCAGACCCATGCAAATTGAAAGGGTCAATGGGCTCGATGCTAGGGCAACAAACACCTGGACTGACTTCTCCATCCCAGCTCTTACAGTCCCTGCTTGCTCCAGCCCTAGAGAAGATTGTCATTGGCAGGGATGAGAGAGCCTAAGGCCTTAGGGAAGCAGCTAATAACAGCTGACACCTACTGCCACTGACTCTGTGCCAGATGTTTCGTCCTCATGATCTCTGATGCTTACAGTGGCCCTACGAGGTTGGTATGTCTGTCTCAAGGTTGCAAATGAAGAAACAGGTTCAAACAGGACCAGTATCTTGTCCAAAGTCACATTGTGAAAGGGCTAAGTTCCTGTTGTAGGTTGAGATGCCCCAGAAGCAGACAGTGAGACAAAGATACATGAAAATGCTTTATTAGGAAAACTGGCCAGGGAGAGAGGAAGCGGGACCAGGAAGGGAAGCGGGCCAAGTAAAGGAGCAACACCAAAGGCAGTCTCCAAAGTGAGCTCTGAAGACAACATCAGTCTCAGACCTGATCCAACCAGGGGCAAGAGAGCTAGAGTATTTATACCCCTAAACCAGTCAGTTCTGGGCTAAGGACAGTCCCCAGGGGTATATAAACTCCCAGGTACTTCCCTGTTCTGCCAGCAAATTGTTCCAATGGTCTAAAGGAAAGCAAAGAGAAACGGGCTGGCTGCTGGGAAGAAAGCAGACTGAGAGCCAAGTGCTTGCAGATGGTAACAGGACACAGGGATGGGTGAAACCCATGCTTCTCCACGAAGACATAGCTCTGCCACAGACGCAGTCATGAAGCTGTGGGCCTTCTGCGTCCTGTGGCTACTGTGCTGGGCCCTGACTGTTGTGGTTGGGCCAGGTGCTGGCAGGGCCTGTCATAATGCTGCCAGAGGAGAGGGACAGAGGGGTCCACTTATTCTCACGAAGAGTCTCAATTTTAAACTTTGGCTTCAAGCAGAGATAAAATGAGAGAATGGAAAGATGTCATCATTTAATTTTAAATTCCCAGAACCAGAGTGTCCCTAATGCACTACAAATGAACATTTTCTATATTTATGTTATAATTAGCACATTTGTATTTTGTGACTCTTCCTTCTGAGATGGGACATTTTTGGCCTATTTTTAGAATTTAATCAATAGGTTATGAATAGAATGTAGCAATTATTTAAATCATAATCATGATATTCTCATCATAATCGTGACCATCAAATATTTGAAGTTACATTACTTTGCTAAAATTTTTTTATATTTCACATTGTCAAATATTTTTCAGTCATGTTTGTTGTGTAAAAAATCAACAAATTGTGACATCTCTTAAATATAAAATATTCCACAATTTTTGTTAGTCTCTTTTGGTCTCTTTATCTGTGAACATATTGGAAACCTTGGTGTACGAGAAAGGCTGAGCGTGTCTCAAACCCTGAGAGACCTGTAGAGAAGGCTGGGGTGACACTCAGCAGTGGGACCACTCTGGGCCTTCTCCCAGAGAAGGAAAACCACCAAGATGTCTGTTTCACAAGCAGGAGATCTCACATCCACGCAAGTGGCCACCAGCCATAAGCTCTTCAGCAGCCTGTCAGGAAGTGCAGGGAGATAATACATGCTCAGTAAATACTGGGTGACTGAACAAAAGGAGGGGTCATCTGGAAGACCATAGATTGTGGGGAACAGTTCCAGAGCAGTCAAAGGGCCTTTGAATGTGGAGAAGTGGAGCTGGCAGCCTGAGCTGTTGTAGGTTAAAAGGCAGCATGGAGCCAGTCCGTCCTGCAGCAGCCTGGGACCTCTGCAGCCATGTGACCCAGCTCCAGGGCTGTGGGCTGTGGGCTGTGGGCTGACTCTTCACACCCACCTCAGGGAGGTGGCTCGGATGCCCAGGTTCTGCGTCGGACCTCAGAGGCTAGAGGGGCAGGCTGCCTGAGGGGAGTGTACAAGTATTAGACATTATTTATGGCAGTGGTCTCCAAACTTCAACTCTCTATTGTTTAAAAAAAAGCATTTCAAATATATCCCTAAAATCTGCAGAACAGAATTTTGACCTAGATCTTTCAGTTGTTGCCTGATTTTTACCCAGATGTTTATATTAGATTAGATTCATTTAATTTCAGTTCCTGGTCCAGCACAAGTCACAGGCCCCTGACTGAGTGCCGTGCACTGTGCTGAGTCCTGGCATCAAAGATAAATCAGACCTACTTCCTGCCTTCCAGAAGCTTATGGACTGGTGGGGGAAATCACCTATACAGATAAGGCAAGGGTGGGAGGTAGAGGGGCAGAGGAATGAACCCAGGAGTGAACCCTCAAGGCTAGAGTGAAGCTCAATTCAGCTAGCATTAAAGAGACTAAAGATAATCCTCATGCCAATCACCTAATGTACTAAGGGAAGTGGAAATTTCCAAGTCAAAAGGCAAAACTTTCTCAGACACAATAGAAATGTGTATTTGGACACCAGGAAAGGAACACTGGCTGGGGTGGGAGACCTTGCTGGATGGAAGCAGAACATCCTACCAGTCTCTGCACAGACCCAGTGGGAACAACTCCTGAACTATCGTCTCATGGCTGAAACCTTATGTAAAGCTCAAGTCCAAGAGGCAGGAACAGGGGTCAGTGTGCCTTCTTGTCCCTTGTTCTGTGAGTCTGCCCTTAGCCCTTGGGAGAGAACCTTCATGTGGCACAATAGTAAGAAGCTAGGGAAATTCCTTGACAAGTGGAATAAGGGAAACTGAGACAAAATAATTAAATAAGACCAAACAGTTTGAGTAACTTACAGCCAGCTAACGAATCACAAGGTTTTTATCTTCCATAACCAAAGACACTCAGAAGCAAATGGTTTACACATTTCACACCATCCCAGGGCAGACCAGCCTCAGTCCTGGTCCCTCTTCATTGATGTTCTTTTAAAATAAAACTAATCCTGACCCCTCTATACACACATTTCGATGAATCAACATACTGTGGGACATACCTGAAAAGCTAATAAATATTTTGTTAAGACCTTCCCCTGAGACCTCCCCTAGGATTCCCCTGGCTAAAGAAAGATAAAAAGCTTAAAAACAAAGGACCCACAGCTCTCACTGGAGCACGTCCACATTTTGTATCTCTGCTCTCTTTCTCCTGAACTCTAAGGGTCCCCATGAGACTTGCAACCAGGGTAGCAGCAGGCAGCAGCAGCCCATCCTGGGCTTACCCCCTGAACTTGTCTCCAAGGCCCCCTTTTCCTCTGACTTCCCAGTGAGCCTACTTCTGTCACTGTGACTTATTTCTCAGTGAGCCAAAGCAGCCCTGCCTAGCCTCTCTCCTGTTGATTCTTCCACCCTAAGCCCTTCCTTTGTTTCACTGTCCCTCTCAAAGTCACCTGGACTCATACTGTGAAATCTTTCCTGCACAAAGTCAAGAACCCACACACTACCAGCTAGCCCAGGGTAGACCCACTCCAGGCCCAGTCCCCATCTGGTAATATTCAGAATAGAGTAAGTCAGTAACTGTTTTCCCCTCGTGGTGAACTGATGTTCTATAAGGCTTTCCTTTGTCCTTCTGATATAGGAGGCAATTAGACATTAGCAGATAGGAATGACAGGCCAGGTACCCAAGGTCACTAGGGTAGAAAGCCCCAGATGCCTAGCAACGGGAAAAACTGGAAACACAAGTATTATAGGGTGGGGCCTTGTTCCTGGGAAACCTCTCCTCCCCTAGCATATAGCTGGTCATGCAGTTTAGACCCTCTGACCTTTCATATTGCTGATCATGCACTTCAGACCCTCCCATGACCTTTCCTCTGTTAGCATGTAGGCCCCTTCAGAGGAGGAATGAGGGGAGGAAGAAAACAGCTTCAAACAACCCTCATACAAGCTATTGCTTGACTACTTATTTAAGCATTAAGCCCTCAGGACAATGTGGTTCTGACCCACACAAAGAGTTTTGGTCAAACTAGAGATCCATCTAGGCCTCAGTTGTGTTTCAGCCCCAGGCCCAGAAAAGCAGCAAAACCAGACAAAGCGAAGGGTGGCTGACATCAGGACCAGCTGCATTGACTAATGTCCCCCTGCCCTAGTGCTGACCAATCAGTAGGGACCACCACTACCACTACTGGAAAGCTGATGAATAGTTTGTTGAGACCCTCTCCTGAGACCTCCCCTAAAATCCTTGCCTTTGAAAACAGATAAAACCCCTCAAGATGAAGGACCCAGTGCTGCACTGTCTCTGGAGCATGCCCACACCTTTCCCTCCTCCTTCCCCCAGGTGTGTTTTCTTTGCCTTTCTTTCTCCTAAGTTCCAAGGGCCCTTCTTTTGCCTCTGTAACTCGCTTCCTAAGTCCATGCAGCCTGGCTGGCTCACTTCATCCACCTCCATGACTTTTTAAATAAACGTTTGCATATATTTGAGTTCCTTGGCTCTGAATTCTTTTCTTAGCCAAACTCAAGGACTGAGATCTAATGTCTGGTGCCATTCACTGTAAACACTTCCGCCCACCTACCCCTGCTCTCTTGTTCTCCTTTCCCAGAGCGTCCAGGCTCCTGGCTCCACAGGCCTGCTGCTGTGTTCTTTCAGCTCCTGCCTGCACCCTTTGCCCTTCAGTCTCAGCCTCCTACCCAGGTTCCTGCCTTACAAGGAAATTTATCCAAAAGCATCAGAAACAGCAGATGCACGGAGGGCAGAAGTCCCACAACAAAAGGGGAGAACCCCTCCCATTTATTCTGGTGGTCACTTTATAAGTGTCATCCCTCGTCCAGTGGGAGCTCAGGCCCTGGAATGTCAGTGAGTCAACTGGGCAGACTTCACGTTGCTCCACTTTGAAGAGCTGGTAAGCTATTCCAGGTCAAAACGATGAAAAAACTGAAGCTGTTCCTTTATTCATTTTATTTTTCAAAATCCTCTCATTTATTTAGATTGTCCTTTCAAGTCATCTGAAATAATGATCTATGATTGAACTATTAATATATTTGCCTCACAGAAAGCACAAACCATGGAGCAAAGAAATGCTGATTACTGCCCTTTTCTGACCATGGCAAGAGCTGTGTTTCCAGGTAGCCCCATGGATGAACAGTTCTCAAAGTAGGATCTCTCCAATCACACCATCAGAATGATCTGGGGTATGAACTGTTCAGATTCCTGCCCCCATGGGAGAGCAGAAGAATGAGAGCTCCTCTGAGTCCACAAGTCCAGGAATGGCACTTGGGAATTTACATTTCCATGATGTTACTGGTGATTCTGATACATAGTCAAACTCGAGATTCACTCCTCCAGAGAATATAATTAGCCTTTCTTCCCACTTCAGAAATTTGCTAGTTTTCCTAAAACTCATAGACTCTCAGACCCTCTGGAAGCCTATGTGTTCCCTTCAAAGGAGCTCCCATTGGCTTCAGCATGTCTCCCCCGCTCCGCTGAGCACATGCTCCATCTCCCTGCCGCTGCTCACAGCCAAGCACATGGCTCACTGCCCACCTGCTGGGCAAGTTCTAGCTGCCCAACAGCTCTGCAGCCATCCCTTTAAAATTCATTATCTGAATGTACAGAAATGACCATTTGGAGTCACTATCGTATTTCTTGGCTATGTGACACTCGGCCAAAGGGATCATGTGTGGAGAAAACGTGCCCCTTTGACAGAGATGTTATTTCAGTGAGTTTCCTCTTTCAAAGGGTTCCCCTTTATCTGAACTATCAAATTGTTCCTAGTTCCATAAAAGCAGGACAGCTATTGTGATGGAAATTTATATACACAGTGTAAATGCTGAGCTTGTTTGTTGTTTGAAAGAAGCTGCCAGAGACTAACTAGATCAGGTGTGTCCTGGTCCTTCATTCAGGCGGAGAATTCAAAGGCTGGTCTTGAAGCCAATCCCTCCTTCCTCTTCCTTATTCAAGTTACAAAGTCCACCGAGGAGGAAGCATGTGCCTTGAACCAGCTGAGCACAGAGCAAACTCAGTCCTCTCACCTTCTCTGAGTCCAGAGGTCCTGCTTCGTGCTGAGCGCCTGGCTTGCTAATGCTTTGGGGTAATAATCTCATTCTTGATCTTCTGGGAGAACTCACTGATCCTTTTTCAAATAGAACACTTCTCTTGTATTTCTTTTTCCCACCCTATAGGTGGCTTTCTGCTCCTATATACCATATTTCATAAGAGATTTAGAGCTACCTCTGGTACACCTAAGACTGAATACCTAAAGTCTGGTCTGTGGGCAGCAACCTGTGAGTCATTCTTAATTGAGAAAGTTTCTGAGTGTCCACCACATAAGATAAAGGAGAGCAATTCTAGTAGAAATAAAAGTGTTAATACATAAAGCACAAGTGTTTAAAATATATTAAAGATACTAAATCATAAACACAACCACAGCTTCAGAGGATTTTTTAATTCATGCGTCCTTGTTGCTAAAACTTAACCATTATACATATTGCCCCAAGTATAAGCCACACTGCCCAGTATTTGTACGCGAGGTGGAGACATCCCTTTTTCTTATAAAATATGTGTGAGGAAAAAAATGAATGGGAGGCCATAGGGTATAATAAACAATGGACTACAAATTGGGAGATCTGAGTTCATATCCCTACTCCATCATCACTGTGTCTTTGCACATGTACCTCAACCCCACAAGTATTTTTAAAGATTTTATATATTTATTTTTAAGAGAGAGGGGAAGGGAGGGAGACAGAGAGGAAGAGAAACATCTGTGTGAGAGATGTTGATCGGCTGCCTCTTGAACGCCCCAAACTGAAGACCTGGCCCGCAACCCAGGTATGTGCCCTGACTGGGAATCGAACTGACAACTTTTTTGTTTGCAGGGTGGCACACAATCCACTGAGTCACACCAGCCAGGACAATAGTGTAAAGAAGGTAGACCACAGGGATTTAGGGGTAACTTCACCTAGTCCAATATTTAAAAGTTAAAGAAGCTGAGCACTAGAGAACTTAACTGATACAACCAGGAGAATCCAGCATTTATTAACAAAGCATGAGCAAAATCCCAGGCTTTCTGACTTTAATCAATGCTCTTTTTCATTGTGCCCTCTGTTTTATCACCCATAACATAGTAACAGTAATGCTTACCCCATCTACCTCATAAAAGCCTTAGAAAAATCAATTGAGATAATTTGTGGACTGGATTAAATTATCTCAAATGTAAAGTGGCACTTAAAGACCATGTATCAGTTCTTTTTCAATCTTCCTTATCACCACGAATGGCCACACCATCCATTTTGTTACACAAAATAAAAGCCTTGATACTTTCCTTTCTCACACCCCCCAAATCCAATTTATCACTAAATCCTATTAGGTTTCTGTCTAAAAGGCATCTTAAGTCTGTATCCTTTCACTATGTCCTTGTCTCACTACCACCACTCTCACTAGGACCCCTGCAGTAGCCTCCTAATTGGTCTTCCTACCTCCACTCTGACCCCCACTTTAATGAATTCTCAGCACAGAAGCAAGAGGGATCTTTAAAAATTCAATCATGGTTATGACCGTCTCTATTTAAAACCTTTTGATGCCTTCCATTGCATTTTATACAAAATCAAACTCTTAATTCATTTAGAGAGCATCAAAAAGTGTAAAATACATAGCAATGAATTTAACAAATGAAGTACAAAATTTATATTCTGAAAACTATGAAATGTTAGAGAAAAAAATTAAAGAAGACCTAAATAAATGAAAGACACCTCATATTCAGGGACCTGAAGACTTAATATCATTAAAATAGCAATATTCTCCAAATCGATCTACAAATTCAATACTCTCCCTATTGAAATCTCAGTTGGCTTCTGTGCAGAAATTGAAAAGCTGATCTTAAAATTTATATGAAGCCCTGATCAACATTGCTCAATTGGTTGGCTATCATCCCACAAAGCAAAAGGTTGCCATTTCAAAGGTCAGGGCACATGCCTGAGTTGCAGGCCGATCCCCCTGTTTGGGCGTGTACAAGATGCAACTGATCGATGTTCCTCTCACATAGCTATGTTCCTCTCTCTCTTTCTCCCTTCCTTCCTCTAAATAAATAAACAAATAAATAAATAAATAAAATCTTAAAATTTTATATGGAAATTCAAAGGACCCAGAACAACTAAAACAATTTTGAAAAAGGACAGCAAAGTAAGAGGACTCACACTTTCTGTCTTCAAAACTTACTACAATGTGTTAATGGTATAAGGATAAAAATATACATACATTGAATAGAATGAAAATTAAGAAAAAACACCCTCACAATTATGGTCAACTGATTGTGGGTTTTTTTTAAGTATATTTTATTGATTATGTTGTTACAGTAGTTCCAATTTTTTTCCCCTTTGCTCCCCTCTGCCCAGTACCCACCTTCCCTCCAGCAATCCCCCCCCCCTTAGTTCATGTCCATGGGTCGTGCATATAAGTTCTTTGGCTTCACCCTGTCCTATATTATTCTTAACTTCCCCTTGTCTGTTTTGTACCAACCACTGTTTTGTACCAACCAGTTATGCTTCTTAATCCCTGTACCATTTCCCCATTACTCCCCCTTTCTACTCCAAGCTGATAACCCCTCAAATGATCCCCATACTTATGATTCTGTTCCTATTCTGGTTTGCTTAGTTGGATTTTGTTTTTATTTTTTAGATTCAGTTGTTGATAGTTGTGAGTTTGTTGTCATTTTAATGTTCATAATTTTGATCTTCTTTTTCCTAAGTAAGTCCCTTTAATAATGGTTTGGTGATGATGAACTCTTTTAGCTTTACCTTGTCTGGGAAGCACTTTATCTGCCCTTCCATTCCAAATGATAGCTTTGCTGGATAGAGTAATCTTGGTTGTAGGTCCTTGCTTTTCATCACATTGAATACTTCCTGACAGTCCCTTCTTGCCTGCAAAATGTCTTTTGAGAAATCAGCTGATAGTCTTATAGGTATCCCTTTGTAGGCAACTCTCTGCTTCTCTCTTGCTGCTTTTAGGATTCTCTCTTTATCTTTCACCTTTGGCATTTTAATCATCATGTGTCTTGGTGTGGTCCCCTCTGGGACCAGCTCACCTGGGACTCTTCATGCTTCCTGGACTTGTATGTCTATTTCCTTCACAAATTTTGGGAAGTTTTCCTCCACTATTGTTTCACATAAGTTTTCAATTTATTGCTCTTCCTCTTCTCCTTCTCACATCCCTATGATTTGGATGTTGGCACGTTTAAAGTTGTCCCAGAGGTTCCCAAGCCTCTCCTCATTTTTTTCAATTCTCGTTTCCTCATTCTTTACTAGTTGACTGTTTTCTTCTTCCTTATGTTCCAAATCATTGATTTGAACCCTGGGTTTCCTCCCTTCACCATTGGTCTTGTGTGGATTTTCCTTCGTTTCACTTAGCATAGTCTTCACTTCTTCTCTTATGCATTTGCCATACTCAAGCATATCTGTCAAGCCTGTGAGTATCTTTATCACCAGTGTTTGGAACTCTCCATCTATTAGGTTGGCTATCTCCTCATTGCTTAGTTCTCCCATTGGAACCTTGATCCATTCCTCTCCTTTGGGTCATACTTCTCTGTCTCCTCATTCTGACAGGCTCCTGTGTTTGTTTGCCTCTCTGTCTTAGGTAGTGCTGTCGCTCCTGTTACATTGTAAGGAGTGGAGCCTTAGATATTCATCAGTACAGGGAGACTTGTTTCACCACATCGTAGCACTGTATATGGGGTGGGGTCTGAGAGGGAACAATGCCACTTGCCCAGCACTCACCCCTTTTCCAAGCATTTCTCCCACTTCTGCACCAGACTGGTGCCCCTCTAGCTATTGCCCTGGCCATCGTTCCCAGAGTGGATGGGTCTGCAGACATTCTAGGACCATGGGGGCCCTTTAAATTAGCGGACTCTGCTGAGAGACGGGCAGTTTCTGCCTCTGCCCCAATCTCTACTGGTTTGCACATTCAGAAGCAATGAGGCCTGATTTTCCCTGGTGCTGAGACAGTGAGCTGCACATTCTGGTGAGGAGCTGGGAATGATCCCCAGGTGTCCCTCCTGACTTTTTAAAACATGTAACTGTGCTTTCCACCGGCCTACTGCTGCCACTGCTGTTGCCACTGCTGCTGCCACCACCACATCGCATCCTCTCCACTTCTCCTACCTGTCTGGATGAGTATTTCTTCTTTATATTTTTGTTTGTTGGACTTCCATGCAGTTTGATTTTCTGGAACTTCTGGTTGTTTCTAGTTTTGAGGTAGTTGTATTCCTCCTTAGTTGTGGAGGGAAATGCAGCATGTCTGTTTACGTCTCCATCTTGATCCTCCTCAATTGGTTTTTGATAAGAGTGCAAGACCATTTAATGGAAAAAGAATAGTCATTTCAATAAATAGTGCTGGGAAAACTAGATATTTGTATATAAAAGAATGATGTTAGATCCCTTCCTTGTAGCAAACACAGAAAATTAACTCAAAATGGATCATAGACAAGAATTTAAAAGCTAAAACTATAAAACTCTTAGAAGAAAATATTGGAGAAAATCTTTGTGACTTTGGGTTAGGCAAAGCCTTCTTAGATATGACATCAAAAGCACACATGATAAAAGAAAAAAATAGATAAACTGAGCTACATCAAAATTAAAAACGTTTGTGCATCAATGGATACTATAATGAAGATTAAAAGAACTCAGCTGAATGGGGAAAAATACTTATATATCATGTATTTGATAATGGGTTTATGTCTAGCATATGTAAAGAACACATAATTTAATAATAAAAATACAAATAACCCAACTGAAAAATGGGTTATGAGTAAAGATCAATCCAGACAGACTATAAATCAGTCATTAAATTATAGAATTCCTATAATAATAGTCTTAGATATCCAGAGAAAGAAAGAATGCATGCAGGCTGGAGGAACAGAGTTTGAGCTCTGTCCTTTTGGGGATTATTAAAAACACCATCTCCAAGTTCTAGGACCCAGCGTGAGTAGTAAAATTAAAATCACTTAGTAAGGTTTGAAGAGAGAATGACCTGGAATTCTGGATCTATATATCTGTTGGAGGAATAGCAAGGAGGCCACTGGGGCCAGGCAGAGTGAAGGAGGGAGGAAGATGACAAGAGTCAGAGAGGAAGGGTTGCAGGAGACCATTGATTGGGGCTTTTCAGCCAATGTACTGGCTTTGCGTTTCACTCTGGGTAAGTTGAGGAGTCAGCTGATGAATCCAAACAGAGTGATATGATCTGACCTCAGTAGGACATCAAGGGCAGAAGCGAGGAGATCAATTAGGAGATTATATGCAATAACCCAGAGATGATAATGTCTTGGATCAGGGAATAATAGTAGAAATGGTAAAAAAAAAAAAAAGGTCAGATTTTAGACATAGTTTGAAGGTAGAGTCAGTGAGATTTGCTGATGATTGGAAGTGGGGTGTGAATGATAGAGAGGACTCAAAGATGGCTCCGAGGTTTTTGCTCAAACCAAGCATAAAGTTACC
Source organism: Furipterus horrens (assembly GCF_987537825.1). Lineage (NCBI taxonomy): Eukaryota > Metazoa > Chordata > Mammalia > Chiroptera > Furipteridae > Furipterus > Furipterus horrens. The sequence goes on from NW_028327175.1 coordinate 46,314,351, forward strand.
ATTTACTAAGATCAGGAATGCTCAAGGAACCAGACTGCACTAGGGGAAATAAAGAGTTTGATTTTGACCTTGTTAGATTTGAGATGCCAGTGTAGAAACCCAAGAGGTGATGGCAAAATGTGACCAGCTCTTAAAATGTCTCCCAGGACAGAATCACTCTCTCTCTCTCTCTTTCTCTCTCTTTCTCTCTCTCTCTCTCTCTCTCTCTCTCTCTCTCTCTCTCTCTCTCTCTCACATACACACACACACACACACACACACACATACACATACACACACACTCTCCCCCCATGCCTCACTTGCTATATGTTAGAATTTTCTCCATCACCCACCTCACAAATGGAGGGGGAAGAAGCAAAGCTCTATGGTTGGTTTGCAGCTGACAGAGGGTCAGGTTTGTTGTCAATCAGTGAATAGAGGACACACTCTGTGGGATTCTGGTTTGTCCAAAGCCAAGGCACATGTTGTTTTCGTTCAAGGTGTGTGAGTGTGAATGTGTGTGTGCAGGAGCCAGAAGCAGGGACTATGGCACCAGAAGAATACATAGCACATAGGAAATGGATCCATACATATCAAAGGCAAGAAAAACGAGCACAAGGATTAGGAAAACACAGTCATTCTGAAGTGGTGGCAGGGATCTAGTTTCTCTTTCATGTAAAGCCAAGAACTTCAGCCTGTATTGATTGTGCCTTAGAAAGCCCCAGTCACAGAGGATAGGGGTAAGTGTGAACACAGCAGCAGGAGGGGCTGTACTTGTAGCCTCAGAGGCACATCTACACCCAGATGACAATTGGAGGACCTCAGCTGGGCCTGCCTCACCTCGGGAGCTACCACTTCCAGGGGTACCCCCAATCAAACAAAGTCTGATGAATCCTATTGGAAGATGCCATGGCTTCTGTAAAGAGCCACATTAGCCTCAAGAGAATCAGGTAGACCCTCTACTCTGGACCATCTGCTGTGACACAGAAATGCTGGGGCACTGGAAAGTGGTCCAGGAATGCCTACTGATGAGAGACACACAATGAAGAGGAAATGAGCATAAAAACACTTCCCCAAATGGAAATCTTGCTAAGTGCTTCTGACCCAAAGTCTGGACATATTTTACCCGTTTATAATTACTTGAGTTAAAGCAGGGGGCAGGGAGGGAGTTCTAGGAATGGAACATTCGGATCGCTGGTAAGGACTGAAGTTGTAAAGAGGGCATTCAGCTAGAAGTGGTTGAGATCTCCTCCCAAACTCTCTTCACTGCCCACTCTGAAAAAGAAGAAATCCATGGATCTTACATTCAGCTGCTGTTACCTGCCTGAGACTGTTACAGAGATAAGGGGGTTGAAACAGGCAAAATGAAAGAAAATTGGAGCAGAATGAAAAGCCGACAGATTCCCATTGTAAAGGATAGAGGTATAATCAAGGAGGAAATAGATCTAATCAGAAGAGCTTCGAGGGAGGCAGGAGGAGAGGATCACAGCCCTGCCAGCTGAGCGGAGAGGTCTGCAGGGAGCAGGAGGGAGAGGGAAGGGCTGGGGAGGCACCTGCCATGCACGTGAGAGTGCCTGGAGGCGGAGGAGACTGAGAGACAAGTGACTCTCTGCTCATGAATATCCTTTTGGTAGATTTGGGGGGTGGGGCATGCATGTTGGGGAGTTTTGTTTTTTTTAAACCTCAGTAAGCATTGAAATCACTTTTCAATGAATTTTCATATTGGATTGGACCTCCCACATGAGACACAGGCCATTTTGTTAGGATTTCATTTCCTTTTAAATTCATGACCAGAGCAGGAACCAAGGCCACGTCTAGTTTCACACGGCTCCTCTTATAAGGTCTGAGCTCCTTAGGGTTTCCAGATAGAGGGAGCTGGGCCAGGCTGCCAGTCAGAGCCTGAGTTCCTCCTCTATCTCTACTAGAATTGCTCCATTAAATAAAAAGATCTATTTAATTGATAAAACGGGATTAAATAAATGTTTTCTTTGAGAAAAAGAAGATTCCTCTGCTGAAATAAAGTTTGAAAAAAACCATGATTTAATCCATGTCCCTTGTCTTATTGAGGAATAAACCAAGCCCTGGACTTGTGACACACCCAAGGTCCAGCTGCTTCACTCCTGAGCCAGCCTCACCACCCAGCTGTCTCTCCATGCACATGCCTGCCATTAGACATACAAATATTTCCAACTCGTTCCTGTGCTCTACCTCCTGTGTGCAAGCAGGAAATCTAGGCTTTCTTTGGGATATATATAAAACAAACAAACAAACAAAAAACCCTAAAACTATTCCAGATCTAATACTACACCAAATAGAAACACCACTAACTAGAAAAGAATAAGTGCACAGCTATCCAGTACCTTGTTTTCACTCCTAGTGCAGGACCATTTGGGTCTATGGACTGGTTTCCTTAATTCTAAAGTCAGCCATGACCGTTTTCAGATAATTCCCTATTTAGTACCTGGCTAGCGACAACCTGGAAGTAAATGGCATCTTTTCTTTGCTCCTTGTTGAGTACCCACCTTCGCCACCAGCAATCCCAGCTCCTTGGAGGCACCTTCACTATTCTGTCTAGCATCTCAGGCCCAGCAGCTGGTATCAACCAAATTTTACAGAATCTACTTTTCTTATTAAATAAAAAGCAGAGGATTATGACTCTGAAAGATGACCTGACCAGCCCAAGGTCCATTTTCACAAGGATATGTTCATGATACAGTCTTTCCTATAAGCCAGGCTTCAGTCCCCACTCAGATCATCTGATCTGGGCCTTAAGAACCAAAAGTACCGAGCCTCCTGTAAGATCACCAGTCCTACAGGTGACACTGGCACCAAGAAATAATAAGGAGCCAACATGGGTGGCTATGCTATTCACTTGGACTTTATTAATGCAGTTTCACTCAGCTTTTGTTAATGCAGATTTCATCCAAATCTATACCAATCTAATAACAGTACTAATTACTCAGAAATAATCAGTAATAACATCACATGAGAGAATTGGGGGACAGCAAACCGGAGTCCCAGAGTCTCAGTCTGCAGGTCCAGGAGAGAGCAGGGTGGAGAAGGGAGCCATCAGTTTCTTGCAAGGAAGGATCTCTGGAGCCAGATGGGCAGCAGGGCAGATGAAGTCCTCAGTCCAGTAGGGAAGAGCCTCTGGCGGCCGATGCCAAAGGAGATGAGCGTGTCATGGAGCAGCACTGTGGAGTTCAACTGTTTCAGCAGTGGTCTGAAACCTGCTTCAGTTATACCTTTGAGAGTGATATACTTCATCCTTCTGGGTCTCTTGATAAGTGTCTTGGCAACCCTGATGGCAAATAGGGTAATTCCCTGGGAGCTTATTTATGGGTAGTCCTGCTCTGCAGACATGGTTATTCTGTTCTCCTGTGCTGGTATCTTAGGTGTGTCTCTTACCCAGGTGTGTCTGTTCTGACTTAGGTAGTTTCCCTCTTGAACCACAGTGTCATGGCTGACTGGCAGCCATCTTGGTTGACATGAGTGATTCCATTTTATTTTATATACTTTATCTTATCTTGATTGGACCAGTGCCATTTTAATGGTCCTGCTCTCCATACCCATTGATTCCCCAGCTGACTCCTCTTTCTCACCTGCTATCTGCACTGTATGGAAAACTCTGTGCTGAGGCCATATCTGTCTCCCTTCCCCAAATGTTGCTAATCTTCAAAGATTCACTCAGAGGCAATGATTCAACACAACTCAGGAATCTGATTTTGTAAAAAGGTGAGACTGTTTTGAAACACAACCAACATATGCTAAACAAAACTGCACCATTTAACACATCAATTATAAGTCAAAGATCAGCAACAGCCAAAACAGCTTTCTTCACACCGAAAAATCCAAAATAAGCAGGCAATTCAAATTTGAATGTACTGATTTCAGTTCAGCCAACACCAATCAGTGGGTTGAAATAATTACATCCAACTTAAAAATTTACATTTGACTAATCCAAAAATATCACCTTTGACTCTCATGTTCGGGTGTCTCGTCCCTTACCTTCCTTACTAGCACTATGACTGGGTTACCTTTTACTCCTCTTTGGATTCTAACCCCTAACCTGACATCTGGTCCTGGGACCTGCAGGTCTCTGTGTGGCTATGGGTCACCTGTACTGAGTTCACAGTCCAGTAAGGGAGATAAGGTCTGACATATAAACAGAATACAACTACCGTCACTGTGTGTTGAAGTGTGCTGAGCTGTGGCAGTGAAGAAGAGAAAGTGATTTATTCTGCCTCAGGTATCCTGAAGATTCTCTGACCCTCCTTAGAGGGCTGGGTTCTGCGTGAGTGGTAGGGGTTCTCTGGGGGTTTAGGACAGAAGAAACAGCGTGTATAAAGGCATTGACTTATGGAAACACAGGATCCAGTGCAGAAAAGGCTAAGAGATTCCATGTTGCTAGAGCAACACTGGGTGACTGAGGGAGGTGAAAATGAAAAGGCAGATTGAAAATGTTTAAATGGAGGGGACTCCTATGCAGAGGCGGATTTTACGGTGGGCACACCAGGTGCACAGCCTGGGTCCCAACTTCTGAAGGGTCCCGCAAAACCATGTATTTTTATTTTCCCCATCTCTCTCTCTTTTTTAAGGGGCCCAGTATTTTCTTCTGCGTCCGGGGCCTCAACCGACCTTAATCCACCTCTGCTCCCAAGGGACCCTCGAGGTGGACCAGGAGTTTCCCTCTTATTTCTAACCCCTTTCCCTCCCTCCCCTCAATAAACGTAGGTGTGGAAACCTAAAAAAAAAAAAAAGAAAATGTTTAAATGACAGGAATCACCCATAATCCTACCACCAATGAGAATCAGTGTTAACATTTTCACTCATTATTTCAGACACACACACGTATGTATAGGACCAGATGTGCAGATGGTCTTAACTTGCTTTTTTCATTTAACCACATGTTGTGAACATTTCCCATCTTCAATTATAGCATATTAGATCATTTGTAATTTTTCCATGTCTTTATAAATCTATAAACAGCACGCATATACAATTCTGTTTGTGTAGTTGCTCATCTATTGCCACAATTTAAAATCACAGCTTCTGAATCCAAGGAAATCCGCATTTCAAGGCCTATCATATTTATTGCAAAATAGCTCTTGAGAAAGGCAGCACCATTAACATGAGAAATTAAATTAGGAAATTCCTCATTTCTTTGCCATTATTGGACCTTACAATTTTTAAATTTTTGCCAACTTGTTGGCCAAAACTAATTTATCATCAATATTTAACTTGCTTTTGATTATTACAAAGGTAATTTTTCAATGTTTAACGACTTTTTGGTATTTCTTCTTTTATAAAATGCCTGTCCCCATTCTTGAACTATTTTTCTATTAGGAAATTTTTCTTTTTCTGATTTATAAAAGCTCTTCATACATTAATGATATAAACTTTTTGTCTGTTGCAAATGCTTTCTTGAGTATGTCAATTCTTTGTAATTTTGTTTATAGTAATTTTAGATCTAAAAAAGTTTTTAAATTTCTATATAAGCAAAACCATCAATCTTTTCTTTTGTGCTTTAAAAGGGAAATGTCCTCTTCTTAGATCAGATAACGATTTACTTTTATATTCTTCAGTTTAACTATTTAACACATTATAAATTTATATGATGTATGGGGTGAGTTGACAATTTAAGTTACCTCTGGAGTAGGCTGATTGATGACCACGAAGACGCATCAGGTCTTAATCCCTGGAACCTGTCAATGTGCCCTTCTAAGTAAAGATCCTTACCTTATGAGGTTCTTGACAATTGTGATTTATTTAAGGATCTTGACGTGGGGACATTATTTTGAATTATCTGGGTGGTTCCTAAATCCGATCACAAGTGTCCTTACAAGAGAGAGACAGGGAGATTTAACACAGAGAGAAGAGGAGGAATGTAAAAGTGGAGGCAGGGGTTGGAGCAATGCGGCCACAAGCCAAAGAAAGCCAGCAGATACCAGAACCTGGGAGAGGCCTCCAGAGGAAGCTGGCCCCGTCAATGTCTTAGTTTTAGCACAGTGAAACGGATTCTGACCTCTGGCCTTCAAACCTGTGAGAGAATAAATTTCTGCAGTTCTAAATCACCAAGTTTATGGTAATTCATTACCACAGCCACAGGAAACTATAACACAACAGTCTACCAAACAGTTTTCTTAAAACAGTAAATATCCATCATTACTTACTTGTTTGAAATATCATCTTTATCACATATAAAATATATTTGTTTGTTTCTGAGTTTTTTTATTCATCAGTCTATTCTTGTGTAAGTTAACACTATTTTAATTATCATGTCTTTTTTTTAAGTATATTTTATTGATTATATTGTTACAATAGTTCCAATTTTTTTCCCCTTTGCTCCCCTCCGCCCAGCATCCCCCTTCCCCAACAATCCCCTCTCCAAACCATGCCCATGGGTCGTACATACAAGCTCTCCTGCCTCACCCTTTTAATTATCTTGTCTTTTTAATTCCATATCTGCCAATACAAGTATCCCTTTATTGACTTTTAAAAAATACATTTATTACTCTTAACTAATACATCTTCCAGATAATAGAAAATTTAGAATAACTTTTTTCAAACTCTCTAAAAATTTTCATTTAGGATTAAATATATTAAATTTACATATTAATTTGGACAGAGTTTACCTTTTTGAAATATTACTTGTTTCCATCCCTATTCTTTTTTATTAAAACTCTAGTTTTATGTCCCACAGTAACTCCCAAAATTTCCCTCATATAGTTTCTGTACATTTCTTAAGTTTCTACCTAGTTTGTCTGCCTTCCTTTCTTTCTTCCTTCTTTCCCCTCCTTCTGTCTCTCCCTCTTTCCCTCCCTGTCAGCTTCCCTCCTTTTTTCTTTTTTTGTTGCTGCTTATATAATGTTTTTGAGCAGAGGAGTGACATATGATTTATTCTTTGGCAGTTAATTTAAATTTCTCACTTTGTTTTGTTAATTTCTTAGGCTAATACTGAAACTCATTTTTAGGTTCTAGCAGATGCCATGTGGGTGGTGGCAAGAGGCAATGCAAGTGATGGTGCATGTGGGGGTGGGGGGACAATGCCTGTAATTTTTAATTAGCTCTTGATAATCAAGAGATTATTATTTACATATTTTAAAATTGAGTACAACAGGGCCTGAGGAGTTTTAAAGAGAAAACTATGTCTCTAAGCACCACAGTGAGAAGCTCCCTGTAAAGACCTTCTTGAATTCTAATCCATTCTTGGCAGTCCTCTGTTTTAGATGTGGGAAAAAACTCTCCTCTGCATCAGTGCGGGTTCTGAGCTTCAGCCCAGCCTCAGTAATGTCCTCTCTTTGCACAGCTTTGGCTTCCCAAAACCCAGGCATGAGGAAAGCTATAGAAAAAGAGTTACGCTACCAGTCAGGTCTGAGAAATAGCTCTCTGATCACATCTTCCGGACCAACACAGTTACAAGATAGAATTTGGTAAAGGCCTGTTCTGCAAAAAGGTAGAGGGAAGCAAGATGAGATTCCATTGTTACCAATAGGATAAAAGGAAAAAATAAATAGAAACCAATCTCTACTTCACTTTTGCCATCTTAAACAAATAGGAACTACTTGGTAGAAAAGCCAAAGATGATGTTTTCCAGCCCTAGGAATAAAATGAAGCAATGTTTTAATGGCTCCTCCAGTTGAGCACCACATCACGTTAGTAATACTGAAGATTAATTAATGATGGTGATAATGACTATTATATCATTTTTATTAAAATGCAAGCACAATCTCTAGGAAAAAAAGAGATGTTATCTTCTTAGCAAAGCAGACTTTTTTATTTTCTTTAATCAACACTCTGCCAAGGAAAGGGGAATATTCTGCCAGAATTTAAACTGGGTTGGGGGGAAAGTCCTCAGGCAAGTTTATATAAAACTCAAGAAAAGTGATACATAATAAATTAAATATACTGAAATAAGCAATGTGTGAATTTTTAACCACTTGACTATTTTAACTTAAAAGGGAGCTGTGAGACCAAGGCCCACTCGCACAGGGTGGAAAGTTTGAGCTCTGACTGGCAGTACCAGAGCCGTCCCAAATCTTTCTTTACTCAGGAGACTGGCAAACAAAACGCAGCACCAACATGGCATCAAGCTGCAGGCCCAGCCGAACGTTTGCCAAAGGCTGACCATGTCCCACAGTCCACGTGGCTGGGAACTTGGACACAACACACTGCACATCTAGCTTCTTGCGCCATCTGTCAGCATCACCTAAGAAGCCTGCAGGCACCAAATGACAGGCCAGAATCATTTTGTTTGTGTCCTGGGATGGGGCCAGGTCTCCCTATGGAGACCAGCTCTCCTGAGTCAAACCCAAAAGCAGAGATGAGTGCAGACACATTTAAGCACTAACTCTTCGGTGGATTGAGTGAGTGAAAACAGCAGCAAAGCCAGAGACAGCAGCTGAGGAAGGGACCCGGACAAGCAAAAAGAAAAAAGAAAAAGAAGAAGAAAAGGGAAAAGAAAAGAAAAGGTCTGGCTGGGGGGACTCCACTGCCACACGGAGGGACATCTGTTTTCACTTCAGCAAAAGAAGGCTCTTGAGTCCTTGGGAAGGTTATTCTTCCTTTTGGGCCTCAGTTTCCATCTCTGTTTGAAACCCCTGCTCTTTGAGATTTACATAAAATTGATTCCATCCCCCCTAATTCTGTGTCCTATTAGAAATCCAGAGCGTTCTTACCAATATTTCTGTGCACAAAGATAACACACCATTCTCTGCCCTCATGAAGTTTACTGTCTGGGAGGGAAAAGGAAGAGGGGAGATTTACTGACCAGGTCATGTTCTAAGAGAATATTTCATAGAGCTAAAGAAAGATGGAAAGCAGAAGAATTGAGTGGGTGGTGGCAGCACAAACCACAGGGGAATGAGGCCTTTGTCTACGATACAAGGAAGAGGTTTTGAGACCTCATATTTATAAAATGTTTAGCACCCATTTGGCCCTGTACTGAGAAGTGTATGTGCTTGATTGTATTTCATCCTCACCCAGTTCTGATATAGGTGTTATTGTCATCAACCCCATTTTGTGGATGAGGAAACAGACTCGGAGATACTAGGAAATGTGCCAAAAGGAAAAAGCTCATAAGCACCAGAGCTGGCACCCAACCCAATCCTCTGCTCTAAAGCCCATGCTCTCTATCATCCCACTACACTGCATTCTAATTGCAGAGAGGGCCAGACAGATAGTCCAGCATTTAAAAATACAATGTATAGTCACAGACCAGTGGACAGGTCTATTCTTTTTGGCTGTGTTAGAGGTAGGATGTATCTACCATAAACACTGCCTCAAATGCAGAAAGCTACTTAATTCTTGAAAATACCTACAGTTGACCTTTGAATAATGTGGCGGTTTGGGGTGCCAACCCTGATGCTGTTGAAAATTCATGTGTAAGTTTTGACTCTCCCAAAACTTCAGTTTCCCCTTGGTATCTATTGGGGCTTGATTCCAGGACCCCTGCAGATAACCAGTTCTACACATGCTCAAGTCCCTTGTATAAAATGGCTTAGATCAATACATACAGTTGGCCCTCCGCATCTGTGAACTCCCAACCGCAGATTTAAAATACTGTACTGTTTTCAATCCACGGTTGGTTGATACAGAAGGCAGACTGCATATTTATTGGGGGAAAAATATGCATTTAAGTGGACCACCACATTCAAACCCATGTTGATCAAGGGTCATTAGTATTACAGTCTGGCAGGTAGTGCTTGAAGATATCAGATAAAGTAACAGATTCAAGTACCTCATAGTATAAGCAAGAATATCAGGGGAAATACTTTGTAAAGTATATGATTGTCTAACCAGTATCCTGTACACCTGAAACTAATACAAAATAGACTTTTCTCTCTTCATAGCCAGACACAAAAATGCTTCATAAGTCTACAGCTCTTTTCACTTAATAACTTACTATTTCCCAAAATTCTTGTAAAACCCTATATATTTTCATTCTTTTGAACTGCCCTAATGTCTCTTGGTGGTGTATAATGTAATAGAAACTTCTAGAAATTTTTTTCTCAATAGGTTTTTAAATAAACCTTAGAGTATTTCATCTTCTGTACTCATTTCCTACTCAAGCAGAATAATGAAGCATAGAACAATTATGCCCTAGATGTGCACTAAGGGACCGGGGACAGTAACAGGGTGAGGATTCTGACTCTCAAACCTAAATCTTCTCTGAGATTCAAGTCTTCCTTTGCAATCTGGCAGATAAATTTCAAATGTCCTAGAAAGTGATTTATCTGCACAAGCAGATTTGTATCAGAGACCCTAAAATGCTTACACAGGCAATAACACAAACACTCAGGGGAAATTCACGCAGACGGGCTTTTGGCTGGTAAGCTCTGTAAGTTTGAAGGCGGCATAGGGGAGGAGGGAATAAATGAGAGGGAAGAAAAGCTTTCTTAACAGCATTATTGACTGATGGAGAAAGCACTGATTTTGTCAAGGCCTTATGAAAATAGCTCAGGTCTAATGTCACATGAAATGTGACTTGAATCTTACACACATATTAGTCTTAGGAGAGCAGATGTTTTTACTCCTAAGGTTTTCATTTAAGCAGTGCCTCTGGTGTGGCTCGGAACCATGGCCAGCCTTTCAACACCAGCATCGAGCCTCATGTTGGAGCGCTCTCCGCCTCACATTATCGTCCTTCCAATCTGTCCACAACGTGCCTTGCCGGGTGGAACTACATGGTTCCGGGTTAAAATGCAACCAGCCATGCTTCTAGGTGCTTCTCATGCCAGGCCCCGCCTCTTTCGTTGCTATGTGGTTTCCTGACTTGTATTTGGGCTAATTAAACTGAGGTAATAGACACTTATTAAACTGTGTTCAGACACTGGATCCACCACTGTTGTGTTTAATCATATCTGGATTGTGTTTATGAAAGGTGAGGGAGGGCATCTTGTCAATTCTTTTTCCTTTGAATAATAATTTAATGGTGAAAGAGGGGTTTACTTTATATTATATATGATATATATAAAATATGTATTATTATATATGTTATGCATGTGTATTTATACTATTTACTTATATTTATTATATTCTTATCTTTTTATAATTAGAATATATCCCTGTATTCTTGTGTAATTTAAAATGCATTTTTAAAAGGTTGAATGTCACATTTACAATAGAATTTTTAAAAATAGTATGAATATGTTAATTTTAAAGAAATCTTAGGCTACACTGATATACATACTTTATTTTAGACCACCTATAAGCATACTTTTTGGAGGAAACATCTGATAGTACTTGGATGTATAGAATTTCATCCTTTCCCCCCATGGATATATACATACACACATACATATAATTACATCATATTTTCTATTTTGAGCTGCCTTATGCCTTTTCACTTAAACATATATTGGGAACATCTATTATACACATTATTTTTAAGGTGGAAGAGTACTTTATTACTAACCACCATTGTCATTTCCAGATTTTTCTAATGTATATACTAGAGATAATAATTTCTGTCCATGCATTTGCCTTTTCAAATGTGTTCTATGTCTATTGCCAAGTTGCTTTTCAGAAAAATTGTGCCAATTCATGCTCCCTGTGGGAGGGTCTGAGAACCTGGTCCCCGTGCTCTAGCCTGCATTGGTACTGTAATTCTTTTTAATCTCCACTAATGTAATAGGCAGAAATAAAATGGTGCCTTGTTTTTATTCAATAGGCAAATACAACAAGGTGACCATTATTTTAATTAAAGAAATTATTAGAGAAACTAAACATTTTTATTTATTTTTGAAAATTTGTGTTTCTTCTTTGGGGATTAGCAATTTACAGTCCCATTTATTTTCCTGTTGGACTGTTTATCCTTTCTAATTTAGTTGTGAAAGTTCTTCATGTATTAAGAATACCAGTTATTTGTCTTCTCACAATGTTGTAAAAGCTTCTCAGTTTTAATTTTATCAATCTGGTTTATAGTGTTTTTTACGGCTGAAGTTTTAATTTGACCTTAGTCAAGCTTGTTCTTTTCTTATGGTTTCTACCATTGGCAATGTTTGCTACACTATTGATTGTGGTTGCTAATTGTATAGTATATCTTCTAGCTATATGAGCTAATAGTTACCCTAAGTCGGTTCAGATGCCTGGATGAGCTCTAGGTATACTAAAGAACTGGTAAAAGGAGACATGAGATTTCTGCTAGATTTAGAACAAAAATCCTGAGTGTTAAGAGCCCCAGGAATATTCAAAGGCATCCAGAAACATATATAGTTTTATACATATAGTTTTGCTGCAGAAAAGCTTTACAATATAGCTCTTAAATGTTACTGAAACATCTATGTGGCCAAATGCATTTTCTAAATATTGCCACAATATCTCCCTTTACTTGTCCTTCACCTGTGACTTTGACCCTAGTTCCATTGAGAAGGGGGATCTGTGCTCCCTCCCCTAGAATCTGGGCACTACAGGAGAAAGAGATGCAGTGTGACTTTTATCATTATTAAAAGGCAACCAGCTTCCTCCTGGTTCTCTTGGGACATTTGCCTTTGAATCCCTGGTCATCCACATAAGAATCCAAGGGCTCTGAAGCCACCTTGAGAGAGAAACCCCAAATAAGCCCAGGTGGGGGGATAACATGGTGAGAGCCAAAGTAAATCCCCATGAAGGGAGAGATGCACAGCCAGCCTCCAGCTGCTTCAGCTCTGTCCTCCATCCCTAGCTGGTGCGGCCCCGTCTCCTTCTAAATCAGGGAGTCTAACGAGAGATATGAAAAATGTAACTATCAGTGCCGCTCCCATAACTCCTGGCCCTTCCCACTTCAGAGCACAAGAACCTTACTCCCAGCTACCAGCACCTGCATTTCCTAGCCAAAGGGCTTTCTCTGACCCTGAAAGCCCACTCTGCAGTGTCTGCTCAGCAGGCCCAAAATGCCAAGGAATCCCCGCCACCCCATTGAGAGCAGCCCTCATTCAAAGGCTACAATTGCACATGGTATAGAAATACCCAGGTCCCTCACCCTCAGCTGAGGTAACTGCCTGCATGTTCTAAACTGGCTCTCAGATTCCCCACAGGGTCCTCATTCCTATTACCCACGAGGACAACTTACTTCATAAAGACTCCTTTATTTTCTACCTTCCTTTTTCTGTCTCATTTTCCTGCTCTCCTGACATTTTGGGTTTTTGTTGTTGTTGTTGCTCTGTTTTATCTAGCATTGCCTCCCAAACAAACTATATGCACTTCAAATCTTCATTTCAGGGTCTGCTTCTGAAGGCACCCAAATTAACTTTTTAAGTGGACAGGAGACCTTGGCCAGGTAGTTCAGGTGATTGGAATGTCATCCCAACATGCCAAGGTCGCAGGTTTGATCCCCAGTCAGGGCACATACAAGAATCAGCCAAAGAATGCATAAATAAGTAGAACAATAAATCGATGTCTCTCTCTGTCTCTCTGTCTCTCTCTGTCTCTCTCTGTCTCTCTCTCTCCTTCCTCTCCTCTCTGTCTCTAAATTCAATAAATAAAAAAATAAAGTGGACAGGAAATTATGCAGTATGATAGGGGAAATACCTGATATTGAAATAACATATAAGAAGGGACCCTGACCCAGCCCAGGGGGCTGGAAAAGGCTTCCAGTGGAAGATGATGGACTGAGTGAGGTCTGAAGGACACACATGAATAGGAGGAGGTAAGGCAGACTCAGCATGGAGAAAATTCTAGTCAAAAGGATCAGTATGACCAAGCCCTGGAAGCAAGAACAAATGGGCTATTTTAAAGGAAATGGAAAAGGTTTAGTGTGTCTGAGACATGGACCAGGAATAGTACAGAGATGAGTAGTGAATCTGGAGAGGTAAGAAATGAATAGATTATGATGGACCTTGTTTATCAGGCTGAGAAGTATAGAAACACGTGCCTAGTTTCAGCAGAAATTTTAATCATTAGCATTTCCAGGCTTTACTGGTATTTAGATAATAATGTGGGACTTGACTAGTTTAAGCATTTTCTTAGATATTTTTCTTTAAAACTAATCTCATCTAGCTTGCTCTGCCCTTCCTTATGGTAGTTTTTCTCCTTGTACCATAAGAAGCTGTGCCCTTGTCTTTAAGCCCCTGGTTTAAAGCTAAGCTCCTAGGTGTGGGGATCATGCCCATCCTCCTTTTTATCCTCCGTAGCACCTTGAACAAAGCACAGGTCATGGTAAATGCTTACTGCATCTTGGTGTCCTAACTTGCCCATCCCTGTCCTCCCTCTCTCTCTTCCTTTCTGTTTCCCTTCCTCCTCCCTCCCTGCTCGGAACTTTTTTGCAGCCAACCCACATATATGAGTCACAGTAGCATCTCCCAAAAGGGAAACACCCTCTGACAACCAGCTGGTCCAGCCTCATTCCGTTAACATTGCCGAGTGGGAAGGTCCCCATTACACAACCATAACACAGCCCCGTGCGTGCTGAGCACTACTCTCTCATCTCTCCACACTCCTCCAAGTCCTCTTCTTTCCCATCATCTTCCCTCTTGTTTTTCTTTTCCTTGAGGCTCTGATTCTTTGCCTTCAAATCTCACTTATTGTCAAGTGTGTACCTTGGCTTTTACAGTGGAAGTAAGTAGCTATCCCATTTATGAAACGCTGAGAAACATCTACTTCTCCTGTGCTTAGAGAACAGGCTTAGTTCAAGATAACAGAGGAACAGGGAGTTTAGAGCATGAATAATAGAGATTCTTTAGACAAGGGCCGGACAAACTTTCTCTGTAAAGGATCAGATAGTAAATATATTGGGCTTTGCGGGCCATAAAGCTTCTGTTGCAGCTTCTCAACTCTGCCTTTGTTGTAGGAAAGCAGTCGCAGCCAATACCTAAATCAGTGACCATGGCTGTGTGCTGGCACAACTTGACTTACAATAACAGTAAGTGGGTTAATTGGCCCACAGACCATAGTCGGCCAACCCCCAACCTAAACCAAATCTCTCATACAAATGAGGACACTGAACCTAAGAAATGACGTGTCCCAGTTTACTTTGACAATTAATGGTAGTGCTGGACTGAGGACTTGGGACTCCTAACCCTTTTGTCCTTAAGACTTTAGTTCTGCTTTTTCCACTTTGACTTGTATATCTAACCAAAACTATCCCCCAGACAGTTTATCCCATAAAATATTTTGATAGATCCTAACACTCAGGAACCAAAGACTCATCAAAACTTTGAAGGTTGTAGACATTTTCCTAGGTGTCCTGTCATTTCTAATACAATCTATTTTTTATTTTGGAGTGGCCACATATTGTGTGTGTGTGTGTATGTGTGTGTGTGTGTGTGTGTGTGACCTAACATATAGAAACATGCCCAGTTACAGATAGGCAAGAATATTGACAAATGGTCAGATGGGTCTTGCCCCAATTCAAGAAAACTTTTCTAGGTTGCTCATATTGAATTGCAGTGTCTAAATTTTTAGAAAGAAGGCTTTTAAATAATGCAAATATGAAGAGTCTGAAGATGAAGAGCCAAGTCAACAAAATAATGAGGCCTAGCTGAATAACTGGTAGGACATTCCAAATTGCTGAGTTAATGACTGTAAAAGGCAAGACGGACTACAGAACTAGTTCCCACAAGAGGACTGTTTTGTCTCACGTCTTAACCAAAATAGGCCCAGTGACTTGAATGATCTTAGAAGTGTTCTCAGTTATGGATGAACTGACCTGCCCTTTCAAACATAGGTGCTTGAAGCTTTTTCTTCAGAATGCAAAAGAAGGAGGGCAAAACATTCTGAAAGGCTTATGTAAAGGTATTGCTGGCTATTCTATGACTGGAAAACCATGACAGCTGATGGCTCAGTATGATAGGACAACAATGAATAATGAATAAAATTCTTCTACTCCTTTGACTTGTTTCAGCTGTTAGACCATTTCCAGCACTCATGAACAGTGACTATAAAGGTGCAGCTAAGAACAAGTTTTAACTGTGTGCACTGGTGGCTTCTTTTGTTTCCCATTGGCCATTTCAGCCCTCCTCCCAAAACGGGCCTGATCAACTTCGGTAGGGTCATCTTCAGAATGGCTCCACAGCATTCAAAAGTATGAATTAATAAAAAATAAATAGAACTATACCTGGAGGGATCATAATTATCCTGATGATGACTTAGAAACTATAGGAAGTAACTTTCCTGATCATTAACTTTAGCAGCTAGTACAGTGAAAATAAGAGACTCTCCTTCCCTGACTCTTTGCTTCAACCACTTTTTAAATTTTAATTCTCAGCACCAAAAAGTATTCCACCAAAAAGGAAGTCAAAGGATACTATAACTGGCCAAAGGTAACAAGACTCATTCTTAAAATTGGGGGGTTTAAACTAATCCCAACCCACCCATCCCCAGTCCCAATGTAGGTCACCTGCTCAGATTTGTGCCAGTGACTGCTGCACATTTAAACTTTATGTTGACATTTCTTTTTTTTTTTTAAAGCTAAATTTCCTAATGTTACAGCCTCAAGAGTTACCCCCACCCCCACCTATCTCCCTGTATCAGTTTTTCTCAAATAATCCCAAAGTGTAGTGGGCAATCAATATGAATCTAGTGAAGAAATGAATAAAAGTGTGAACAAAGGCATATAAAAAAGGAGAAGAAATCACTCTATTCGTCATGCATGAATCAAGAAAGCAGTAACTGTCATATGTTCTTAAAACATCTCCATGAAACAGGAGGATTTTTTCCCTCCAAACCATCAGACACTGCTGATTACAACATCTTACATAATATAGTAGGGGAGGAAAACTATTTCCTGAGAGCCTGGTATGTAAGGCATTTTGATTAGATTATTGTATTCTGTTCTCATCACTTCCCTGGGAGATAATTGTTATCTGTTTCACAGATGATGAAATTGAAGCTCAGAGAGGTTAAGTGTTTTGACCAAGGTCACAAACTAGTAAACGCTGGATTTCAAACCAGCTCTAGCCGACCCCAAACTCCTTGTGCTCTCTGTAGCATGACCCAGCCTTTCTACTCTGACAACGTAAAGGAAAGCAACGCCTCCTGCACATTAAGATCACCACCATACTTGTGTAAAGAGGGAAGGAAAAGATCAAATTTACTGTTTTGAAAACAAGTGTTAGTCCCATTTCAAAATTATAGGCACCAAAATCCAGGGGATTAATTTTCCACCAGCAGTCCCAGGTGACACCAATAAATGACTTTAGAACACTCAAGTGTTTTAAAAGTCTTTAGCACTCTTCAAAACTCTCAAGTTTCCAGCTCATTTTTTGTCTAGTATGTCACACTGATTTAGGCACTTTGGAGTGATCTGATGTGGACAATAGACTCTGAAGATTTAAAAATAAGGTGAATGTGATGCTCCAGTGAAAGTGCTCTTCAGTGAAGTCCCATAAGAAGAAGGCGGTGAATGCCTTTGTAAATATTAATGAAATGTAAAATATTTACTAGAATACAGTGATCAATAATGTAGTTGTTATTAGTAGGAAATCATAAATAATATTTTTATTAATAGTGAGAAATTTATTTTCCTTTTTTATTTAACTGGAACACTTTGGATGCTGGTCTTACAGATCTGTGTTACTTTGTGTGGGGAATAAAATGGCCTCACTATTATTGTTTTTATGCAATTTGGAACTCACACATTGATTTTTATGTATAACTAACTACAAACTCCTTTCTTCTCTTTAAAACACATGCGTGTGGTTTAATGGGCTAAACATTATCATTGTTTTTAACTAACTGGTAGCATACATAGCCCAAAGCAAGCCTTGTATTTAACCCTCTATTTCACTTTGTGCAGAGGTAAGAAGATGCTAATATATAAATAGTGATAGTAAGAAATACCACTGTATTTTTAAAGCAAAGACACTCTAATACAAATAAAAACTAGTTCATCAAACTGCTTTGCATAGGTCAGACTCCCAAACTGCCTGGATCTGACTAGCTGTTGGACATCGTATAGACATAGCCTGAGTCTGCTGTCTTGTTAGGATGAAAGAACAAACACAATCAAGTTATCTAAGTTTTTCTCTATGTAATAATGTCATATTCACAGTTTTATAGTGAGGATTATACAATGTGCTGGATATAAAATGCTAGGGAGTTCTAATAAGCAGCCACTGAAATGGTTGTGGCTGCTGTGGTTACTATTTCTCCTAGTATCGCTATCCCCTCACAGCCTTCCTTCAGTTACCTGATCAACCTGTCAATATGGTGCATACAGTGATGCAATTTCCTTGGGAGGACATCCGAGGGAAAGTCAGAACTGCTGCTCTGAAACGGGCCAGAAAAACCTCTCAGCAAACACAAACACTGCAATTCTTCCTTTCTTACATTTGCAGTGGTCAGAACTTTCCAATTCCATTCTCCAGTTACCGGTCCCTGATAAACTGAGAGAGTAGTTGTAAAACCCCAAGAAATATGCTTTGGGAACTCAGAAACACAAACTGTTTTCTTAAACCTAACTTGAGTAAGAAAGTGCAATTCAACTCATTTCCAAATGAAGGATCTGTGAATCATGCACAGAAATAAGTTGCTTTCTTTGAAGGCAAAGACCCTTGATGTAGTGACCATCTGACAATAGACTACTCCTTATAGGGTTATTCCAAAGACTTTGCCCTTCTCAGTCTAGGTCAGCAGTTCATCACTGAATACAGAAAGTTAACTGAAAATTGGACTCTGGGACCCATTAGGATCTTTGAAAGACTAGCCATATAATGTTGGAATGGAGGCATGACTTTGATTCATGTTCAAGCTGGTCCAGAGTGCATACTCACCTTGCATTCTGTATACTCAAATTTATCTCCCATGCACATATTTTTAAAGAGACTGTCCAACCTATATGTACCTCAGAAATTCCTCCTCCCACCTTCATCTTCCCAGCCCCCATCCCTTGCCATGGTATTAGACTGGGTAGACAATTGATCGAAGCAAGTTCATCATCTTTATTCTAACAGGGACTTGGGATTGGGACCCAGAAATTGAGTCAATTAGCTTTGGAGAAGGGAAACAGAAGATAATAAAAATTCAGGCAATGGGAAGGCTATTGGCAGGTGGCCATGGTAACCTCTGCTAGTAGAGAGTGAATCAGGAAGGTCTGCAGATAAAGAAAGATGAAATGAGCAAGTAGAGATGAGGAAAAGAGATACAATCTTCCAGTGATGTTCCAGTTCCCAGGAGGCCCTACAGTCTTTCTTGAAAGTGTGTTTCCATGGGATTTCTTTGCAGTCTATGATAAACTCCCTATTCATGCGAGCTTTCTAGAAAGGACTTCAATTCCCAGAAATCGAAAGCTCCCCAGCTAAAACATTCCCTAGACACTCTGGAAGTTTATTTTGAACTCACCATCTTCCACCTGGTCTTCTAGAGATGTCAATCACTTTCAGCTTAGGGAGATCCTACCTGGTGGAAGTGGTGTTGGGTGTTGATGAGAACTGGGAGAGAGGCAGACACAGAAACTCGTGAGAAGTAAACAGTGAGTAACACTAAAGAGAAGATCAAAGTTCAGTCCTGCCCTAAACAAGAAGGTGGGGCACCAGGACTGGCTTTGAAACCTTCTCATCTGCTTTAGGAAGTTCTTTGCTTGTCTCAGTAACATTTGGAGCAAGAATTACAGGAGTTCCTGTGGCCCAGCCCCATTTCTTTATTTTAAGAGGAAGACTGACATAAGTTGACCCCAACACAGACACAATTTTATCTGCTTTAACATGTAATAAATCTATGGTGTTTAAATTAACTATTGTTGGTAATTAATAAGAAAGACTTCTGTAAAGGGAAAGGAAACAGAATCTTACATGAATAAACAGTGTTCCATGTTCCAAAAGAGAATTAGGGACCAAAGTGAAGGAAGAGGGTGATTTCAAAGTAGAAAAGGAAAACAGTTATTGTTTTTATTTGTGCGGTTTTTATACCTCTGTAGTGTGTATAACTTGAAAGTTAGAATATGGTTCAGAGGCTTATTATTAGGAAGAGGTGAGAAAGGTACATAAAGACAACCGTACAACAAGGGACAAATGTCATCAGAGAAGGATATATAAAGAGGTGCGGGACTTTGGGAGAAGGCAACTCTTACCTCTATGTGATACAGAAGTATGGAGGACATCGTGATGAAGGGCAGCACCAAAGGAATAATTTTGAGCAAACTAGTGGAACTGTAGAATAGACTATGTTTGAACCTCAAGCCTTGACAGGAATATTTGGAGCACAGTCACTCCAATGACTGCCACCAGAGAAAGCTGGACTCAGTCATCCCAAGATGTATATTTCCATGGCCATATCCACTCTGGGAACTGAATACCTGATTATAGTTGTTAACACTTCTAAGTAAGAGACTAGGAACAGGCTGCTATCAGGAAGAAGGGGGATAACTTGTGGGCTGTGGTCATTTCCTGGGGATGGTGGGGAGAGGTGTGGAGGGAGGGGTTGGGAAGGGGGATGGGTAATTACCCAAGCCCTCAGAGCTGGTCAGAGTTGGAAACTACAAGGAGATGTTGCACATCCCAAAAGACCCTGCAGGCTTCCCCCAAAGCACCTGTGCATTTATGGGGCAGGAGGAGCAGGGCTACAAGGCAGTGCTCTCCCATTGCTCAGTGAGCTGACCAGGAGATTATTTAGAAGTGTCCCTATGGTTGTCTCCACCTGGAACCCACAGGGTTTTCCAATCTAGGATAGATTTTTAGGCCAGCCTCTGGGTCCCCACACTAAAAGATTTCCACACTGCATGTAACACAAGCGTTCAGGCCCATTGCCCCATGTCATGCCACAGAATTGGGGTTTGACTCTCCACCCATGGCTCGGGGCAAGGAGTCCAAGTCTGTGCCATACTTGGGATGGGGTGGAGACTTCCTCATCCCCATTCATGCGAACTTTTTGATTCTAAGTGTTGTCCTGAGTAGCCAGTTCTTCCTCCCTCTGATTCATGAGGCCATAAAACTGGCATTCCCATGTCAGTCATAAAATCTTTTCTCTAAGCCATACTGTTCTGTGGGTCACCACAGACAATAGCCTCAGCTCTCCTTTTCCACTATGGCTCCCTCTTTATCTCTGGTCTTTGAACGTTCCCTCTTTCACTTTTGAATTCGACTAGTACTGTAAATTCTTTAATAAAGAATTTTTATGCATTAAGACTCGAGTGGGGCATTTCCCGTGTAACCTCAGTGTACCATCTTGGCTGAAAGGCCTTCTCAGCTAACGAATAAAAGAGCTGGGTTTCAAATCTAGGTGTTCTGATTCTAAAACTAGGAGTAATTTTCAAAAACATGTTTCTTCCAGCGTATCTCAATAAAATTGAAAGACTTCGCCAAAGTGAATTTTAAAAACGAAGGGTAGAGTTAAACTGATGGAATTATTACCCCCTACAGCTATTATCAGTTAAAACCATACATATAAAGAGGTTTTAGAAAACCACACACAATGAAACTTTGCAGTGGGTTAGGATATTCTAGAGACTGATTATGACCTTATGAACTTGGCATTGAAGGCAGCTTACCTCTCATAATGCTCCCATGTGTGAACAGGGGTCTAGCCCAGCCTGGTAATACTATGCCCTTTTGGCTGTAGCAGGAGGGAACCACTGCTTGCAGGTGCAATTTCTAATATACAGATCCTCTCGTCTGTCAGCCACACATTCATTTGCCTGTGCACATCACACACACATTCCAGTGTGAAGACAATAGGACGATGTTAAGAGCATGGACTTTACTTTGGGAAGAAGTTAAGTTTGTCATGCAACCTGGTATGTCTATGGGGCAGGCTGCAGAAAAAAATGTGAGCCATACTCCTAGAAAAGGGGGCTTCTGCTCTCACCCTGCTACAGCCTGGCATATGCTTGACACCAAATTTTCATGCACTAGGCAGCTGAGTCCCATCACAAACACAGCTATATTAATTACCCATAGTTTCCATTTCCATTAATGCTACCTCCTATAATGCAAGTAATTGAGTAGTGATTGAGTATTAACTATACTACAATTCCTGTAACTGACTTGGCTGGGAAATGGAGTGCTTGTTTAAGTGAGTTTCCTGTTCCCAAATAATTTAGGAGGTGAGAACCTGCCTCTGAAATTCTTTTTTGTTCACATATAGATAAATTGATTGACCTAAATTAATAAGTGTTTATCAAGTACAAAATATAAAAGCATGGGTGTTGGCACAAGCTTGGGTTTCCAGTGAAGGCTCTACCTCTTGTTGGCTGCGTGATCTTGGGAAAGTCATTTTACTGCTGAGCCTTGGTTTCTTCACCTGTAAATTGGGGAGGACATAAACCCCATTTCCCAGGATTACCATGGGGATTATATTAGATCGTGGACAAAGAATGCTTGGCATGGGTCCTGACACGGAGTTTATGCTCACTGAGCAGCACCTATTATTGCTCTTATTATTATTATGAAGCTGAAACTGTCTTGTTGCAGAAGAGGCTCTCACAGCATGACAGATAGGTGACGGACTCAGAGCAACCCACAACAGAAGTCACTTGGAAAAGGTGGGGTTGAAAACCAAAGCCAATGATTGGCCTGTAGATTTGCACAAGAGAAAGTGGGCAAGTAACAACTGGATCCTCAGCACTCCGGCTGGTGACTGAGCTTACACTGCTTGAATCAGTGCCCTGAAGGCCATGTGGTGAGTTGGTGAGAGAGGATTCCTTGTCCCCTATAAGATGCAAATCCCCAAGAAGTTCACTTTTAGAGCCATCTTTTGGACTGGTTGCTGTAACTCAGTGGTTGAAGCCAAGATTATTTTTCTGTGTGATTATAGCTTGGTAAGAAGAATCATGGCCTAGAGTCTAGCTAAGGAGATTTAGACTGTTGTCATTTATGGAATTCCAGCTAATGAACTCTCACACAGTGGGACGCGGTTTTAGGCAGATCAGGAGACACTTACTCTTAAGAAAAGCCACCCTCTTTGTCCTCTCCAGTCCACCCTGCGGAGCCCCTCTCTGGTTTCCCACACACAGTGTTTGCTTCTCTGGGCATTGCTTCTCAGGAGGCTGGGAACAAAGAGATCGGGTCTTCCAAGGTTACCAAACTTATCTCTTCTTCTTTGCTGTACAAACAATTTGTGTGAAGGCCACCCAGATTCTTGTAATTAAAGAGAAGCTTGCAGGAAGGGATATGGCCAAGGCTGCTTTATAGTTTGCCAAGATGAGGCTCAAGTTGCCTCTGTGGGAGAACTTCCCTACCATTGCTAACTAAGCAGCCTGCCTGTCCAGGGGGCTGAGAGGCGTATGGGATTAGGAACTACAATCCCAAATTACTTCTCTTGCCTCTGTGCAGTATTCTGAGCTCACTCAGAGTCTGCTCATGGATCACAAGTTGAAAGCAATTTCTCATTAGCAACAGAGCATCAAACAGGAAAAACCCAATAAAACTTAATGACCTATAGCTGCGGTTCTCTGAGTATGATCTGGACTAGTAGCATCAGCATTATCTGGGAAATGGTTAGACCTGCAAATTCTTGGGTCCTACCCCATTCCTGCCTACTGAGTCAGAAACTCAGGATTCTGATGCACCCTAAAGTTTGAGAACCACTAGCTTCTAGAAACCCTGGCAGTGGGAATAAAGGAAATCATTCTCGAGTCTTACGGAAACCACAGTGTGGCTAAACAGGTATGCCTGTCCCATTTCCCACCTACCACACCCCCATAATGATATAAGGAGGGGCATGTGGAGGTAGGCGATGGTTTGGACAGAGCAAATAGATGAAAGGGACACACCCGAGCCCACATGTGTGGTGGTTAGCGTCGATTTTCATTTGCTCATTGATTAATTAATGTTTTCCATGCCATATAAAGGTTTCTGTTTATCCTTCAGAAATAGCCATGTTAGGTACAGGGTTCTTACACAGGCAAGGTGGAGAAATGATTCAGAATAAGCAGGGAAACAGGAAGAGAAACAGCAGTACTACACATCCTGAAGGTCATGCAAGAATCCAGCAAATCCCAATGATATGGCTCAAAGGAGAAGAGAAGACTAGCTAAAAAGGGAAGACAAGCAGAAAAAGAGAAGACAGTGGGAGAATTGGACACAGACAAACCCACTCCCACATTTGCAGGGCCAGGGACAAAAAAAGGACAAATAAAGATCTGTATCCTGTATGTCTAAATACTTAAAAGTTGTAGATTAACTGAACATCAAGTGAACAGACTATTAAGTAAAATATGTAATATCTTTCTCCTTTGACAAACATATCTCTGTAGTATACTGGAAGTCCAGGGTTGGTGAATTTAACTCCCTCGGAGTTCTAGAATGCATTAATGCCAGGACAGTGGTCGCCCAATGCATTCCCTCTCTCTTCCTATCGTGGCTTGGCCCCCACACCACCAGGGAGTTCATGCACATGCATGGTTACGCTGCCTGTGAGTCCACACTCCATCCACACCCCTTGCCAACAGCTCCTGTGGCTACCACTCTGATCTAACAAGAGCACCTTAGCACCAGAGGCTGGACCCAGGGAAGATACCCATAAAGGCTTAGCATGTTCGGGGCAGGGAATCCTGCCTGATTATTTGGACAGGTCTTCAAAAGGAGTGGATTCTAACGGGGCATGGCCTCGTACCCTGTGGCTACTTCAGCTCATGCACAGGGGAAGAAAAAGAAGATCAAGTCCCCGGAAGTATGGATCCAGGATAGGGGCCATCCTGCTCAGGTCTAGGGATGGTACAGGGTAGAAAAGAGGAGGAAGCATCAAGTAAGTAGGAGAGGGGAGGAAATAGCAGGTGATGAAGACCTCAGAAGAACTTCTTCAAAAAGTGGCTCTTATTGTTACTCACACCATGAAGGTACCAAGCTAGGATTCGTCCTCTAGATTGGCTGAACCACCCACACTATAAAGAAAAGTGAGCACCCATGCCTGATTCATGTTTTATTTTCTCAACTACGTTACTACTCAGAGACTAGCAACACCTTATTTTCCTGTGATAATAATGATCCATCATAAATTCCTATGCTGCACACTGACAATAAAGAGGAAGGAAGGAAGCTTTTAGTTAGTTATAATCACAGCCCAAAAGTTTCTCTGGGTGAAATGAGTATTTCACCAGATAAACCATTGAAAAGCAAGTTTATACAGAAAATTGGTAATTCATGCAGCATTTTGGGCTTTAGAATATGGGTCAGTTGTTACTTGGCCTAGTTTCTGATGTTGCACAAACTTCATTTGGAGCTTTCGCTGGACAACTGTTCTATGTAGATTATTTGAGTTTTGTTGTTTTCTGTTTAGCACACATGAAATACGATGCATTTCTCTGAGAATGTTTCATTTCCTGGGGCTGGAAATGTAGTGGGGTCAGGTGACCTGCTCATTTTCAGCCATATGTTCATAGCATTGAAGGCAGTCTAAATCACAACAGTCTCGTAATTTCAAAATCCATCTTTAAAGTGTTGCTTCTTGAGAGAAAAAATTCTTTCTAAGGCTAAAATCAATAAAAGGAATCACAAAGTAAAACTGGATAGAAAATCACCTTGCAAAAAAATTAAAAGGCAAACAACAAACTGGGAAATGGATATGTCATAATTTTAGTAAAGGGACAATTATTAATGTATAAAAACTTATACACGCAGTTGACTAATCATCAATGTTCCAGCTTTAAAAATGTACAAAAGATGCCCTAGCCAGTGTGGCTCAGTGGTTGGACTGTCGTCCCATATACGAAGGCTGCAGGTTCCATCCCTGGTCAGGGCCACGCCTAAATTGCAGGTTTGCTCCCTGGTCAGAGCACATACACGAGACAACTGATTGATGTTTCTCTCTCACATCGATGGTTCTCTTCCTCTCTTTTGCCTTCCTTTCTTCTTTCTCTAACAATAAATAAATAAAATCTTCCAGTGATATTCCAGTTCCTAGGAGGCCCTACAGTCTTTTCTGAAAGCGTGTTTCCATAGGATTTCTTTGCAGTCTATGATAAACTCCTGATTCACGTGAGCTTCCTAGAAACGACTTCAATTCCCAGAAATCAAAAGCTCCCCGGTTAAAACATTCCCTAGACACTCTGGAAGTTTATTTTGAATTCACCATCTTCCACCTGGTCTTCTAGAGACGTCAATCACTTTCAGCTTAGGGAGATCCTACCTGGTGGAAGTGGTGTTGGGTGTTGATGAGAACTGGGAAAGAGGCAGACACAGAAACTCGTGAGAAGTAAACAGTGAGTAACACTAAAGAGAAGATCAAAGTTCAGTCCTGCCCTAAACAAGAAGGTGGGGCACCAGGACTGGCTTTGAAACCTTCTCATCTGCTTTAGGTAGTTCTTTGCTTGTCTCAGTAACATTTGGAGCAAGAATTACAGGAGTTCCTGTGGCCCAGCCCCATTTCTTTATTTTAAGAGGAAGACTGACATAAGTTGACCCCAACAGACACACAATTTTATCTGCTTTAACATAAACAAAATTCTATGGTGTTTAAACTAACCATTGTAGTTAATCATTAAGAAAGATTTCCGTGAAGAGGAAACAGAATCACTCATGAATAAAAGGTTTGATCCCCAGTCAGGGCACATGCCTAGGTTGCAGGTTTGATCTCCAGTTGGGGTGCTAATGGGAGGCAACCAGTTGATGTTTCTTTCTCTCTCTCCTTTCCTCTCTTTCTAAGATCAATGAATATATCCTTGGGAGAGGATTTTAAAAAGTGTACAAGTAACAACAGCAGAACATTCACCAAAGAAAACGTATAAAGATTAAAACATATTTTAAAATATCCAAAGAGAGTTTAGATAAAAACGAGATATGTTAATTGATAAAACTTTCCTGGGTACAGCTTTACAAATGTATCACAAGCCTTCAAAAATGTCCACAGTCTTGAGCCTGGCTATGATTTTTCCTAAGAGCATATTAGAGATATGGAATAATGTTGATATGAAAAGGTAACATGTGCCGTAGCATCCGAAGAAAACAGAGCAAAATTCTGTCTTGTCCCCCATCTGAGTCCAACTCCCTGATGATTTCATTCTTTCCATTTTTCTCTCTAGCTCATTCATCATCAATCAGCCTCTCTCCTGGATATATCCCATCAGCATACAAATACGTTTAGTGTCTCCTGAAGTTTTAAGTCCTCTTCTGACCCCCATGTCTCTGTCTGACTACAGCTCCATTCCTCTGTATCCCTTTATGGGGAAATTCAAATGTCAATGTCCACGATGACCTCTACCTTGCCAAGTCCAGTGGGTACCTTACTATCCTGTCCTTAAATTCTCTACAATATTACATATTGCACATTTTTAGCCATGGCCTTCTGTATCTTTCTTTGGCTTCCAGGCCACCACACTCCTATTTTATCTTTTACCTAAGTGGCCACTCTGTATCAGGCTATTTTCCTAAATCTTCCTTCTCTACCCACCTTCTAGAAAATAGAGCTCCTTAGGGTCCAGTTCAGAACGTCTTCTCCATTCACATTTATTTCCTTAGGTATTCTCATCTAATCCCATGGTTTCTGATGCCATCTTACAGCAATGACTCCAAAAGGTATGTCTTCTGGCTTGAACCTCTCCCCTGAAGTCTATAGATTGACATAGTCAACAACTTAGTCAATATTGGTATGTCAGGCATCTCAAACTTCACATATCTAAAACAGACCTCTTAATCCCATCTCCCTTTCCCCCAAATACCCAGATCTCCCTCTACTATCCTCACCGCCAGCATCAAAAGTCATGCAGTGCCATTTCCACCACATTATATTCATAAATGCCAGATCATTTTCAGGAGGAAGGGAATTACTTGTCTTTTTGTGATAAAAAGGGTTGCAAAGTTCTGAAAAAGAATGACATGTGGCATTTTGAAAAAACAATCTGTCAAATGTGTGACAGAAAAACACAACCAGAAGGAAGTGACCATGATCACTAAGAAAGCCAAAATATACCTTCCATATCAATGGGACATGGGCCAGGAGTAGGGGTGAGCTCAGGGGCAAACAGGTCTGGGAAAATCCCAACCATACACATGAACCAGCTCACCCTGGGAATCTTGCTATAATGTTACTTGATGTAGACTACAGGACCAGTTAAAGTGGGGCATTGATTCAGATGTTCGTTCAAGAAATAAAAGCAGTGTAGAGTCTAATCAACAAAAGAATTCAATAAACAAAATCGAAGCATAGATACACAGAACAGACTGACAGCTGTCAGAGGGGAGGGGGGTTGGCGGTTTGGGAGGCTGGGTGAAGAAAGGTGAAGGGATTAAGCAAAATATATGTATAATATGTACACATATATATGACACATAAACACAGACAACAGTGTGTTGATAGCCAGAAGGAAAGGGGGATGGGGGAGGTAGAGGTGAGCAAAGGGGGGATTAATGAGGATGGAGAGAGCCTTGACTTTGGGTGGTGGGCACACAATGCAGTGTGCAGATGATGTTTTGTTGAGTTGTACACCAATGTCACTCCAATAAACTCAGTTAAACAAAAGCAGTTAACTTCGGTGTGTCACAACACGTATGCACAGGAAATGCTTCCTTCCCACTGTTTGATACACCTGCCCATGGCTGCCTCTGATCTTGTTTTCTCCCTGTGCTTCACAGACAGCAGGAACCTCAGTTTCATTAAATTAAAAGACTAGAGGAAATATAAACTTTCAGTCTTCCCTTTTTGTCTAGGACTAAAATATTTGGTCAAGTACCCACAAAACCTCTGATAAAATCTATCTCGACATCTAATATTAGACATGCGTAGACTTCTCTCTGTGGTTGAGGAGGAAGAAAAGGAGGGAAGAAGGAGAAATATCACTGGATATATAAAAAGATAAAGCTGTTGAAAACAAAGGACTATTTAGAGCAAATACTACCCCACCACCAAGAAACAATAAAAGGACTTGCAAAAACATATGAGACCCATGGTGATCAGAGATCTGAAAAGACATAATCTGAAACTATTAAGGACTGCTTTCAGAATTTAAAAAGTAGCAAATTCAAGATGCAATGGAAGCAACAGAGGTAATAGATAGCAAGCTAGATGCTAAATTAATACATGACAGTTATAAGATCAGAAATGTGCTCATCTTTTACAGGAAAAAGATAAAGAAAATTACACAATGAGCCAAATCTATATCAGCCACAGAAGACAAAATGCAACAAGACATTTTTTTTTTTTTAGCAGAGAATAGCAATAATGTGCCTGCAGAAAGACTTGACATTTTTAATTAAAAGGATACAAATTGTTTGGGAAAAAGAGATCCAGGCATACGCTGGTGACCTTGCAAACATTCAAATTAAACTTTTCATTTAAAGACTCTGGATGGTTTCAGATGAGTACTATACTTATGAGCATGATGACTTCGTAGGCTATATTATACGTGTCTGATCACTATGTTGTACACCTGAAACTAATGTAATATTGTATGTCAACTGTCATGAAAATTTTAATTTAAAAAATAAATAAAGACTATGGGAACCTATGAATCTGTTGGAATATAATGTGAATTACATTCAAAATGGAAATAAATTAGATTATCAGAGTTTCCTGTAATATTAAATCACACAAGGCAAGAGGGTCAAATAATGGCTCTGAATCCTGACAACTAATTAAAACAAATAAGGTAACTTGGTAATGTGGCTGGTTACACAATAAATAATCGAGTAAAAATCTTTCCCTGTTCTGAATAATATGGCAATGTAAACTCAATTCTTAAAATTGCTGGGAAGTAAGAGGGCAATCAGATCCTAATATAAAACCATGGAGAAATCCTCAGGGAGACAGGAGGTTGTTGGGTCTTGACTGTGGATTGGGCAGAGAGGGCTGGGAACCACCCACAGAGGGCAGGACTGGGTAGTGCTTTCAAGTGTTTGCCCTTTTGGGACCCACCTTGCTTTGAGCAGATCAATGCTTACTTTACTATCCCAAAGGAACAAGAAGAGTTGGCCTCAGCCCAATGCCAGCTACATACACCAGTAGGAGGTGATGGGGCAGTTCCATGGCAAGGTCACAGGTGAACTGAGATTAAACTGAGGGGAACAAGTACACGTGGGCTGGCCAACCCCTAAAAATAATCTCCTCACCCAGATCCATGTGTCACACTGCGTGTTCTTGGCTTCACAGAAGACCAGACATGTTTCCAGGAAAACAACAATGAACACACTCATTTTCTTACAAATAAATCCCCGTGAACCTGTGTCGTCTAACAGTTTCTCTCTCTAAATCAGGACATCTGCTTGACTTTATCTGTGGTGGAGAATGGGTACCAGGAGAAGCATATTGGGGATGTTTGCTATTCACACATAACGTGCTGTTTCACTTCATTCAGTGGAAGCAAGAGGTCTTCCCTCCGGGGTGCTCACAATGCCTGCCATCATCTCCCTCTCTCTCTCTCTCTCTCTCTCTCTCTCTCTCTCTCTCTCACACACACACACACACACACACACACACACACCACCACCACCACCACCCTGCACCATCACTACCATTGTACTACACCTGTACCACACACATGCCACACCATACACCCCACACACACATTACCATCATTACCATCCTAACTGGACACCATGCTACACATATGCCACACACTACACATCCCACACCACACATACACCATATACCCTCCATACTATGCCACACATACACACCACACACAAAACACCACCTTCTTCTCTCCCCTCACTCACACATATACACATACGTATGCTTCTCATTTGAAGATTCTACTTGTCTATAACACAAAACAACAACCTCCAACATTTTTATGTCAGTCAGTGTGTAATCCTGGGAACATTCACCCATATTTATTAACTGGAATTAAAAAGAGTTTTAGCTGAATAAAACAGGGAAATTTTTTTTTGCCAGAAAATCACTGTTACCTCTGCTTATGTTGCTTAGGAAGCAAAAGGCTGCCGTTTTTTATTGTGAAATGGTTCTGTGCCTTCCTGAATCACTACTCCCCCACCACACGTTCACACTTTCAGATTCACTCCCTCTCACATCCTGCTATAAAATATTTCTGAAGGCTGAGCCATCCCTCCCTTGTCAAGTCAGCTTGCTTAATAGCAATGCTTTGTTAGTGGTTTCGCAGGATATCTTCCCCCCACTGGCCCAGAGGAGACTAAAGAGGGTGAATGTTTTTGACCTGGTGTGGAAAGGAGCCAAGTGGACAATCTCTCACTCTGGCATTTGACCATGAATTTTCCTCATATCCAAAAAAATCATACAGGGTTCTCTTCATGCCCCAAGTCCCTGCTGAAAGGTCTCCAGCAACTGTGTGGGCTGGATCCAGTTCCTCAGGGAGGATTTGGATCCCCACAAGAAGGGTCTCAGAGGCCAGCTGGAGGAAGCTCAGGCCCAGAGATGGCGGGACCATTCAGGAAACAGCATAGACACTCGGGTTGGCAGGGAGCAGTCTCCCTTTGACCTCTGACTCACTACACCAAGGTCTTATCTAGAATTAATCTGACCTCTGAGTTGCCCCTAAAACTATGTCAAGTAGAGAGAAAGGAAAGAAATGGAGAGCAAATGCTCTAAGAACCAGCATAGTACTTAGTCAGAGTTTCCTTTAGGTTCATTTCTTGAGACATTCATCCAAGAAGACAGCAGTTAGGAATTCTGAGCCCTTGCTGGTGTGGTTCAGTGGACTGAGCACTGGCCTGTGAACTAAAAATCACTGATTCAATTCCCAGTCAGGGCACATGCTTGAGTTGCCTCTCACACACCCCAGCAACCAATCAATGTTTCTCTCTTTTTCTCTCTTCTTTCCCTTCTCTCTAAAAATAAATAAATAAAGTCTTTAAAAAAAAAAAAAAAGGATACTGAGAACCCCAGCTATGCTTCAGTTTTCCTCTACTTGCCTAGGCTTCAGTAGGACTTTCATAAGCCCTGTGTTGGGAGAACATTTTTCTGTAGGGATAGTGTTACACGTTAGAGTCATGTTCTAAGGTCCACAAAAGCCTATATGATTTGTGATGTTTCTTAGCTTCAGGACTGACTTTAGGAACAAAACGTGGCTGATACATGGGCCATCATAGAGTAAGGGCATGACCAAGAAGCAGGGAAGCCCAGGCCTACCTGACTTCTAATCCCAACTCTACTCTTCCTCACAGTGGGACCCTGAGGAAAGTACCTGATCTCAGTCTGCCTCAGTTTTACCTCTAAAATGGGGATAATAATAATATCTATCTTCTAGATTGCTGTGCAGATCAAATGAGATAGTATAACTAGAATGGTTAGCACAGTTCTTACATCACTGTGAACACTTAAATAAATGCTAGCTTTTAATATTCATCAAATACTGACTGAGCATGACCAAGCTCTGTGCTGGATGATGGGATAGGGAGCAAGTGGGGGTGAAAAATACGAATTTCCTTCCTCTGCTCTGCTGCCTCCCAGGCCTTATCTTCAGGGACATCTGCTAAGTCTGGGTCCAGCCAGTGGACCAGAACACTTAAGGGGTGAGGACGTCCTACCAGGCAAGTGCCTGGACACCTCCCCCTCCCAGACATACTCCCCATCACTTCGTCTCCTGTTCAGGATCTCAGGACACACCTGTCCATCTCCCTGCAACTGGCCCCACCTCTCTGTTGCCAGGCAATTGTCAAGTTGAACAGTTTCCCACCTCCCTTCACTTCCCTGCTCTGGCAGACAGGTTTCAAAGGATGTTTTTCTCCTTGGTAACAATGGAAAGGGCACACTCCAGGCTCATAAAGCTTTCTCCTCGCTCCCCTCACCCCTGCTAAATGGCAGAGGGAAAGGCACTGATGCATGCTGAATGACAGCGGTCTTGCTTTATGGAAACCACCAAAGCACAAGTTCCTGAGGATAGTTATTGCGCGTAACTGAAAGAGTCAAGGACATTTCTGGCCCTCACCCGAGAAATTCCAACTCAGAGGGTCTGCAGTGAGGCCCAGACAGGAGTATTGTCCAAAAGTTTCCTGGCGATTCTCACAATCAGACAGATTCCAACAGGGTCCCTGGCCGCTGCCGTCCAAGAGCACTGCTAAGCATCTGGGCAGAGTGTGAAGCCTCATCGGCCATGGGGGAGGTGGACCATGGTCATTTCCTCAGTCACTGCCACCAGGGAGAGGGGACAGAAGAAAGGTTAGTAGGACACCCTTGAGGAAGAGGTAGGGTAGGTGACGGATACAAAAGAGCCTCCTCCCACAGCTGATGGGGAGGGTGGAGATTTCCTTTGGTCACAGGGCTGATGCATACATTTTCAGTATCCCAAGTGACTTCAGTCCTCTCATGGGTGCCTATAAATCAACTTACATAAACCAGAGATAGCCTGTGGGTTGGAAACTGCCTTAAAATACTCTTTAAGTCAAAAGCTCTGATCTTTTTTTTTTTTTTTTTAGTTATGAGACCTCAACCCTCCTGGCAGATCCCAAGGGAGACAAGTTACTATTGCAAATGAGCTCTGTGCCCTGGCCTCTGCACTTGAACTGCAGCTGGCCCACTGTGAGACTAGGATGTTACCATTGCCCTGGGGAGAGCCAGGGGCTGCATCTCCTGGCAGGTGTGTCAGAAAGGCAGCAGACATCTGCAAAAACAGAGCTCTGTACAGGGCCTCTTCATGGACCTCAAAGCTGATCCAAGAAACATTATTATGAAAAGTTATTAACTGATATTCAGTTACAGGATCGTGGGCTGAACAAAGAATGAGGCCCAGGGCAGCCGAAAACCATACAGCCTTGGAGGATGCACACACCTGCAAGAGAACAGGCAGGCCAGGTTAGAAACCGTCATCAATTCTAGGAAAGCCATAAAGTCTGGACTTGCTTCACGGCACTTTCTAATTAGCTGCGCAATGAGTTTTCTCCACTTCCTTATAGAGGCTGTGTCCCCTCTCCCACCCCTGTCCGTCTCCCACAGCCCAGGACAACTGGGAGAAGGTTCCCACCAGACTCCCAGCTCTCAGTCAGACCACGGAAGACGTAAACAGGGAAATAGCATTTACCTCTGGATCCAAAGGAAAAATAGAGAGGAGACTCTTAGGAAGTTATCTTGAGGAAATAATTCCAAAAAGAAAAGTATAGTGCTTTCATATAACAGCAAGACGCTGGGAGCCATTTGTATTGATTAAATATATGGAAATGGTCAAATCAACTCTATAATATTCACCCAATGGAACGGGTAAGCAAAGAATAGAAAGATAAATGTACATGCTATGTGAATGCATGGGAAACGGCTTACCATATAATGTTCAGTTAAAAAAAGTGAATGCAGAAATGTATCTCTGCTATAATTATGCTGGTAAAGTTACATATTCATATGGTTTGAGCAGAATAAGGATGAAAAACTGTACACAGCTTGCCTGCCTTTTACTTAGTATTTTTGTTAATGCTTTGGTAATGTTTGTGTAATGGACACTTAAAAATAAAATTAAAAGGAAAATAGTGATTCTTGTTTTAAAAAGTGGGGCGGGGGGGAGCAGAAGAGAAGAACAGAGGTTGTGGTATGAGAAGCCAAACTGTCTCCGAACACAGCCACATAAAGAGAGTTTTGTGAAGAGTTCCTTCTCACCACGACTCACCCCCATAAGAAAGAAGAAAAATGAATAGAGTCTTGGAAGGGAGCAGAGGTTTCCACAGATTTCTCTGCCGGTAGAGACGCTGAAGTCACCGGTTGCCAGTTAGCAGGGTGAGGGAGGTGCTGCCTGGGTTTAGTCCAGGGAATCCTCATGATGGGAGCTTGTCAGGAAGATAAACGTCAGCCGAGTGCAAACAAGGCCCCAGGTGCCTGGGTGGGTAGATGAATGTGCCCCACAGCTTCATGCAGAATGGCAGGAGAGAACTCCTAAGGAAGCAGCCCTCAGTTTTTCACCCAGCCAAGTGCCCCCTTCCCTGGGGCGGGCTCCCCAGTGCTTTACCAGAAGGCTTGGCCACTAGCCACCTGGCTACCGGAATGGCAGAGGGGGCTGTGCCTGGGTCCCAGCCCATACGGTGCTTTGCAAAAAGGAATGATCTTATAGGAACTCAGAATTTGACTCCTGGTCAATTAAAATATAAATTTCTTCTGTCTTCGGATTCATAGACATCCAGAGCTGGGGGCCAGTCACTTCTACTAAACTTGAGGATTGAATAAACGTGTCTTCTGTTTAACATTCAAGAGGCTCATCACAGGGCGGAAACGCATGTCAGCTGGGTTTTCATTCTTGCTCGCTCAGGGGTGCAAGTAAGGCTCGGAGGAAGCGACTGTGCATTCAGAGAAGGCGGACAGAGTGTGTGGGAAGGGTCAGGGAAAGAGTCCCCTTGTGCGCTTCAGAGGATGAGACAGGCTTACAAAATATCTCATCTTCCAGTCCCACAAGGGAGGCGGCTGCATCGCATAATATTTCCGGTTAAGGGAAACACATCAATGTTCAAGACACAGACTGGAACAATCAGGGCTGTAATTCCTGGCTGCAGCAAACGGAAGGGAGGGAGCAGAAGGGTAATGAGGCGGTTGGTGAACACGAACACTGCTCAGAGCCCGCAGTCACGAGTCGCTGATAAACACAACATAAATGTTTCAGGGGCCAGGCCGCATGGCACACAGCTTTGATACCTGAGAAGCTTTCAGACTTACCCTTCAGAGGAATCCACTCAAGGCTTGTAAAATACACCTGTGATTCCCCCATGGGATTTTTTTCAGACGAGTGTGCTTACTGCTTCCCTGCTGCCCTGCACATTATAACTGCCATTTGCATGTCTCCTCGTGAGGAATCAGCCCCTTGGTGCTTCAGGGACGCTTTAGAGGTGAGGAAAATAGTTTTACCAGTGGCTGCATCCTGGTCACTCAAGGGGCATATGGAATCTGGCGGTGGTTAACACGCCCTGGACAAATGAATCAAGAGATAAAAGTCTTTGCTTAAGCCCTAGAAGATTCTCCACTTTCAAGCACCTTTGATGTTTTGAAATAACCTCTCTGTTCAGGTCCTTTGCCTTTGTTTAAATTGGATTGTTCGTTTTTTGGGTGTTGAGTTTTGTAAGTTCTTTATAAATTTTGGATATTAATCCCTTATCAGATGTATCGCAAATATGTTCTCCCGTTCTGTGGGTTGTCTTGTTATTTTGTTGAGGGTTACCTTTGCTGTGCAAAATCTTTTTAGGTTGATATAGTCCCATTTCATTATTTTCTCTTTTGTTTCCCTTGTCTGAAGAGATATATCAGATAAAATATTGCTATGAGCAATGTTTGAGACTTTACTGCCTCTATTTTCTTCAAGGATTTTTATAGTTTCAGGTCTAACATTTAATATCTTTAATCCATTTTGAATTTATTCTTGTGTGTGGTGTAAGAAGGTGGTCTAGTTTCATTTTTCTGCATGTATCTGTCCAATTTTCCCAACACCATTTATTGAATAAATATCTTTAGCCCATTGTATGTGCTTGCTTCCTCTGTCACAAATCAAGAGACTGTAAAGGTGTGGGTTTATTTCTGGGCTCTCTATTCTGTTTCCATTGTGTCTGTTTTTATGCCAGTACAATAGTCCCTCTCTATATCACGGTTCACTTATCACAGCCTCATTGTATCGCAGGATTTTTTAAAATATTACATTTAATTATTTATCACGGATTTTTCACTATATTGCAGGATATTTGCAGTACTGTATACGTGTGTTGTTAAAGTTACGTAGGTTTAAGAATGTAGAATATGTTTAAGAACATAAGTAGTGTTTATAAAAGTATGGAAAAGATTAATAAGGGACTGAGAATGGTTTATAAGTGTGTGGGAAGGGTTTATAAAGCCTTAATATATATATAAATACTAAAATAAATGTAAGGTTCCTACTTCGCGGATATTCATCTATCATGGGGGGGGTCTAGAATGTAATACCTGTGATAAGTGTGATAAGTGAGGGAATACTGTACCATGATGTTTTTATTACTATGGCCTCATAGTATAGTTTGATATTAGGTAATGTGATTCCTCCAACTTTGTTCTTCTTTCTCAAAATCCCTGTTGCTATGCACAGCCTTTTGTGGTTCCATATACATTTTGAAATATTTGTTCTAGTTCTGTGAAATGTGTCATTGGAATCTGATAGGAATTGTAATGAATCTATAGATTGCTTTGGGTAATATGGATATTTTAATGATGTTAATTCTTCCTGGCCATGAACATGGTATGTGCTTCTACTTGTATCTTCTTCAATTTTTTCTTCAGTGTCTTATAATTTTCTGGGTACAGGTATTTTACACCCTTGGTTAGCTTATTCCTAGGTATTTTTTTTTAAACAATCTTGAAATAATATTGTTTTTTTCAATTCCTTTTTGATAGCTCATTAATGGCATGTAAAAATGCAATTGATATCTGGATATTAATTTTGTATCCTGCTACTTTACTAAATTTATTTATTACTTCTAGTAGTTTCTTGGTGACAGGTGGCCAATAGACATATGAAAAGGTGCTCAGTGTCACTAATCATCAGAGAAATACAAATTAAAACAACAAGATACCATCTCACACCTGTCAGAATGGCTATCATCAATAAATTAAGAAACAAGTGCTGGTGAGGATGTGGAGAAAGGGGAACCCTAGTGCATTGTTCATGAGAATGCAGATTGGTGCAGCCACTGTGGAAAGCAATTTGGAAATACCTCAAAAAAATTAAAAATGGATCTTGCTTTTTGGCCCAGCGATACCACTGAAGAAACCCAAAAGTACTAATTTGAAAGAACATAAGCACCCCTATGTTTCATTGCAATGTTATTTACAATCACCAAGATATGGAAGCAGCTCAACTGTTCATCAGCAAATAAGTTTATAAAACAACTATGGGACATTTACACAATGGAATACCACTTGGCTATTAAAAGAAGAAGAGAGAAGAAGAAGAAGAACGAAGAAGAAGACAGAAGCAGAGAAGAAGAAGAAGAAGAAGAAGAGAGGAGGAGGAGGAGGAGGAGGAGGAGAGGAGAGGGGGAGGGGGAGGGGGAGGGGAGGAGGGGGAAGAGGGGAGGGGAAGGGGGAGGGGGAGGAGGAGGAGGAAGGAGGAGGAGTGAAGAGAAGAAGAAGAAGAAGAGAAGAAGAAGAAGAAGAAGAAGAAGAAGAAGAAGAAGAAGAAAAGAGAAGAAGAAGAAGGAGGAAGGAGGAGGAGGAGGAGAGGGGAGGGGGAGGAGGAGGAGGAAGGAGGAGGGAGGAAGAAGAAGAAGAAGAAGAAGAAGAAAGAAGAAGAAAAGAAGAAGAAGAAAGAAAGAAGAAGGAAGAAGAAGAAGAAGAGAGGAGGCGAGGAGGAGGAGGAGGGGGAGGGGGAGGGGGAGGAGGAGGAGGAGGAAGAAGAAGAAGGAAGAAGAAGAGAAGCGAGAGAAGAGAGAGAGAAGAAGAAGAAGAAGAAGAAGAAGAAGACAGACAGATGAAAGAAGAAGAAAGATCGATGAAGATAGAGAAGAGAGAGAGAGAGAGAGAGAGAGAGAGAGAGGAGGGAGGAGGAGGGAGGAAAGGAGGAGGAGAGGGGGAGGGGGGGGAGGGGGAGG